>NW_004444060.1:7016194-7074910 GCF_000243295.1 Trichechus manatus latirostris | reverse complement strand
ACTGCCTTTGCTGTGTCCCAAAGGTTTTGGTATGATGTGTTTTCATTCTCATTTGATTCTAGGAATTTTTTGATTCCATCTCTGATTTCTTCTATTACCAGTGATGTGTAAGCAAGGTATTATTCAGTTTCCATGTAAATGATTTTTTTCCCTTGCTCTTTCTATTGTTAATTTCTTCCTTGATGGCCTTGTGGTCAGAGAAGATACTTTGAATTATCTCAACATTTTGGATCTTGTTGAGGAATGCTCTGTGGCCTAAGATGTGGTCTATTCTGGAGAATGTTCCATGTGCATTGGAAAAGAATGTGTACTTTGCAGTGGTTGGATGGAGTGTTGTATATATGTCTATGAGGTCAAGTTGGCTGATTGTGCCCTTTCGGTCTTCTGTAACTTTGTTGAGTTTCTTCTTAGTTGTTCTGTCCTTTACTGAGAGTGGTGGTTGAAGTCTCCTACTATTATTGTGGAACTGTGAATTTCTCTTTTCAATGTTATTAGAGTTTGTTTTATGTATTTTGGAGCCATGTCATTGGGTGCGTAGATGTTTATTATGGTTATGTTTTCATGATGTATCGTCCCCTTAATCATATATAGTGTCCTTCTTTGTCTTTTATGGTAGATTTTGTTTTAAAGTTTATTTTATCTGAGATTAGAATTGCCACTCCTTCTGCAAAGAGCTAATTAGAAATGTGCTTTGCCCTCTCAAACCTAAGATTTTTGCTATTAAGAAGAGAGAAACGTATGTGCTGGGGGAGGGAAAACAAGGAGATGAAGCAAATTTGAGAATCATGTCTAGGAAAGAACTTTTGATACAATTAACTAGAAATCGTTGCTATTACTGGCCCTCCAGTCAGTTCCGACTCATATCAAAACTATGTACAGCAGAAGAAAACACTGCCACTCTTGCACCATTCTAGCAAGGATTGTAATGCTTGAGCCCATTGTTGCAGCCAATGTTTCAATTCATCTCGTTGAGGGTCTTCCTCTTTTTCTCCAATCCTCTACTTTACCAACCTTGATGTCATTCTCCAGGGACTGGTCCCTTTGATAACATGCCCAAAGTATGTGAGACTACATCTTGCCATCCTTGCTTCTAATGAGTATTCTGTTTGTACTTCTTCCAAGACAGATATGTTCTTTCTTTTGGCAGTCCATGATATATTCAATATTCTTCACCAACACCATAATTCAAAGGCATCAAATCTTCTTTGGAATTCCTTCACTGTTCATCTTTCACATGTATATGAGACGATTGAAACGCCTTGGTTTGGATGAGGTACACTTTAGTCCTTAAAGTGACGTCTTTGCTTTTTAACACTTGAAAGAGGAGTTTTGCAGCAGATTTGCCCAATGCAATGTGTCTTTTTATTTCTTGACTGCTGTTTCCATGGGTTTTTATTGTGGATTCAAGCAAAATGAAGTCCTTGACAACATCACTATTTTCTCTGTTTATCATGATGTTGCTTGTTGGTCCAGTTGTGAGCATTTTTGTTTTATGTTGAGATGTAACCCATACTGAAGGTTGTGATCTTTGATTTTCATCAGTAACTGCTTCAAGTCCTCTTCACTTTCAGCAAGCAAGATTGTGTCATTTGCGTAATGCAGGTTGTTAATGAGTCTTCCACCAATCCTGATGTCCTGTTCTTTTTCATGTAGTCCGCCTTCTTGGATTACTTGCTTAGCATACAGATTGAACAAGTACAGTGAAATGATACAACCTTGACCCAAATCTTTCTTAAATTTACACCACACAGTATCCTCTTGTTCAGTTCAAACCACTGCCTCTTGATCCATGTACAGGTTCCTCATGAGCACAATTAAGTGTTCTGGAATTCCCCTTCACTGCAATGTTATCCATAATTTGTTATGATCCACACAGTTGAACGCCTTTGCATAGTCAATAAAACACAGGTAAACATCCTTCTGGTATTCTCTGCTTTCAACCTGGATCCATCTAACATCAGTTATAATATCTCTTGCTGCACATTCTCTTCTGAATCTGAAAATTTCTGGCAGTTCCCTGTCGATATACTGCTGCAGCCCCTTTTGAACGATCCTTGGCAAAGTTTTACTTGAGTGTGATATTAATGATATTGTTTGATAATTTCATTATTCAATTGGAGTTCCTTTCTTTGGGATGGGTACAAATATGGATCTCTTCAAGTTGGTTGGCCTGGTAGCTATCTCCTAAATTTCTTGGCTTAGATGAGTGAGCACTTCCAGCACTTCATCTATTTTTTGAAACATCTCAATTGGTATTCTGTCAATTCCTGGAGCCCTGTTTTTCACCAATGTCTTCAGTGCAGCTTGGACTTTTTCTTTTAGTACCATCAGTTCCTGATCATATTCCACCTCCTGAAATGGTTGAATGTCGACTAGTTCTTTTTGGTGTAATGACTCTGTATTCCTTCCATCTTCTTTTGATGCTTCCTGTGTCATTTAATATTTTCCCCACAGAATCCTTGAGTATTATAACTTGAGGCTTGAATTTTTTCTTCAGTTCTTTCACCTTGAGAAATACCAAGCGTGTTCTTCCCTTTTGGTTTTCTATCTCTAGTTCTTTGTACATGTCATTATAATACTTTACTTTGTCTTCTCGAGCCACCCTTTGAAATCTGCTGTTCAGCTCTTTTACTTCATTATTTCTTCCATTGACTTTAGCTACTCAATATCCAAGAACAAGTTTCAGAGTCTCTTCTGATATCTATTTTAGCCTTTTCTTTCTTTCCTGTTCTTTTGATGACTTTTTGCTTTCTTCATGTATGATGTCCTTGATGTTATTCCACAATTCGTCTGGTCTTAGGTTATGTCTTTCAGCTCACTAATGCCTAGAATATATCGATCTTTCTACAGTCTGTTTCATTTTTGATGATTTCCAATTTTCCTAGATTTATACTTCATACATTCCACATTATGATTATTAATGGATGTTTGTAGTTGTTTCTTCTTCTTTTGAGTAGCGATACATCAGCAAATGAAGTTTCCATCCACATACATCATTGAAGTCGACTCTACTTTGAGGAGGCAGCTCTTACCCAGTTGTATTTTGACTGCCTACCAACCTGAGCAGACAATGTTCCACTGCATTTCATAAGGTTTTCACTGGCCAAGTTTTTCAGAAGTAGACTGCTAGGTCTTGCTTCTTATTCTGTCTTAATCCAGAAGCTGCACTGAAACTTGTCCACTGTGCGTGACCCTGCTGGTATTTGAAATACCAGTGACAAAGGTTCCAATATCACAGCAACATGCAAGCCATCACAGTTTGATAAACTGATGGGCAGGGGGTGATAACTAGAAATGGATAGATAAAAAAATTACGAAACTGTTTAGATATTTGTTTTTCCAAGGTAGAATAGAACTGTTCTGAAAAATACTTATAATTTAGGTGTGGATTGAACAGTTAATTTTCTTTTGACACTATTGGACACTAGACCTTGATAATTCATATTTGGACCTGATAAGGAGCATTGTACACTACAAAGATCTTGGACTTTTAGTTGAATACAGTAATTGGATGAAAATTTAGGTTGTTTCTTTTGTGGATGAAAGTGAGTCTTCTGTGGAGAAAGAAGTGAGAAAATATGTGTTTTATGACTAGTACCCTTTCAGTCTTCAGACTGATAACATATACAGTGTAATCTTGGAAGCTATAAATTGGAAAAAAACAAAACCTCCTTTAACCTGAACATTTGTTTGGAAGAGAACTTCCTCTTTAGCCAAAAATGCTTGCCAGAATTAAACTTCCATCTGGTTTAAGCAATTTGTTATTCCCTCTAGATCTGCTTGACATAGAAGCTAGCACTAGAATACGCTACATATGCATTTATTTACACTGATGTTAATTATATTTTTGAAATAGTTATAGCTATCTATATGAGTCATTAAGTATAGTTTGTCATTTCATCCTTAGAATAAACGTGTAATAGGTACTAAGACAATACAGAATTTATAAAAAAGAAGAATGGTTGAGAAAAGTTTAACAACTTGTATAAAAAGTATTTAATTATTTCCTATCTCTAAATACAACATGAATGAATTTTATATACTCAGTTAATATCAGTGAACGTCAATTGATATTCAGTATAATGACTGAGTTCTTTAATGTTCATTCAGAGTTACCATTCTAAATTTCAGTTCAACATTAATTCATTTACTCAAAAATTGTTTCTCCGTTAAAGACAGTGTAGTAAGCAGAAAGACGGCTCAACAAAAATGTCTTAATTCCCAAAACCTGTGCATATGTTACCTTACATGGCAAAAGGGACTTTGCAGGTGTGATTAAGTTAAGGACCTTGAGATGGGAGATTATCCTGGATTTGCCTGGTGGGTCCATTTCTAATTACAAGGGATAAAGGTAAAGAACATTTCTTGGCTAGAGTCAGAAGGAGATGTGATTATAGAAAGATGGCGAGAGAGATGCAACATTCCTAGCTCTGAAGATGAAGGAGGGCGACAACAACCAAGGAATGTGGGCAGTATCTAAACCCAAAACCCACTGCCATCAAGTTGAATCTGGCTCATAGCTATGCTGTAGGACTGAGTAAAACTGCCCCATAGGGCTTACAAGGCTGTAAGTTTCTGTGGAAGCAGACTGCCACATCTTTCTCCCACAGAGCTGCTAGTGGATTCCAACTGCTGACCTTTTGGTCCGCAGCCAAGCACTTTAACCTCTGCACTGTCAGTGCTCCTTAGGCAACCTGTAGAAGCTGGAAAATGCTAGGGAATGGATTCTCCTCTAAAGCTTTCAGAAAGGAACAGATCACTACCCAAAACTTGATTTTAGTCTCTTGAGGCCTATGTCACACTTCTGATTTACAGAACTGCAAGATTATAAATTTGTGTTGTTTTAAGTCCCTAAACTTGTGGTAATTTGTTATGGAAGCAATAGTAAACTAGTACAGTGCTTTGATAACAGAGACAAATTGTCAGAATGAGAGAGGAATTTCATTCTTTCACAGGGTTACAATATAACTGGGTAGAAAACATTAAATATACAAAGTCACAAGAAAGTATTACACTTTAATTTTAGCTGACTATATGAAAGGAAAATATAAGATTCTAGATAATGTAGAAAATAGAAATTTAACTTACTCTTATAAAGCAGGAAACGTTTATTAGTCAGGATAATTTTGGTTGCAAATAACAAACCAACTAGAGTTACATCAAGCCAAGCACAAGTGTTTGCTCTAAGGGGGCTTAGGCATCCAAAGGAAATGGAAGTAGTCAAGGTTTTAAGCATTGACTGTAACTTTCAAGGAATTAAAATATATATGTAAGTAGTCTGACCCTTAGACAAGATGTGACTGCTTTTTTTAAATTGCAAAAGTCCTCTAAAATTACTAATCTATGTCCGTTTGGATTAAAATGTGCAAAAATACAACTTAAATTATTTGGTCACAAACTGTATCTAATAATAGAAATTAATTCAAATGCTGTCAAACTCTCCTGCCACTTCCTTTTACAGTATCATGGATAAGAGTTGAATGTACTTCAATGTCATGGAACGTGGCCTGAGCTTAAGTTGATTAAGCTGCAAACTGAATAAATAATGTTGAGAACTGCAAAAAGAAAATAATCATTTAGAAAAGAAAGTTAGTATTTGGCTCCTTCCTTGTCAGTTTTGCATATACTTTGATTGTGTTGGCTAGGTTGTTGTTCAAATGATTTTCTATCTGATGTGTCAGATACATTCATCCCCTTTTCAGTTTTCCTGTGTACATTCCAGAGTGGCGAGGACTCTTAACTGTAAGTGGAAAGGATGTCTGTGTTGCTTGATTTTCTGTGTGATTATTATTTGTGATTGTCCTTTTTCCCCACATGACATGTAATTTTCCAGCACAGATTATTTTTCAAAAGCATTACATTCCCAGGTTTTGTAGAAGGAGATGCCCATTTACTGAAATGTGAACATGAATTTTTGGAAATGAAGCATAAAATTCTCATACTAATATGTAAATAAGTTATAAATTTTTCAGAGTGAGGCATATCTCAAAATGTGGCTAGTTTTGATGTAGAATAGAAAAAAAATTATCCTTTCTATTAACATTAAAAGAATATAACAGTTTGTGTGTGTGTTTGGGGGCCTGTATGTACAATGTATATAATATTACATCCAAGGAAGAAAAGCTCAGTTGATCAAAGAAACACTAATTTAAAAAAAAACAAACAAAAAACTTTTACTAGAATACAGATGAGAATGCCCCAGGTCAGAAAGAAAAATGTTTTTCTCCATGTCAAGAATAAGCAATAAATGACGAGGGCATATGCAAAATGTCTGGCCAGTGGTAGTTATAGGACATTCATGTGGGTTTTTCAAAGGGGTCCCTTAGAATACTGCCAGTGTTAAGCTAGTTATGGTGAAAACATTCAAGAAAGATACCTTTACCAATTGTAGCAAAATTCCTCCTCCAGTATTGATTGAACATCGTGGTCAATTTGTCCTTGTTGTGGTAATAAAACTCAATAGCTCCGGTTAAGGTGTTTTTGGAACCAACACCAACAGAATGGAAGAGAGTGAAATCCTCTCTTAAGTTATGACTCACAATGTATAGGCATATAGTTAAGAATTCCCCTGAGAGTAAGACCATATTAAGGGGAGGGAGGATGTTTACAAACCTCCTCCAAGTCTGTTGACACCATCCATGTGCTTGGTCTCTGCTTGACAGTGGTATTGAAATCTAGCAAGAAAAATATTTTATAGGTAGTTATTCTACTAGTCTTTACCCCTGAACAGAGTGTATTTCTTCTAAACTTAAAAGTACTCATTGGTATCAAGGTTATGCTGGCTTCACAGAATGAGTTTGGGAGTATTCCATCCTTTTCTATGCTCTGAAATACCTTTAGTAGTGGTGGCATTAACTTTTCTCTGAAAGTTTGGTAGAATTCTCCCATGAAACCATCAGGCCCAGGGAGTTTTTTTTGTTTGTTTGTTGGGAGTTTTTTAATTACCTTTTCAATCTCTTCTTTTGTTATAAGTTTATTTAGTTGTTCTACCTCTGTTTGTGTTAGTTTAGGTAGGTAGTGTGTTTCTAGAAATTTATCCATTTCCTCTAGGTTTTCAAGTTTGTTAGAGTAGAATTTGTCATAGTATTGTATTATGAATTTTTTAGTTTCAGTTGAGTCTGTTTGATATCACCCATCTCATTTCTTATTTGGGTTATTTGCTTCCTCTCCTGTTTTTCTTTTGTCAGTTCGACCAACGGTTTATCAATTTTGTTGATTTTTTCGAAGAACCAACTTTTGGTCTTGTTAACTCTTTCAATTGTTTTTCTATTTTCTATTTCATTTAATTCTGCTCTAATTTTTATCATTTGTTTCTTCTGGTGCCCTAGGGCTTCTTTTGCTGCTCTCTTTCTCTTTGTTCAAGTTGTAGGGTTAATGTTTTGATTTTGTCCCTTTCTTCTTTTTGGATCTGTGCATTTATCACTACAAATTGACTTCTGAGCACTGCTTTTGCTGTGTCCTAAAGGTTCTGGTAGGATGTGTTTTCATTCTCATTTGAGTCTGTTGATTTCTTTATTCCATCCTTAATTTCTTCTATAGCCCAGTAGTTCTTGAGCAAGGTGTTGTTCAGTTTCCACTTATTTGATCTTTTCCTTGTTTTTTCTGTTATTGATTTTTACTTTTATGACTTTATGGTCAGAAAAGATGCTTTGCAATATTTTGATGCTTTGGATTCTGTTAAAGCTTGCTTTGTGGCCTAATATGTGGTCTATTCTGGAGAATGTCCCATGTGCATTGGAAAAGAAAGTATACTTGGCTGCTGTTGGGTGGAGTGTTCTGTATACATCTAAGAGATCAAGTTGGTTGATTGTGGCATTTAGATCTTCCATGTCTTTACTGAGCTTCTTTCTGGATGTTCTGTCCTTCACTGAAAGTGGTGTGTTGAAGTCTCCTACTATTATTCTGGAGCTGTCTATCTCTCTTTTCAATGCTGTTAGAGTTTGTTTTACGTATTTTGGAGCCCTGTCGTTGGGTGCATAATATTTATTTTGGTTATGTCCTCTTGCTGTATTGACCCTTTCATCATTATATTATGTCCTTCCTTTCCTTTGTGGTAGCTATGTTTTAAAGTCTATTTTGTCAGAGATTAACATTGCCACTCTTGCTCTTTTTTTTGATTGTTGTTTGCTTGATATATATATTTCCATCCTTTGAGTTTTAGTTTGTTTGTGTCTTTAAGTCTAAGGTGTGTCTCTTGTAGGCAGCATATAGATGGATCATTGTTTTTTATCCATTCTGCCACTCTCTGTCTCTGTATTGGTGCATTTAGTCCATTTACATTCAGCATAATTATTGATAGGCATGAGTGTAGTGCTGTCATTTTAATGTTTGTCTGTGTGTGTGTGTGTTGTTGACAGTTTCTTTGTTCCACTTAATTTTGTGTACTGAGTTGTTTCTCTATGTATTTTCTTTTCATCTTTTTCATTGTTGTTGATTTGTATTTGCTGAGTCTTTATGTTTTTCTTGTTTCTTATGTTGATGGGTAGGATCGTTAGTTTCCTTTGTGGTTACCTTAATATTTACCCTTATTTTTCTAAGTTTAAACTAATCTTTTATTCCTTGATATAGGCTTGACTTCCTCTCCGTATGAAAGGTCTGTGACTACATTTTTTAGTCCCTCTTTTTTGTTGAATGTTGTCATCTTTTACATATTGACATTTCTGTTTCCCTATTTTCAATGTTTTAGCTTTGATTTACTTTTGTGACTTCCCTATCTGGGTTGATATCTGGTTGCTCTGTCTTGTGTTCTAGTCTTGGATTGTTATCTGATGTTACTGATTTTCTAACTGGAGGACTCCCTTTAGTTTTTCCTGTAATTTTGGTTTGTTTTTTGCAAATTCCTTAAACTTCTGTTTATCTGGAAATGCTCTAATTCAGTGATCATATTTGAGAGACAGTTTTACTGGATATATAATTCTTGGCTGGCAATTTTTTTTTTTTCCTTCAATGCTTTATATATGTCATCCCATTGCCTTCTTGCCTGCATGGTTTCTGCTGAGTAGTCCAAGCTTAGTTTTATTGACTCTCCTTTTTAGATGACTTTTCTTTTATCCATAGTGGGTCTTAAAATTCTCTCTTTATCTTTGGTTTTGGAAAGTTTGATTATAATATGTCTTGGTAACTTTTTTTCGGATCTATCTTGTGTGGGGTTCGATGAGCATTGTGGATAGATATCTTGTCATCTTTCACGGTATCAGGGAAGTTTTCTGCCAACAAGTCTTCAACAATTCTCCCTGTATTTTCTGTTATCCTTCCCTTTTCTGGTACTCCAATCACTCGTTGGTTATTCCTCTTGATAGAGTCTCACATAATTCTTAGAGTTTCTTCACTTTTTTTTCTGGTCTTTGTTGTAAAAGGGACCACTGGAAGTGTCTGACTACTCTGCCATCTTGGCCCTGCCTCCCAAGGCTGTAATCTTTATGGAAGCCAACTGCCACATCTATCTCCCGTGGAGCAGCTTGTGGGTGCTTAACCACTGTGCCACCAGGGTTCCTCATGAACCAGGCAGAGGAAACATACTGTTCAGCTTTGTGGAGAGGAGAGTGGCTAAAGCTTGCAGTAAGAGACGGGAAGTGATAAGAGATGAACTGAGGTATTTAGATGAATCATTGACAGGATTTATTAACTTCCAGTAGCTGTGCATAATGGATTAGTAAAATTCAGAAACTGCCTCCAGGTTTCTGTTCTAAACACCTCAGTGAAAGACAATGGCATTCACTCAGGTGAGGAAGTAGAGGGAGGATCAAGGTTAGAGAAGTTGAGCGACAAGTGATTAGTTCAGTTTTACACATTGCAATGTGATTACACAGGTTAGGAAACTGAGATTAACAGAGGCTAATTATCTTTCCAATATTCTAACAGCCTGTAAGTGTTCATGATGGGATTCGAGCAGAGAGACTTCTGACTCCTAGACCTCAGCCTAAGGAGAAATAGATTGAATGGCCTTAAGTAAATAAAAAGGGAAATCAGTGAGATATTTGAAAGGAAAAATTATATAAGAAGAATTAAAGGACATAAAAATACATATTAGAGAAAAGTGATTATTTATGTTGGGAATCTGTCATAGACTGAATTATGTTCCCTCAAAAAATGTGTGTATCAATTTGGCTGGGCCATAATTCCTGGTGCTGTGTGATTTTCCTATATGTTGTAAATCCTGCCTCTATGATGTTAATGAGGAAGGATGGGTGGCAGTTGTGTTAGTAAGGCAGGACTCAATCTACAAGATTCGACTGTGTCCTGAGGCAATCTCTAGAGATATAAAAGACAGAAGTGAGCAGAGAGACAGGGGGACCTCATGCCACCAAGAAAGCAGTGCCAGGAGCAGAGTGTGTCTTTGGATCCGGGGTCCTTGCACGGAGAAGTTGGTAGTCTGGGGGAACAATGATGAGAAGACTGACAGAGAGAGAAAGCCTTTCCCTGGAGCTGAAACCCTGAATTTGGACTTTTGGCCTACTTTACTGTAAGGAAATAAACTTCTCTTTGTTAAAACCATCCACTTGTGTTATTTCTGTTATAGCAGCACTAAATAACTAAGACAGAATCTTAGAGAAAACTGTTTTAAAAAAAAGTTTAAAAACCTTGCTTAGAGCTAAATTACAGAGGATTTGGCTGTTAGCAATGAAAAATTAATAAAAATAAACATTTAATACTGAAAATAAACACAAATAAAAACAAATAATTTTAAATAACTAGAATTTCTGTATTTATTTAACCCATCGTAGTTCAATACTAGGTTATAAAACTTAAAAATGTCTTCCTGCTTTTTACCAAATAAGAAATAAAGATGTGTGTGGTGAAGGGTAAGACAGTACACCATACTGGGAAAGTCGGCACAACTTGACCAAGGCAAAGTCATAGAAGCTTCATAGACACATTCGAACCCCCTGAAGGACCAAATTACTGGGCCAAGGGCTGGGGACCATAGTCTTGGGGGACATCTAGCTCAAATGGCATAATAGAGTTTATAAAAAAAAGTTCTACGTCCTACTTTGGTGAGTAGAATCTGGGGTCTTAAAAGCTTGTGAGTGGCCATCTAAGATATTTCACTGTCCCACCCCATCTGGAGCAAGGCAGAATGAAGAAAAGCATAACACAAGGGAAAGATTAGTCCAAAAAATTACTGGACCACAACTACCACAACATCTACCAGCACAACTAGACTGTGCCCAGCTACTACCACCAACTTCTTTTAAGGGGATCATAACAGAGAGTCCTAGACAGAACCGGAGAAAAATGTAGAACAAAATTTAAACTCACAAAAAAGACCAAACTTACTGGTCTGACAGAGACTGTACAAAGCCCAAGAGTAATGCCCCTGGACACCCTTTAACTCAGTACTGAAGTCACTCCTGAGGTTCACCCTTCAGCCAGACATTAGACAGGCTCAAAAAACAAACAATAATACACGTAGCTCAATCATGAATACAAGACTAAATGGGCACACCAGCCCATGAGACAGGAAAGCTGGATGAGTGGAAATGGGGAAACCAAGGTCAAGAAGGGGAGAGTGTTGATACTTTGAGGGGTTGGCAATCAATGTTACAAAACAATATGTGTAATAATTATTTAATGAGAAACTAATTTGCTCTGTAAAGCTTCATCTAAAGTACAATTAAAAAAAAAGAAATATAGATGTATGTGTCTGGTGGTGGTGGCAGGTGAAATATTCAATTACCCCATACCCTCATAGCTGTTAGATATTGTCTTAGTTTCCTAGGTTTGCCATAATGAAATACCACAAGGTGGTTGCTGTAATTAAAGAACAAAACTTTATTGTCTCACAATTCTGGAGGAATGAAGCCCAAGTCAGTTTATCAGCTGTGTTCATTCTTTCTGAGAGCTCTGAGAAATTGTTTCATGCCTCTCTCACACTTCTGGTGGCTTCTGGCAATACCTGACTTTCCTTAGCTTGGAGATGCATCTTCACGTGGTATATTCCTCCTATGTTTTAGCTGTCTCTCTTCTCTTGTTTACAAGACTTCACTCAGATTGGATTAGGACTCTTACTACTCTGATATGGTGCCTGGGTGGTGCAAACAGTTAAGCACCTGACTAGTAGTCGAAAGGTTGCTTGTTAGAACTCACCCAGAGGCACTTGAGAAGAATGGTCTACTGATCTGCTGCTGAAAGGTCACAACCTTGAAAATCATACGGAGCAGTTGTACTCTGTACACAAGGTGTTGCCATGTGTTGATGGCAACTTGCAACGACACTCTGGTATAACTTCAAGTTAACATTGCAAAGACCCTCCTTCCAAACAAGGTCACACTCATAATTAACAAATATAGGTGTGTCATGGACAGAGCTGCATCCCCCAAAAATATCTGTCACCTTGGCTGGGTCATGATTTCAAGTGTTGTATGATTGTGTAATCTGATGTGATTTCCTTATGTGTTGTAAACTCTGTCACTATGATGAAGTTATATGTGATGAGGTTTACAAGATTAGATAGTGTCTTAATGCAATCTCTTTTGAAATATAAAAGAGAGAAGCAAGCAGAGACACAGGGGAACCTCATACCACCAAGAAGGCAGTGCCAGGAGCAGAGCGCGTCCTTTGGACCTGAGGTTGCTGCGCTGAGATGCTCCCAGACCAAGACTGATGGATCACAAAGACTTTCCTCCAGAGTCGACAGAGAGAGAAAGTCTTGTTCTGGAGCTGATGCCCGGAATTTGAACTTGTAGCCTACTGGACTATGAGAGAATAAATTTCTCTTGTTAAAAGCCATCCACTTGTGGTATGTCTTTTAGAGAAGAACTAGATGACTCAGACAAGGGGTGAGAATTTCAACGTATCTTTATGGGGGACAGAATTCAATCTATAATATGTATATATATCATAACTTTTCTAAGAGTTTGTATTAAATTATGATATTCTGGCAGGTATTCAAAAAGTCTTTAATACTTGAACATTTGATGTTCCTTTTTTTGAAAATTAAAGCTACTTAAAAATAATTAAAAAAAGAAAAAAGCCAAATCCCTTGCTGTTGAGTCGATTCCAACTCCTAGCAACCGTATAGGACAGAGTAGAACTGCATCATAGGGTTTCCAAGGAGTGACTGCTGTATTCAAACTGCCAACCTTTTGATTAGCAGCTGAGCTCTTAACCACTGCTCCAACAGGGCTAATAGGAAGATATAAAGGCTTTATTTTACTAAAATAGTCAAACAAATAAAATGCAAAATATTTAATACCAAAAATAATTTGTGTGGATACTTTCATTCTCTAGATAATATATCACATGTACATGTGGTGTAAATTTTTACAAAGGACTTTTATATGGGATATTTTAAAAATGTTGTTGTTAGATGCTGTTGGGTTCATTCTGACTCATAGAGACCCTATGTACAACAGAATGAAACACTGCCCGGTCCTGCGCCATCCTCACTATCATAGTTATGCTTCAGCCCATTGTTCCAACCACTGTGTCAATTCATCTCATTGAGGGTCTTCCTCTTTTTCACTAACCTGTTATTTTACCAAGCATAATGTCTTTCTCCAGGGACCAATCCCTTCTAATAACAAGTCCAAAATCTGTGAAACGTAGTCTTGCCATCCTTACTTCTACGGAGCACTCTGTCTGTACTTCTTCCAAGACAGATTTGTTTGTTCTTCTGGCAGTCCATGGCATATTCAATATGCCTCAACAAAACCACAATTCACAGGTGTCACTTCTTCGGTCCTCCTTACTCATCCTCAGCTTTTGTATGCATATGAGGCGATTGAAAACACTATGGCTTGGGTCAAGCAGAGCTGAGTCTTCTAGGTGACATTTTTGGTTTTCAACACTTTAAAAGGACTGCTGCAGCAGATTTGCCAAGTACAACGCGTCCTTTGATTTCTTGATGTTGTTTCTATGGGTGTTGATTGTCAATCCAAGTAAAATGAAGTCCTTAACAACTTCAATCTTTTCTCCTTTTGTCATGATGTTGCTGATTGGTCCAGTTATGAGGATTTTTGTTTTCTTATGTTGAGGTGTAATCCATACTGAAGCCTGTGGTCTTTGATCTTCATCAGTAAGTGCTTCAGTCCTCTTCACTTTCAGCAAACAACATTGTGTCATCTGCATATCACAGGATGTTAATCAGTCTTCCTCCAATCCTGATGCCCCATTCTTCTTCATATAGTCCAGCTTCTCAGATTATTTGCTCAGCATACAGTTTGAATAAGTATGGTGAAAGGATACCACCCTGACACACACTTTTCCTGACTTTAAACCACAGAGTATCACCTTGTCCTGTTCAAATGACTGCCTCTTGATCTGTGCATAGGGTCCTCATGAGCACAGATAAGTATTCTGGAATTCCCATTCTTCACAATGTTATCTATAATTTGTTATGAACCACACAGTCGAATGCCTTTGCAAAGTCAATAAAACAGAGATAAGTATCTATCTGGTATTCTCCGCTTTCAGCCAGAATCCATCTGACATCAGCAGTGATATCGCTGGTTCCATGTCCTCTTCTGAATATGGCTCAAATTTCTGGCAGTTCCCTGTCCATATACTGTTGCAGATGATTTTGAATGATCTCCGGCAAAATTTTACTTGCATGTAATATTAATGATATTGTTTGATAATTTTTGCATTCAGTTGGATCACCTTTCTTGGGAATAGACATAAATATGAATCTCTTCCTGTCAGTTGGCCAAGTAGCTGTCTTCCAAATTTCTTGACATAGACAAGTGAATACTTCCAGAGTTGCATCTGTTTGTTGAAATATCTCAATTGATATTCCTCCCATTCCTGGAGCCTTGTTATTCTTCAGTGTCTTCAGTGCAGCTTGGAATTCTTCCTTCAGTATCATCAGTTCATGAATGTATTCTACCTCCTGAAATGGTTGAACATTGACCAATTCTTTTTGCTATAGTAAAGCTGTGTATTCCTTCCGTCTTCTTTTGATACTTCCTGTGTCATTTAATACTTTCCCCATGGAATCCTTCAAAATTACAACTCAAAGCTTGAATTTTTTTCTTCAGTTCTTTCAGCTTGAGAAATGACAAATATGTTCATCCCTCTTGGTTTTCTGTCTCCAGGTCTTTGCACATTTCATTATACTACTATACTTTGTTTTCTCGAGCTGCCCTTTGAAATCTTCCATTCAGCTCTTTTACTTCATCATTTCTTCCATTTGCTTTAGCTACTCAATGTTTAAGAGTGAGTTTCGGATTCTCTTCTGACATCCATTTTGGTCTTTTCTTTCTTTCTTCTATTTTTAATGACCTCTTGCTTTCTTCATGTATGATCTCCTTGATGTCATTCCACAACTCATTTGGCCTTTGGTCATTAGTGTTCAACTCGTCAAATCTATTCTTGAGATGGTCTCTAAATTCAAGTGGGTTATACTTGAGGTTGTACGTTTGCTCTCGTGGATGTATTCTAATTTTCTTTTGTTTCACACTTGAACTTACATATGAGCAATTGGCAGTCTGTTCCACAGTCAGACCCTGGCCTTGTTCTGACTGATGATATTGAGCTTTCCCATGTCTCTTTCCACAGATGTAGTCTATTTGATTCCTGTGTATTCTATCTGGTGAGGTCCAGGTGTATAGTCACCGTTTATGTTGTTGAAACAAGATATTTGCAATGAAGAAGTCATGGATCTTGCTAAATTCTATCATGTGATCTCCAGCATCATTTCTGTCAGCAAGGCCATATTTTCCAACTACTGATCCTTCTTTGTTTCCAACTTTTGCATTCCATTCACCAGTAATTATCAATGCATCCTGATTGCATGTTCAATCAATTGCAGACTGCAGAAGTTGGTAAAAATCTTCAATTTCTTCTTCTTTGGCCTTAGTGGTTGGTGTGAAAATTTGAATAATAGTTTATTAACTGGTCTTCCTTGTAGGTGTATAGATATTATCCTATCACTGATAGCATTGTACTTCAGAATAGATTTTGAAATGTTCCTTTTAGCAATGAATACAAAACCATTCCTCTTCAAGTTGTCATTCCCGGATTAGTACACCATATGATTGTCTGATTCAAAACTAGGTGTCCTATAATATTTTTTGCTTGTCTTTTTCTTTTTTCTAACCGAAAGTCATTTAGATAGTTTGTGTAAAGTACACATGGCAGTCACAAATTAAGCTTTTAATAAATTCTACCCATTTAAAAAAATCCTATTTTTATCAAAAAAACCTAAGAAGTAAATAAGCATGCTGAAATTTCAAAAATTGTGAAGTCTGATATACCTAAATATTTACATAGGTATTTTAATAAAAATGGTGAAAAGGGAGACAAACATGACAATAGCAATACTGACATCTAATTGCAAATTAAATATTATTTTATAGATAAAAAAGATTTAAGGCCAAGAAGATCAAACAATTAGAAAGTGTAATATAGTAAGTAAGTAGCCAGGTGGTGCAGTGGTTAAAGCACTCAGCTGCTAACTGAAAGCTCGGCAGTTCAAGCTCACCAGCCCTTCTGATGGAGAAAGATGTGGCAGTCTGCTTCTGTAAAGATTACAGCCTTGGAAACCCTATAAGGGAGTTCCAGTCTGTCTTACTGAGTCACTATGAATCAGAATAGACTCAAAGGCAATGGGTATAGGTCAGTTGAAATGCTGATTCACATTATCTTCCCTCTTAAACCAGTATTGAAGGAGAATTTCCATCCGATCTGTTGCAGGCAATGTGCAAGCTAGAGAAAGAAACATTGGCAGACTGTGTTGGCTCTTAAAACTTCTGCTCAGATGTGCACCTGTCACTTGCTCACATTCTATTAGCAATTCACCCGACCAAATATCGTATCAATGGGTTCAGAATGTAAAATCGCATGAGATGGATTCTTTATGGATAAGTAGCAAATATTTCTGAGCAATTTAACAGTGCAACATTTGTATAATTTGAGTAGTCCCTCATTCATTCAATATATATAAAATTGCATGCTTAATGTGTGACAGATACAGTGTTTGGATCTGCTCCTATCAATAGAAAGAGACAGATGTGGATTGTGCATTAATATGTGTACACGAAACAGGCAGGATGCTATGTCAAAGGCTATCTTGGACTGATATATGAAGGGCTCTCTGTGTAGGTAATATCTGTGCTCTAAAAGCCATTCATCTGAGGAATGAATGAAGAGAGCATTCCAAGTAGTATGAATGCCAAATGCAAAGGTCCTGAACTAGATAGAACTGGTTTCTGGACACTGAATAATGCCAGTGTAGCTGGAGAACACTAGGACTAGGTGTATAAGAGGGTTGCATGAAATAATTTAAAAAAGCATGGCAAGCCCTAAAGATAAGAGTAAGGAGTATGGATTTTACTCCAAGTACAAAGAGAATTCTTTTAAGAAGTTGTACAAAGTGATTTAAATATATATTTTATGAATATTACTCTACTGTATAGGAAATGCAGGAGACAGTGTCTGGAGCGGACACTTGGACCAGGCTAGGCGGTGGTTCGGCCTAGGCTGTTCATAGCAGATGTGGAGAGATCTGGTGGATTTAAAATGCACACAATGAAACATAGCAGGATGTGTGGGCAGAGGAAAATGAAAGAGGAAAACAAAGAAATCATGGATGACTCGTAGATTCTAGAAATGAATATTCTCAGTAATCCTTCATTACTGAGATGGGAGAGATAAGTTTAAAACCAAGTTTGTTATAGTTTGTTTCTTGGTAACTTTGAGCTACCTGTGAGATGTACAGATTGTTATCAATTAGGCAGCCATATATAGATCTCTCCAACTCATAGGATAGGTCTGAGACAGAAGCAATTGTGGGATTTGTCGGCATATAGATGATGTCTAACACCATGTGTATAAATAAAATCAGAGGGAGAGACAGATTTGGTTGAAGCAAGGCCAAGGGCATTCTCAGTCTTTGAAGTTTACAGGGATTGATGAGTGAGATGGGATTGAACAAAAGAACGTGATTACACAGAAACCCAGCAAGATTGTTTCATGTAGTTTGAGTCAGCCATTAAATGCTGCTGGGGAAATGCTAAAGCAAACATTGAACCATGGATTACTAAAATCATATATTCCATAAAATGTAAAAGAAAAGTTAATCTATTAAAAACACATACTATATCAAGGGAGAATCAGTTAATTACTGAAAACATTGTTTTGAATAATTTTCTTTTGGAGGAAAAAATATACACCAAAATTAATTACAGATGAATCCAAGGCTTGGATACAGAAAAATTAAATTTTAAAGTGATTGCAACTATACTTTATCACTTTGGTACTTTTCTAATTGTTTTACCTATACTAACTCTTAATCCTTCCATCTTCCTTTGTAAAACTAGGTAAAGCTTTTCCAACTTTCCTAGATTATTTCAATATTCATTCTTTCACAAAACGAGAAATCAAAAGTTTATGAAATTTGCTCAAAGCTACAGAGCTATTAGGTGTCAGAATTAGAATCTGAAACCAGGTAACCTGTGCCCAAAATGTTTACTTTAATCATTGTACTATGTGGCATATTGAATCTCAGAGGACAAAATACAAAACATTATCTAATATTGGGTATAAAATATGGGGAGAGGATTCAATCTCACTAATATACAAAGAAATGCAATTTAACAGAAAAAAAAATTGCCACTAGCCAATTTTTAGTGACACACAGTGACTCTCATACTGTACTGGAAAAGTATAAATGGAATTAAGATAAATGTTTTTTGGAATTCACTTTTGAAATATATATTGAGAAAAGTTAAACTACATAGCCTTTGATCAAACTTTTGTCTTCTAGGTAGACATAGTTTATCTGCAAATCAGGTTCATTGTATACATTTTTTTCTTTTAATTTTTTTTATTGTACTTTAGATGAAGGTTTACAGAACAAATAATTTCTCATTAAACAGTCAGTACACATATTGTTTTATGACATTGATTAACTACTCAACGACATGTCAACACTCTCCCTTCTCGATCTTGGAGGACTTTTTTTTGGTGAAAATATATATAGCCAAAGTTACACCATTTCGAAAGTTTCTACATGTACAGTTCAGTGACATTGATTACATTCTTCCCCTTGTACTGCTATTCTCACTATCCTTTTCCAAATTATTCCATCACTATTATCTTCAACCCACTTCCCCCTGGACTTCCCATCAAAACTTTTGACTTGCTGTTCTCAATTTTATCTCACATAGATAATTCTTTTTTTTTTCTTTTTTAGTACCTTAGATGAAGGTCTGCAGAACAAAAAGTTTCTCATTAAACAGTACACATATTGCCCTATGACAATGGTTAACAACCCCACAACATGCCAACACTGCCCCTTCTCAACCTTGGGTTCTCTATCACCAGCTTTCCTGTCCCCTCCTGCCTTCTAGTCTTTGTCCCTGGACTGCTGTGCCTCATTAGTCCAATTTTGTTTTATGAGGCTGTCCAATCCCTGGCCGAAAGGTGAACTTCGGGAGTGACTTCACCACTGAGCTAAAAGGGTGTCTGGGGGCCGTACTCTCGGGGTTTCTCCAGTCTGTCAGGCTAGTAAATCTGGTCTTCTTTTGTGAGTTAGAATTTTGTTCTATATCCTTTTCCAGCTCTGTCCAGGACCCTCTATTGTGGTCCTGGTCAGAGCTGTCAGTGGTGATAACCAGGCACCATCTAGCTGTACTGGACTCAGTCTGGTGGAGGCCTTGGTAGCTGTAGCCCATTAGTCCTCTGGACTTATCTTTTCCTTGTATCTTGTTCTCTTCATTCTCCTTTGCTCCTTAAGGGGTGAGACCAGTGGAGTATCTTAGATGGCTGCTCACAGGCTTCTAAGACCCCAGACACTACTCACCAAGGTAGAATGTAGAATATTGTCTTTATAAACTGTGTTATGCCAATTGAGCTAGATGTTTCCAGAGACTATGGTCCCCACAGCCCTCTGCCCAGCAATTCAGTCCCTCAGGGAGTTTGGAAGTATCTACCGAACTTCCATGACCTTTCCTTGTACAAGTTATGCTGGCTTCCCCAGTACTGTGTACTGTTGTACCATTCATCAAAGTTACCACTTATGTATTGTCTATTTAGTTCCCCCCCACCCCTCCCATCTCTCCTAACCAACAAAGATTGTTTCTTTTTGTGTGTAAACTTTTACATGAGTTTTTACAGTAGAGATCTCATACAATATTTGTTCTTTTGTGATTGACTTATTTCACTCAGCATAATGTCCTCCAGTTTCATCCATGCTATGAGATACTTCACAGATTCATCATTGTTCTTTATCATTGTGTGTATGTACCATAGTTTGTTTATCCATTCATCTGTTGATGTACATCTAGGTTGTTTCCATCTTTTTACTTTTGTGAACAGTGCTGCAAAGAATATGGGTGTGCATATGTCTACTTGTGTGATGGCTCTTATTTCTCTAGAATATATTCCTAGGAGTGGGATTGCATTTTATAGCACTTTTTTTTGTGGTGGTAACATTTTCTTTGTTCCTCTTACTCTCATGTGCTGAGTTCCTTTTGTTTTGTGGATTTTTTTTTCATTTCTTCTGTTTTTGTAGGTTTTGTTTTTACTGAGATTTTATGTTTTTCTTCTTTATTTTGCTGAGTAGGTTTGTTAACTTTCTTTGGGGTTACTTTGGAATTTACTCTTATCTTCCTAGATTTGTACCAGTCTGTTATTACCTGGTATCGCCTTGCCTTCCTGTCCATTAGAAGTTTCTATACCTACACCATTTACTCCCTCTTTTATTGTTCTGATGCTGTTGTCATTTACAGATTAACCTCTCTGGTTCCCTGTTGTAATTCTTTTGGTTTTGCATAGTCCTTAAGAGTTCATTTCCTAGGTTGTTATCTGGCTAGTACAATCCTGTGTCCTAGATTCAGCTTGTGGTCTGATGTTGTTTGTTCTCAGATTGAAGGACTCTCTTTAAATAAGTCTAGTAAGTTTGGGTTTGTTGTTACATAGTCCCTTAATTTCTGTTTATCTGGAAATTTCCTAATTTCACCATCATATTTGGTCAAGAGTTTTGCAGGATATATTATTCTTGGCTGGCAATTTTTTTCTTTCAAGGTTTTATATATGCCATCCCATTTCCTTCTTGCCTACATGGTTTCTACTGAATAATCTGAGCTTAGTCTTATTGTCTCTCCTCTGTATGTGAATTTTCAGTTTTCTCCAGCTGCTCTCAGGATTTTTTGTTTGTCTTTGGTTTTAGCAAGTGTCATTATGATATGTCTTGGTGATTTTTTGGGGGGTCTATCCTATATGGAGTTTGTTGAGCTTCTTGGATGGTCAGCTTTTCATCTTTCATGATATTGAGGAAGTTTTCTGTCAGCAGTTCTTCAGTGATCTTCTCTGTGTTTTCTGTTTTCTCTCCCTGTTCTGTAACTCTGATCACTCGTAAATTTTTGCTTTTGATTATATCGCACATAATTTTCAGGGTTTCTTCATTTTTCTTTGTTCTTTTTTCTGATTTTTCCTCAAACAGAGTTATATCCAAGTGTTTGTCTGCAATTTCACTGATCCTATCTTCCATCATTTCAAATCTGCTCCTCAGCCCTTCTATGACACTATCCATTTCTGAAATCTTGTTGTTTATCTTTTGGATTTCTAATTGTTGTTTTTGTATGGTTTCTAGTTGTGAATTTAATTTAGCATTTTGTTCCTGTATTATTTTCTTGAATTGTTCTATTTTTTTTCTGTATTTTTCATGAATTTGTCTGCCTTTTCCATGAATTTGTCTATTTTTTCCTCATGTTTGTCTTCTTTTTGCTTAAACTCTTGGAGAATTATAAATATTAGGGATTTGAATTCCCTATCAGTTAGGTCTAGTGCCTTTTCTTCTAATGGAAGGTCATCTGGTGTTTTATTTTGGACGCCTACTGGAACCATCCTATCTTGTTTTGTAAATGTTTTGATATTATCCACTGTCTTCAGGGTATTCCTCTTTTATTGATTGTAGATTTGTTTGTTTCATCCTGCTTTTTTGTTTTATTTGGTTATGTCTGAGCAGGCGGGCTGTGTGTTCTTTGTTGTTTGTTTGTCTGTGGACATGATACTTTTTACCTCCTTCTCCAATGGGCAGGGTTAGTCACTCAGGTATGGTACAGAAGGGCAGGTCCAGCTGAAGGGATGTTGCTGGGATGGGTTGTTTGTGGCACGGACCAGGAATCAGTGCAGGACAGGTTCCAGTAGGTCATGCCTGTGCTACTTGGGAGTGTGATGTTCAGCCCATGGAGGGGGAGATTGTGATGTATGGAGCTAAGATGGGTATGGGAAAGAGGAGAGAGAGAAGAGAGGAACAGGAGCCAAAAACATACACACACAAAAAAAAAAAGAGTGCTAAGGGAGCTTTCTATTGGATTGGAGTGATGAGAGACTGAGAAATGGAGAAAAACAAAAATAAAAATAAAAAAAAGGATAAAAGAAAAAAATGAATAAATCAAGAAACTGGAAATGAAGAAAGACAAAAAGGGAAAAAGAGAGAGAAGAAAACGAAATAAAGAAACAAAAACAAAAAAACACAAAACCAAAAGAAAAAAATACACGAAAAAAATAAATTCCTCCTGGGATGCCACTATGCATCAGCACAGAGTAAGGGAGTATCTCCCAAGCCATGCATCACTGCCCAGCGAAAAGGGGCTCCCAAGCCGAGAAAAGAAAAAGAAAACAATCAAACAAACAAATCATAATAGAAGAAATCAGAACAAACAAACAAACAAAAGCCCCGGGGGTCCCACCAGCACAGCTGCACGGGCCGGGAAGCAGTTCCACAGTCGAGTGGTGCCTCTCAACCCCCCAGGAAGAAGCAAAGTTAGCCATGGAGCCAGGTATTGGAGAGAAAGGAGAGGGAGGTGGTGAGAGGTAAGGAAGAAATCTAAAGAAATGGGGAAAAAAAGCAACACCAGCAGCCAACAAAAGGCACTCAGGGAGCCAGCCAGTGTGGGCAGGTGGAATCCAGGTGACACTGGGGTGCTTCCCGGCCAAGTGACTGTGGCTGCAGGAAGCAGAGGAGGCTAAGTGGGGTTGAAGAAGGGTGGCAGGGGTGGGAAAGCCTATATGGCTATTTACCGGTTGTTCTGTCTCCTGCTGGAAGCTCCGTGAAGCTGCTTTCTCATACCCACTGTTCGCTGATCTCCGATAGGAGACCAAGATGGCGTATCCGTGGTGTGGTAGCTGATAGGGGACCTCTGCATGTATCACTCCTTGCTCTCTGTTCTCTGTCAGTTTCTTATTCCATTCGGTGCTTGGCTGAGTTCTTTATCTCTTCATTTGATGCTTAGGGTTTTGGGATTGATGTGTCACTCTGTTTGACTTAGTTTTTTTGATCTTTGCTGCTGAGGGACAGCGTGGTGCTTCTGACTATAGAGCCATGTTGCCCTTCATTGCATACATTTTTAAGGGAAAAAAATAAAGTCATTAAACTTATGTACATAAGAATCCTTCATTTCATAATATTGAATATGTACTCACATGCATAGAATCAATAGGGTAAGCATATGCATCAAATGTTAACAGCTGTGATCAGCACAGGATGTAATTTCCTTTTATGTGCTTTTATTTCCTAATTTGCTTTGATAGACTTGTGTCACGGATTGAAATGTGTTCCCCAAAATATCTGTCAGCTTGGCTTGGTCATGATTCCCAGTATTGTGTGACTGTCTACCATTTTGTAATCTGAGATGATTTCTCTACGTGTTGTACATCCTATCACTATGATGTAATACAGTGGATTAGGTGGCAGTTATATTGATGATATCTACAAGATTAGATAGTGTCTCTAGCAAATCTCTTTTGGGATATAGAAGACAGAAGCGAGCAGAGAGATGTGGGGAACTCACACCACTAAGAAAGCAGTGCCAGGACCAGAGGACATCCTTTGGACCTGAGGTTACTGCACTGAGATGCTCCCACACAGAGGGAAGCCTGATGACAAGGACTTTCCTCCAGAGCTGACAAATAGAGAAAGCCGTCTCCTGGAGTTGATGTCCTGAGTTTGAACTTTTAACCTACTTTACTGTAAAGAAATACATTTCTCTTTGTTGAAGCCAGGTATTTCTGTTATAGCAGCACTAGATGACTAAGACAACATGTATATTTTGATCATAAGATAATTATGTTTATTTTTAAAAGAAACTTTTATTATTGATGTCTAAAATACTAAAATTTGTAAAGAATTTAAAAACTGAGCAATATAAAGATACTTAATTCAATCAGAGGACCTTTTATAGTATAATGAGGATCCATTTACAGTTGCATCTTGGGTGAATATTATAGGTAACAGAAAATGTTGATGGGAAATCTCTATAACTGCATTTACAGTATAATACCTAAAGTGTTAAGGTGTCACAGAAGGTAATTATAACTGTCAGGTGGGTAAATTGTATTTATTTCTAGATTTTTATCAGGGAATATTCAAATTCTATTCCACTAGTATTACTTAGGAGTCCTTGTGGCACAGTGGTTAAGTGTTCACTGCTAACCAAAAGGTCAACAGTTTGAATCTACCAGCCACTCTTTAGAAACCTTATGGTGCAGTTCTACTGTATCCTATAGGGTCAGTATGAGTCGGAATCAACTCTACGACAATGTTTTGTGTGTGTGTGTGTTTTGTGGAGTATTACTTTTTTTCTAATCAGAAAAAAAAAAATCACCATTACCAAAGACAGATATTATCAAAGTTAAATATCTATGACAATGATAGCAATATACTTTAATTCAAGATGAATCATATTAAGTCCAGGAAACAGCTCTAGAACTTTTCATTCCTCAGAATATTATCTTGATTGTTAGTGTCAATGTTTTTGCTTGCTTGCTGAATAGAAAAGGACTTGAAGCACTTACTGATGAAGATAAGACTACAGCCTTCCATATGGATTATATCTCAACATAAATAAAAAAATATCACAACTGGATCAATAAGCAACATAATGCTAAATGGAGAAAATATTGAAATTGTCAAGGATTTAATTTTACTTGGATCTACAATCAACACCCATGGAAGCAGCAGTCATGAAATCAAATGACATAGTGCATTGTGCAAATCTGCTGCAAAAGACCTCTTTAAAGTGTTTAAAACAAAGATGTCACTTTGAAGACTAAGGTGCTGACGCAAGACATGGCATTATTAATCGGCCTGTTGTTGTTAGGGGTCATCAAGTTGGTTCCAACTCATAGTGACCCTACGTACCAGAGAATGAAACGGTGCACAGTCCTGCACCGTCCTCACAATCTTTGTTATGCTTGAGCTCATTGTTGAAGTCACTGTGTCAATCCATCACATTGAGGGTCTTCTTCTTTTTTGTTGACCCTGCACTTTACCAAACATGATGTCCTTTCTACAGGGACGTATCCCTCCTGATAACATGTCCAAAGCATGTGAGACGTAGCCTCACCATCCTTGCTTCTAAGGAGCATTCTTGTTGTGCTTTTTCCAAGACAGATTTGTTTGTTCTTTTAGCAGTCCTTGGTATATTCAATATTCTTCTCTAACACCACAATTCAAAGTCATCAATTCTTCTTCAATCTTCCTTATTCATCGTCCAGATTTTGCAGCATATGTGGCGATTGAAAATACCATGGCTTGGGTCAGATGCATCGTAGTCTTCAAGGTGACATCTTTGCTTTTCAACACTTTAAACAGGTATCTTGAAGCAGATTTGCCCAATCTAATAAGTCTTTTGATTTCTTGAGTGCTGCTTCCCTGGGTGTTGATTGTGGATTCAAGTAAAATGAAATCTTTGACAACTTCAATCTTTTCTCCGTTTACTATGATGTTGCTTACTGATCCATTTGTGAGGATTTTTGTTTTCTTTATGTTGCGGAGTATCCCATACTGAAGACTCTGGTCTTTCATCTTCTTCAGTAAGTGCTTCAAATCCTCTGCACTCTCAGCAAGCAAGATTGTGTCATCAGCATAACACAGGTTGTTAATGAGTCTTCCTCCAATCTCGATGACCCATTTGTCTTCATAGAGTCCAGCTTCTTGGATTATTTACTCAGCATATAGATTGAATAGGTATGGTGAAAGGATGCAATCCTGACACACACCTTTCTTGACTTTAAACCATTGCCTTGTTTTCTTCCAATGACTGCCTCTTGATCTATGTACAGGTTCTTCATGAGCATAATTAAGTGTTCTGGAATTCCCATTCTTTGCAATGTCATGTACAATTTTTCAGGATCCACACAGTCAAATGCCTTTACACAGTCAATAAAACACAGGTAAACATCTTTATGGTAGACAATGAATAAGGAAGGCCAAAGAAAAATTGGTGACTTTGAATTATGTGTTGTTGAAGAATATGAATATACCGTGGACTGTCAGAAGAATGAATACATTTGTCCTGGAATAAGTACAGCCAGAATGCCCTTAGAAGCAAGGATGGCGAGATTTCATCTCACCTACTTTGGACTTGTTATCAGGAGGGACCAGTTCCTCGAGAAGGACATCATGCTTGGTAAAGTAGAGGATCAGCAAAAAAGGGATGACCCTCAGTGGCTGCAACAATGGGCTCAAGCATAACAACGATTGTGAGGATGGTGCAGGACCACATGTAGTGTTTTCCTTCTGTTGTACTTAGGGTTTCTATGGGTCAGAACCAACTCAGTGGCATCTAACAAAAACATCAACATCAGGAGGGACAATTACCTGGAGAAGGACATTATGCTTGGTAAAGTAAAGGGTCATCAAAAAAAAAAGGAAGACCCTCAGTGTGATGGATTGATACAGTGGCAGCAAGAATGAGCTCAAACATAGCAATGTTTGTGAAGATGGCCCAGGACAGGGCAGCATTTTGTTCTTTTGTATATAGGGTCACTATGAGTCTTCATTGACTTGCCAGAACCTAACAACAACAATGAACTTTTACTCAACCCTTGTGAAATGCTCTACTGCTGGGCAGAATATGAATGAAACCAGGAATAATGACTGGCTGCATTTTGAAAGCTCCCTTCTACTTATAAATGCAGAGTTCTGCCAGTGTGATTTAAAAATTAAAAGATGGAAAATTTTGAAACCCAGCATGACTAGAGAAGTCATTTCCTATGAGAGTTAAGCAGTGATCTTTTGAGCTAAAGTCTATGCACATAACATTATTGAAATACTAGGTTTGAGACTGTTTTTCTGAATGTGTTTAACCTTTGAAATAAGTGTTTTGCTCACTAAGATAAACACAGTTTTATTTTAATGGCCCTTCGATTGTATTTTTGCAGGGAAGGGTGTTTGCTTGAAAGAGCCCACTCTATCTGAAAGATGCCACATGTAACATTGACTGGCAGCCATTTGAGAATGGCAGAGAGCCAATAAATCATTCAGAATCATCTGTTGTTCCATGGTGACTTTAAAATTGTATCCTGATTCCCTTTGCAAAGTGCATTTCAGCGTCAGAATGGTTTGTTCTATTTAAACTTGTCCATCACCTGAAAATTGGGATATGCAATGAAACTAATTGATTTGGTTATAATCCTTTCAAATTGAACTATCTACTTACTGTGAAATGTATTTACACAATAGATATGGTTCACAAAGCAGTTGTTCATATCAAAGACACGTTTGAGTCCCGATTTATGTATATAGAACCTAATGAAACTGTGTAAGTAGAAGGTTTTTTTTTTTTATTTCTTATTTCTGGAGCCTATGATATCTTAGGCTTGAGGATATAGACAGTAGCATAGAAATTAAAAATAAATAGCAAACAAGCAAATACTCTGTGATGAACACAGAGTTACCATCAAGGAAGAATCTTTTTGCCCCAGCTGCTAGGAGCATTGTCATAGGAGCGGCATTACCTGACAGTCCCTTGAAGGGTTGTCTCAGCTGTAGGAATTCTCTGGCAGAATGTCACCCCCTTCCTAGAGCAACTGACATCCAGACACACTGATTTCAGGATAATATTTCAAAAATTCTCATGAAAATATTATATATAATATATATACATATATGTAGGGTTTTTTTTAGGTAGGCTTCTGAGGAGATGGTGCTGGAGAGTGAAAGAAATAAAATATTATTCACTTGAAGACTGCTTGTTCATGTGAGTGGTGACATTTATGAAGGCATAGCATCTGTGGGTGGCAAAAGGGTAATGAAAACCTGTCTTCCGTATGCCTTCTACCCTATAACGTTATTTCCTATATTGTTTCTCCACTCCCTACTCCCCAAGTGGAGTTCTGGTGGTGCCAGTGATTAAGCATTCAGCTGCTAACCAAAAGGTCGATGGTTCAAATCCACCAGCCCCTCCTTAGGCAGTTCTACTCTGTCCTATAAGGTGGCTAATAACTCGATAGCAACAGGTTTGGTTTTTGGTTTGGTACCATCCAAGTGAAAATTTTGCAATAGACATTTGGGAAGCTATGTATATAAGGAAAATAATTCAATATTTTACACTAGGAAAAGAAGTGACTTCATTCTGATTTTACATTTAGAGTTTATATTCTAATTAAAGGAAATGCACATATATCTAGAGATAATCATGGATACTAAACACATCTTATTACCAGTACCAGTGGATATTACAATAGCAGCTTGAAACACAAAAAGAAATAATAAGGATTAACAGCATAATGCAAATGCATATTTAGGAATTCCAGTTATAGTGGAAGTATTAAAATAATTCAGCACATATGGAGCCCATATACTTTGTGATAATTTTAAAAAGTATTCAAAATATGTGTGCAAAAAAAGTTTCATAATGATCTTGTTTAAATGAAGGTATTTAGAATAGTACAATGTAACGTTACATTGCAAAACACAATTGTTTTTCTCTTTAGAATACACATAATAAAATGTAATTACCAGTGTTTTTTCATAAACATGACTTTTAGTGGTGCTATTTCAGCTTGAATAACAAAGTTTTTTTTTTTTTTTTTTCTACTAAAGGTATTCACAGCATACTAATTCTTAAAATAGGAAAAAAAGGCTTATTGTCTAGGCGGAGAAGATATGAAAAAATTGTTGAGTGTGGGTTGTAAAATATCTCACCAAAATTCTAGGAAGAATCGTGGGAATTCTTATTTATCATCAGTGCATATGTATTGCAGATAGTTCAAGAGTGAACTGCACAAAAAATATTTGCAAATGTTTTCTCTTTCACCTTGGAAGGCTTTCTTCTCAAGATGAATCCCAATGGGCTCTCTCCACCCTCTCCTTCCTTCTGCATGGGAGAATAAATTATCTATAGGATTGGTTAGTTTTCTGGAAGGAAAGTCTGAACCTTCATGTCTCAATCATTCTCTGTCTCTCTTTTTTTTTTTTTTTAAATCTTCTTGTAGAGAGTCTGTGGTCTGCATTCTCCTCAATGCAGTGACTATAGAACAGGCTCTTGTCCTTTAGGGTAGCCCTGTAGCTTCCTAGAAAAGTTTACATCAGAAGATGTTTAGTAACAACTCCATGTGACCAGACTTAGCTGATTTTTTTAACACTAAGTAATGGACATGATACTTTGGTTTTGACATGATCACTCAATGCTCCTATAATTCTATGGATTCTAACACTGAATGGGGCAGTAAGTTTCTATGTATTTTCAAACTCTGAAACACAGCCAATACATCACATATCAAATACATTATCGTATTTCTGTGTTCTTCGGGTAACACTACTTTTTTTTTCTTTTGACATTTGATTTTTATCTATTGAATGGTTTGTCTTTGTACTTGTATCTTTTATATCAGATTTTGAATATTTTGAGGACATGGCCTTATATACATACACACACACACATATATATATATGTATATAAATAAATTCATGTTCCTAAGCATAGAGCTTTAGAGAAAGTAACCTCCCAAAATGGGAGGTTGAA
Source organism: Trichechus manatus latirostris (assembly GCF_000243295.1). Classification (NCBI taxonomy): domain Eukaryota; kingdom Metazoa; phylum Chordata; class Mammalia; order Sirenia; family Trichechidae; genus Trichechus; species Trichechus manatus. Next base: position 7,045,214 of record NW_004444060.1, on the reverse strand, counting down.
ACTGATATTGTGTGTAATTATTTATTTTACACATTTGGTCACTTTTAGAAAAGTTGCTCACTTTTTGCCTACATTAATGACACATCTAGTAATATAACATGTCTTTGTCTTTTGCTGCAGTTATTAATCTTGGTGTTTTTATTCTGGTCATATCACATGGGTTCACAGCATTACTTAAAGATTTAATTCAATGTCTGTTTTTTTATGTCCTCAAGGACTGCTATTGCAATTCTGAAGTCCATAGTCCTATTCTAAGTAAACAGAATCCCAGTTTTAGTTGATCACAATGCCACATTCCTCAGCCTGGCTTATAGCTGAGTGCAGCTATTTGAAAGAAGAACAGTTACATCTGGAATGGCTCTTTAAATGCAGTAGAATAATCCGGGAAATAGGTCTATGTTTGTTGTTGTTGTTGTTAGGTGTCATCCAGTCATCTTCAACTCGTAGCAACCCATGTACAACAGAACAGAACACTGCCCGGTTCTGTGCCATCCCCACAATAGTCATTATTCTTGAGCCCATTGTTGCAGCCACTGTGTCAATCCATCTCATTGAGAGCCTTCCTCTTTTTCAGTGAACCTCTACCAAACACAATGTACTTCTCCAGGGACTGATCCCTTCTGATAATATGTCCAAAGCATGCAAGATGTAGTCTTGCCATCTTTGCTTCTAAGGAGCATACTGGTTGTACTTCCTCCAGGACAGATTTGTTCATTCTTTTGCCAGTAACTGGTACATTGAATACTCTTCCCCAACACCATAATTCAAAGACATAAATTTTTCTTCAGACTTCCTTATTCATTGTCCAGTTTTCAATGCAAATTAGGCAACTGAAAGCACCATGATTTGGGTCAGGTGAACCTTAGTCTTCAAAATAACATCTTTGCCTTTTAGCACTTTAAAGAGGTCTTTTGCAGCAGATTTGCCCAATGCAATGTGTCCTTTGATTTCTTGGTTGCTGCTTCCATGAGTGTTGATTGTAGACCCAAATACAATGAAATATTTGACAACTTCAATTTTTTCTCCATTTAGCATAGTGTTGTTTATTGTTCCAGTAGTGAAGATTTTTGTTTTCCTTATGTTGAGGTGTAATCCATCCTGAAGGCTGTGGGCTTTGATCTTCATCAGTAAGTGCATCAAGTCCTCTTTGATTTCAGCCAGCAAGGTTGTGTCATTTTCCTATCACAGGTTATTAATGAGTCTTTCTCCAATCCTGATGCGCTGTTCTTCATACAGTCCAGATTCTCTGATTATTTGCTTAGCCTACAGAATAAACATGCATGGTGAAAGGATGCAGCCCTGACACACATCCTTCCTGACTTTAAACCAAGCATTATCCCCTTGTTCTGTTCAAACCACTGCCTCTTGATCTATGTACAGGCTCCTGAGAAGCACAATTAAGTGTTCTGGAATTCCTATTCTTCACAATGTTATCCATAATTTGTTATGATCCACACAGTCGAATGCCTTGGCATAGTCAATAAAAGGCAGGTAAACATCTTTCCGTATTCTCTACTTTCAGCCAGGATCCATCTGATACCAGCAATGATAGCCCTGGTTCCATGTCCTCTTTTGAATCCTGCTTGAATTTGTAGCAGTTCCCTGCTGATGTACTGCTGCAGCTGCTTTTGAATGCTCTTCAGCAAATTTTAACCTTATGATATTAAAGATATTGCTCAATAATTTCTGCATTTGGTTGGATTATGTTTCTTGGAAATAGGCAAAAATATGGATCTCTTCAGTCAGTGGGCCAGGTGGCTGTCTTCCAAATTTCTTGGCATAGACAAGTGAGCACTTCCAGAGATACATGTTTTTTGAAACATCTCAATTGGCATTCCATCAATTCCTGGAGCCTTGTTTTTCACCAATGACTTCAGTGCAATTTGGACCTCTTCCTTCAGTACCATAGGTTCCGGATCATATACTACCTCCTGAAATGATTGAAAGCCTAGCAAATCTTTTTGGTATAGTAACCCTTTGTATTCCTTACATCCTCTTTTGATGCTTCCTACTGTGTTTAATATTTTCCCCATAGAAGCCTTCAATACTGCAAGTGGAGGCTTGAATTTTCTCTTCAGTTCTTTAGGCTTGAGAAATGTAGTGTTTGTTCCCTTTTGGTTTTCTAGCTCCAGGTTTTGCACATGTCATTAAATACTTTGTCTTCTCCAGCTGTGCTTTGAAATCTTCTGTTCAGCTCTTTTACTGCACCATTTCTTCCTTTTGCTTTAGCTACTCATTGTTCAAGTTTCAGAATCTCTTCTCACATCCATTTAGGTCTTTTCTTTCTTTCTTTTTTTATTGATCCTTTCTTTCTTCTCTGTCTTTTTAATGACTTCTTGCTTCCTTCATGTATAATGTCTATGATGTCATTCCACAACTACTACGCCCTTCATCCATTAGTGTTCAATGTTTCAAATCTATTCTTGAGATGGTCCCTAAATTCAGGTGGTTATACTCAAGGTTGTACTTTGGCTGTCGTGGACTTGTTCTAATTTTCCTCAGCTTCAACTTGAACTTGCATATGAGCAATTGGTGATCTTTTCTGCAGTTGGCCTCTGATCCTGTTTTGACTGATGATATTGAGCTTTTCCATTGTCTCTTTCCACAAACATAGTGAGTTTGATTCCTGTGTATTTCATCTGGTGAGGTCCAAGTGTACAGTCACTGCTTATGTTGTTGAAAAAAGATATTTGCAATGAAGAAGTTGTTGGTCTTGCAAAATTCTATCATGTGATCTCTGGCATAGTTTCTGTCACCAAGGCCAAATTTTCCAATTACCCATCCTTCTTATTTGTTTCCAACTTTGTGTTCCAACACCAGTAATTTTCAATGCATCCTGAATACATGTTCGATCAATTTCAGACTGCAGAAGTTGGTTTAGTTCTCTTATTTTCTACTGCTTTCCTGGAATGTAGATGTTATTAATAGAAAGATAATGTGACTTTGAAATGGAAGCCATGTGCTGAAGTTAGTGACAGAAAAATATTATAGCTTATGTTCCTGATGACAAATAAATCAATAGGCTGTCAATCTGCCTGTAGGCTTCTTATATGTAAAAGAGAAAGCAGTTGTGATTTTTTTAAGCCATTTTATTTAGAAGTGAGGATGGCAAGACTTTTTCTCAGGTAATTTGGACATATAATTAGGAGGGACCAGTCCCTGGAGAAGGACATCATGCTTGATAAAGTAGAGGGTCAGTGAAAAAGAGGAAGAACCTCAATGAGATGGACTGACACAGTGGCTACAACAATGGGCTCAAACATAGCAATGATTGTGAGGATGGTGCAGGACCTGACAGCATTTCATTCTGGTGTACATAGAGTCACTATGAGTCAGAACTCACTTGATGGCTTCTAACAGTAACAATTGTTTTTATAAGTGTAATTTCTAATTGATAGACAAGCTTACAAACGAAATATACTGTAGAATTTTATTAATCAATGTAATCTTTATAATTTCCTGAAAAAGGTATTCTTGGTGGCTGCGGTCTATAAAGGTCAGACCCTGGGTCTATCTCATACTTACTTTAGGTGAAGCATTATTTACATGATCAGAAAAGCTATTATAAGGTTTTCGATCATATTATTGAATAGGGTGTATTTAACACATCATCAAAGTGACCATAACAGCAATTATTTTCTTTTAATTAAAATATAAATGTTTGTAATTGCATTTCACAAATGGCACTGCATGTTATTTGCAGCTTTTAAGTATTCTAATATTCTTGTTAATTTTATTACCAAAGCTGCACATAATTGAAGTTAGTAATGCATTATCTTTGTAGAAGCCCATTTGGTGTAGGAAAGCCTATTTCTTGTATTCGTTATTGCTTAGACGGCATTTTGAGTTTCCTAATCTGATGCCATACGTTTTCTACATACCTATATGGATCTATAACTTTTTGTGGACTTATATTTTCAAAATGTTGGAAAATTTAGTGATATGTTTTTTAAAATCAGTCTTTAGTGTAATTGCTAAAAGTAGCACAGTGGTTAGGAGCTTGGCTGCTAAACAAAAGATCAGCAGTTCAAATCCACCAGCCACTCCTTGGAAACTCTATGGGGCAGTTCTACTCTGTCCTATAGCATCGCTATGGGTTGGAATTGACTTGACAGTGAGTTTGGGAATTTGTTTTTTTGAGTAGATTTTAGGTTAAGAATATCTTCTTTTGGTCTGTTAAATATGTGTACTATGGAGACAACAGGTTTGTATCATGTAGAAATATTTATTTTAGCTGAGTTACACTTCAATAGCCTAGTTGAAATGAAAATATCAGGAAGAATTTACAAGTCATACCCCAAGAAAGATCTTCAAAATTTTCATAAGAAACATTCGAGTTAATGAGGAACTTCAATGTATTACATAACACTTCATCAATGGAAGCTGCAAAAAGAGCCAGGGCATGCTCCAGATGATAAGGTAGTCATCTATACTAACTTCATCTGCTGATGAGACTGGGCTAGTGTACTGTGCTTTTTTTTACAACAGGACCCTGATAATTTCCCCTCTGGTGGACCACAAAAGAATAAAGGGATTTTCATATTTTCAAAAAAAAAAAAAGGTTGACATATAAGGAGACTGTTTTTTCCTTCATATTTTCAGAAAAAAAAAAGGTAGACATATAAGGAGACTGTTTTTTCTTTTTAATTGGTGAAAATATACACACAAAAGTATACACTATTTCAACCAATTGTACATGTAAAATTCAGTGACATTATTTACATTCTTCAAGTTCGGTAACTGTTCTCTTTTCCAAATTATTCCACTACCATTAACATAATAAAGTCACTGACCCTTAGGCTTCTCATTTAAAACCTTTCAAGATGGTATTGTCAATTTGTTTCCACATAGATAAATTTCTGAAAGAGCACAATGCTCAAGGCAAACGTACTTTACTAGTTAAGCGAAACTATTGTTTGATTCAAGAACTCTTCCCGGGAAAATATTGATTTAGTCAGGAATTGGAGGCAATGTTGCCACCATGAATATCTGACTCCTATGCAATGAGAGCAGAAGAACTGGATGGTGCCTTACTGGATGGAGAATCCTGATCCAAAGGGGGCAGGGAGTGCAAAAGAATTTCAAATTCTAAGGGGAATCCAGATGTTCTGGAGCCATTGAGGCGGGATGGGCACCAGAAACTATTGCCCTGAGATAATATTTAGGAGGATTATTTTAATTGTAACACTGTAGTACCACCCCCTAAGTGTTTGGTCATTACAATCATGTGTGACATTCTATGTCAATATCAGAGTTATATGGATTATTTTTTTCTAATCCATATAGTTTGAGAGAGAGAAGAAGGGCTATAAAAGATGGAATACAAGAGGATCAGAGTGTGGGAACAGAGTGGTGGACAGGCTTTTTGGGATCCTAAGCTTGAGCACATCACAAAAGAATGTTCAAGTTTAAAACCAGGAGACAAAGAGAGCCTGAATGATGTTAAGGTTACTTTTATGTTGATTTACAGCCAGATCAGCTTTCAGATTCTACCAAGGATGAATACAAGATAAATCATAGACCTGAGTAGTTGCAGCTGTCTAATGAGGTTGCCCATCTTTCACTGGTTTCAGCAACCATTTGAATGAAAGAACCACCAGTTCCCAGGATCTCAGTTCCTGGGCTTGTGGCCTTTCATACTGCTTCACGGGGGTCTGGGATAGGAAGAAGGAGCACGTCAACATTCAAGGGTCTGCTGTTTTGCTGTATAAGAAAATTCCTGATGTACCATATCTACATTTTTTTCACATTCTATTTCTTATCATATCTGTGGGATTGTGTAAGTCTTTAACGCCGTCATCCAGGCCGTGGATTGATTACAAGGGACACAAAGTCGTTCATCTGTTCATTTAAACTTAGCAAAAAGTTAGCTAAAATTTAAGACGGAGTAAATTTTGGGGTTAAGTCATGTGAGATAAACTACTTCACCATAATATTACCCTCTACTATGCTAAGCCACCCCTGGATATGGTCAAAGTTTAATCTAAATTCACTAGTAATTAAGTATTCATATGTATCTGCCATTTATTTTACAGAAGATGTCTCTTCAGAGATAAAATGATGATGTCAAAGAACAATTTCTTAACAAAATATCTATAAGCTTTGGTAATAATTGCCTGTTCTGTTTATTTGACTGCTTCTAAACTCTAAATGTTATATTATTTGTAGAAAATTACATAAATTTTATGCAACAATTTGCCTGTCAAGATTCCCATAGGAGATATCAGCTATCAGTAGGTGTAAGACTATTAGCTTTCACTATGAATATGTTTCTTGTTATAATGCATTTGCAACTGTTAGTAATTCTAAAGTCCTTTTAAATGAAAAAGACTTCAGAGAACGATAGTTTTAAAGGAAATAATTCCTTGGAAAAATAAGACTGCATTAATTTAATGTGACATTTATTCACAAAAGATATTTTGGTGATAAAAAATAAGAAAAAAAAAGGTGTACTATATGGCTAATTGAAGAAATTGAAGATTTATACCAGCTTCTGCAGTCTTAAATTGAATGAACATGCAATCAGGATGCATTGATAATTCCTGGTAACTGGAATGTGAAAGTTGGTAACAAAGACAGATCGGTAGCTGGAAAACATGGCCTTGGTGATAGATAAAAACGATGTTACATATTTCACCTGTGTAGTAGCTGATGGGTTTCAACTGCTGACCTTTCGCTTAGCAGTGGAGCACTTAACCACTGCACCACAAGGGCTCCTAATAATTTTGTAAGTCTTATAATAAAAAGTAGAAATTTTTTATCTCAATTCATCCACATCAATAGACCTTCAGCATCTAAAAGTAAAGTTTAATTCTAATAGGTATGATGTAACTTGTGGGTTTTCAGTATTATTCTGTTTTGATGACAATTATCATCTTCCTGCTGATCTGATTTATATACTTTTCCAGGAGTAACTCCACGTAATTAATCTCTACTTCCCTGATGTACCAACTCAAATGCAGCATATAAACCTCAACGGTAAGATTCATCATGTTGCATAAAGATATTAATTATTATTAATCATTTGATTGCAGCATTTTACTTGCACTTGTAATGCACTGTTCTCAGTAAATATTTAGTTAATAAATAAATTATAAAATGTAACTGAAAAATGCAGGTGTTAATTGATTTTCATTGCCTTGAAGTTTTTGAAATATAAAAGTCCTATCAAGTCAACAATATCAGACCTAAAAATAAGAAGAAATACACAAAATTGTCAACATATTTACTTTTAAACATAGACAATTTTGATAGTGTAAAGTGACGATTATACATTCAAATCATCTCATATTGTTCATAAACTTGCTTCAAAAACCTGCTTAAAGGGACTATCCTGCATGCTGACTGTGAGTATTTAAAAATCTCACAATACATTAAGCATTTTCAAAACCCAAGCGTGTGCCAACAATATTTTTAAGTGAAAGTGTGATAGGCCATCAAGATGCTTGAAAATTAGTAACGGAAAATGATAAAGGCAGATTGTTACATCCTGCTTCTACTTTTACTTTTGCTCCCTTAACTGGACAGTCTTGATCCTGTAACTAGAAGCAGCAGTCTTATACATTGCTTTAATCTACAACCTCCTTATAAAAATAAAATAAGAAACTAAACACAATAGTGTGAGTCCAGAGTTCCATTCAGACAGTGATGATGATGGGCAGAAGAGTAAAGTGGGTGGGAAATAGTTTAATCTATTAGCACTACTTGTGATGAAACTAGTGACAGAAGAGTAACAGTCCTGGAAGTTATTTTGGATATTGTCTTAGTGTGAATTCTCTAGAGAAACAGAACCACTGTGATATACATATGAACCAGAGAGAGGTTTATTTCAAAGCATTAGCTCACACAGTTGTGGGGGCTTGCAGGTCCAAAATCAATAGACTATTTGGCAATCTGGAGATGTACGCAGGCTTGAGTTTCAAGAGTGCAAAGTGGAGAAAGAGGGAGAGCTAGTTCTGTCAAAATATCTATTTATACTTTGGAGGCAGACGACATCTTAAAGGCACTCTCCTTCCAACAGAGTGATTGATTACATCACATTACGTGATGTAAGGTGATTATATTATGTTACACTACACTGTGTAAAAAGCACCTAGTCTAGTGTCTGGCCAAACCACTGGGACTCATAGCCTAGGCAAGCTGACACATAGAATTAATCACCACATATATCTGCCTACATTCCTATTTACCTGTCTTTACTTAAATCATTCCCTCACCACATTAAAGTTCACCTCTTGCATCAACCCCTTTTAAACTACTTCCCCAGACATTCTCCAATGTGGACTACTTAGGCTAAATATACTTAAGTCTCAAAATAATATTTATTTCACTTTCATTTGCCATTTTTCCACATTGCAGGATGGTAATGAAATGGGGGGAACATTAACAAAGTAAGCAACATTTGTGCAGTCTCTGCTTACTCTTAGATGGCCATTCTTCTCCATGTGGTCAACTCCCAACAGAGTCGCACCCATACAATTCTCTTGAATTTATTGTTGTTGCTGTTAGGTGCCATTGGGTTGGTTCTAACTCATAGCGATCCTATTTATAACAAAATGAAACATCGCCCGGTCCTGTGCCATCCTCACAATTGTTATGCTTGAGCCCATTGTTGCTTCCACTGTGTCACTTCATCTCATTAAGGGTCTTTCTCTTTTTTGCTGACCCTCTGCTTTACCAAACATGATGTCCTTCTCCAGGGCCTTGTCCTTCCTGATAACATGTGCGATATACGTGAGTGGAAATCTAACCATTCTCACTTCTAAGGAACTCTCTGGCTGTACCTCTTCCAAGACACATTTGTTTGTTCTTTTGGCAGTCCATGGTATATTCAATATTCTTCTCCAACACCATAATTCAAAGGCATCATTTTTTCTTCAGTCTTCCTGACTCATTGTCCAGCTTTCATATGCATATGAGGCGATTAAAAACACCATGGCTTGGGTCAGACACATCTTAATCCTTACAGTGACATCTTTGCTTTTTAACACTTTAAAGAGATCTTTTGCAGCAGATTTGCCCAATGTAATGCATTCATTGTTTGATTTCTTGACTGCTGCTTTCATGGGTGTTGATTGTGGATCCAAGTAAAATGAAAGCCTTGACAACTTCAATCTTTTCTCCATTTATCACCATGTTGATTATTGGACTAGTTGTGAAGATTTTTATTTTCTTTATGTTGAGTTATAATCCATACTGAAGGCCGTATGCAGTCTCTGATCTTCATCAGTAAGTGTTTCAAGCAGTCTTCACTTTCAGCAAGCAAGGTTGTGTCATTTGCATAAAGCAGGTTGTTAATGAGTCTTCCTCCACTCCTGATGCTGAGTTCTTTGTATAGTCAAGCTTTTCAGATTATTTGCTCAGCGTGCAAATTGAATAGATACGATCAAACGATACAACACTGACGCACAGCTTTCCTGACTTTAAACTATGCAGTAGCTCTTTGTTCTGTTCAAACGACTGCCTCTTGATCTATGTTCAGGTTCCTCATGAACACAATTAAGTGTTCAGGAATTCCCACTCTAGGCAATGTTATCCATAATTTGTTATTATCCATGCAGTTGAATGTCTTTGCATAGCCAGTAAAACAGGTAAACATCTTTCTGGTATTCTCTGCTTTCATCCAGGATCCATCTGACATTAGCAATGATACCCCTGGTTCCACCTCCTCTTCTGAATCCAGCTTAAAATTCTGGCAGTTCCCTGTTGATGTACTGCAGCTACCACTTTTGAATCATCTCCAGCAAAATTTTACTTGGATGTGATGTTGATGATATTATTCGATAATTTCTGCTGGGATCATCTTTCTTTGGAATTGGCACAAGTCGGTTGGCCAGGTAACTGTCTTCCAAATTTCTTGTATTATTAAATTTGTATAGTCCAAATTTTCTCATATTATAATGACATGTGCAAAGGCCTGGAGTTAGAAAACCAAAAATGAAGAACACAGTCAGCATTTCTCAAGCTGAAAGAACTGAAGAAAAAATTCAAGCCTTCAGTTGCAATAGGGAAGAATTCGATGGACAAAATACTGAATGACACAAGAAGCATCAAAAGAAGATGGAAGGAATACACAAAATCACTGTTCCAAAAAGAATTAGTCGATGTTCAATCATTTGAGGAGGTAGCATATGATCAAGAACTGATGGTATTGAAGGAAGAGGTCTAAGCTGCACTGAAGACCTTGGCAAGAAACAAGGCTCTAGGAGTTGTTGGAATACCAACTGAGATGTTTCAAAAAACAGCTGCAGCCCTGGAAGTGTTCACTCGTCTATGCCAAGAAATTTAGAACACAGCTCTTAAAATTAAGTGATATGAAAACAAAAGTTTTGCAGGCTCCTGCTTTCTGTTTTGTCTATTTCTCCACTAGTTTCTATTAACTTGTGTTAATAGAATTACTTTATAAATTTAACAAATTTTATTACTACTTTAATTCTCTTCCTCCTTTATGACAATACATTCCTCTTGAGAGCAATGCTCTAAATCAAAACTTAAGGTCATTTCCTGACATAAGCAAGCAGTATAATGGGAAAGAAAATCTATCTGCTTTCACCATTATGAAACACATGGTGGGGATGGGAGGAAGGAATACAACCTGAGTGTATACATATTCTTGCACTAGACTTCAAATCATTAAAAACAGGTTTCTTATCTACCTTGTTCATGTTTGTACCCTCAGGTAGTGCCTGTGCCATGTAGTCAACCATCCACCAAATATAGATATGCCAAGCACTGCTCTTGATGGTAAAAATTAGGTATTAAACAATATAGACAGTCCTTGACCTCAGGGATCTTATATATAGTACTTACTAAAGGAATTTGTGAAAGAATGAATTAATTCTCATTAGGTATGAACACAGAGATTTAATTTTGAGTGTCAGTACAGTTCTACTCTCTCACCTGGAGTAGCTACAAGTCAAAAATTGATTTGACAGCACCTAATAATAACAGTTGTCATATTTCACTTAATGGTACTGACAGAAATCCAACTACAGATAGCATAGGTAGGAGAAATGAATCAGGAGTATACTGAGGCATGTGACGTAGTCTGAGGTAAGTTTGGACAGGCAAAGGTCAAAGTTCATGGATATAGTTGCTGTCACAATATTAAGATTTAAAATTACAAAGTATACTAATACAATTAATAAATATTAATTGAATATTTGAGATAAGCACAGTATTTCACTATTTAAGTGTTTGCGTGTTCTAGTTTCCCGGCTATACCTAGCCTATAGGGAGAGAAATGTGTGTCTAAATATACTAAATATATTTTGACCTATGGTTCTTTAAGAATACACGGAAGTATTTATAGATATATACTGACTGAGCTATGGTGTACCTTATTTAATTATTTTAGCATCAGAAATTTGTGCCTACACAATGTAGCCAAACTGATTATGCAACAAGCCAATCTTATAATTTGGTCCAAAAAAGAGCAAACTATCTGAGCCAAAATCTCTTTATTTTTGGAATGTCCAGTCGTTATTTGCATTCATGTAATTGGATTGTAGTTTTGTTAAAAAAAAATTTAGATTGTTTTAAGTGACCTGGAAAATAAAAGCTAAAGTCTGCTTATTTTTTTTTTCCAGAGAAGATTAAATGAACTAAAATTTAAGCCAAATCTTTCAAAACGGAAATGCTGTCTATAAAGCAGCTCTAAACTCTCACTCTCTGAGTTCAAAGGGAAAAGAAGAAAGAAGCAAGAGAACCAGAAACATAGCATTTGACATTTCATTCAGTTCTAAAAATTCAGCCTGAAAATGTGTAGGCTCGTCAGAATAGTAGGATAGCTGAGTAATGGAATGAAACAAAACTCTAAAAAATACGTAAATATTTATGGGAAATTCTCTTTCTATCCTAATACATTATTCCCAAAGCTTTTAGGGGACTACTTAACGAACTTTTTTTTAGCCTTGGTAACTCTGAAAAGTTTATTTAAAAGAAGAAAACCAATATGGACTTTCTCTAACATAAAATTACTACCTAGAAACTATGGATAATTTATGTTGTTCATTACATAGGACCTGCTTTGCACACATTTTAACTTAAAGATTTAACAATATTTCACTTGGATATGTTGCTTCCTTTAATTCAGTTGGTATTACAACTACAAGCCACAAATTCATTTCTGAAATTGATACAGTGTCCAGATAGTAAAGCCTTGAGATTTAATGGTATTTGTCCTGCTGGCTTTGGATTTGCTTGGTACCTGGGGCCCCTTATTTCCCTCCAATTTCTTCTTTTTGGAATGGGAATGTTTACCTTATGCTTCTTCACCATTGTACTTTGGAAGCAGACAGCTTGTATCCTAGCTTTCATAGATCTAGAGATGGAAAAAAAAAAAAATGCATCAGGATGGACCATACCCAGAATGTCACTCACATCTGATTTGGTGGATTTAAAAAATTAGATTTTGGACATAGATTTGATGTTTCAATGGGTTAAGACTTTTGGGGATGCTGAGAAAAGGTATTTTGCATGTGCCAAGGATATGAACTTTGGGGAGGCCAAAGGGTGGAGTGTGAAGTATTGAATTGTATCCCTCCAAAATTTGTGTTGAAATAACTACCCCTGTACATATCCTGTTTGGAAATAGACATTATCTTTTGTATTAAGCTGATAAGGTCATACTGTCATAGAGTGGGTCTTAAACCTAATCCCTTCTGAGGGCTGTCTTATAAAAAGAGCAGAATAGACATAGATATGCTGGTTGAGATACCATGTGACAATGGAGACAAATGTATCTATAAGTAGCAAAGGAAACTAGGAGAGACACCCATAGAGAAATTGACACAGCTGAAGTCTGATTTGGACTTTTAGTCTCTAGATAAATTATGTTCCTTAAATTCAACCCATTTTGTTAAGCAGCACTAGGAAACACACGAACTCTGATTTTGCCCTTAGAATCACCTTGTATTTTTGTATATATTTAAGCTACATTATTGCACTAATGTTATTTGAGGATGTACATAGTTGCATGCCATGGAATATAGTTTCACAAATAAATTGCATACTAGATTGAGAAATAACAAAAACAAAAGTTTATATTATTATGTAAACTCTATGAATCCATATAATTTATAGAAAAAGTATAGCCAATTAAAAACTACACCTATTCCTCATTTATCAACCATCTCATTAGCTGACATTTCCCGTTTCTAAATTTCCCATTTACAGCAAGCATAAAAAATCTGCTATCTGACTATTTTGCATATAAACACTATATGTCTGGCAGTAATGAACAGCGAGGTGCAAGGCAAGAGTAAACCTGGCTATGATGGTTAAGGTTATGTGTTAACTTGGCTGGATTTTCAGTGATTTGGCAGTTAAGTAATGATGTAATTTGGCAGTTGTGTAATGATATAATTTAGCGGTTATGTAAAGATGTAGTGATCCCCCATTTTGTGACATGATGTTAAATTTTCACATAACACCAGTTTTTGCATAAGGATCTGGTCTTTGTAACCTAACCACGTGGATAAGTGAGGAGTGGGTGTATTTTTTTTTATTCTGAATTTTTGAGCAGTTGATACATAGTTGACACTTATCCAGAAATAATAAATGCCCTGTATACAAACTTACAGATAATTTTGACATTATAAATATTAACTCTATTACTTTTATATCTTCAAGAATACAGTTGATTAAATAATGTGTTTTTTACATTTTTTTTTAAGTGCCATTAATAGAAAGCAATAATGTATAAATTCGGCTCTTTCCTCCTTGACATTGATTTAGATATATTTAATAACTATGCTGTTGTAACTCTGCCAAGAGATTATTTAACAAGTTAAAGCAAAACAACTTCTGTGCACAGCCACGGGCTAAAATATTTTATTAGTTTTGATCGATGTAACTTAATGATTTTTAGAATAATCATGGGAAAAAAGAAAAAAACTCATCACGAAAATAAATAAATGCACACAAGAAAAAAATAAACTGGTCTAGGCCAGTTTGTACGCTCCCTAATCAAATTGACTGAGAAAACATACATACAGCCTATGCCATAATATGTCCCTTAATAAGCATTGTTATAATAATGTTCATTTCCTTCCTTTCTCCAGTTACTGCAATTTCTGGTTATTTCATTATTTGATCAGTTAAATTGTTATTGTTGTTGTTAGGTGCTATCAGGTCGTTTCCAACTCATAGTGATCCTATGTACAACAGAATGAAATACTGCCCAGTCCTGCATCATCCTCACAATAGTTGTTATGCTTGAGCCCATCATTGCCACTGTGTCAATCCATCTCGTTGAAGGTCCCCCTCTCTTTCAGTGACCCACTGCTTTACTAAGCATGATGTTCTTCTCCAGGGACTGGTCCCTCCCGATAACATGTCTGAAGTACAGGAGACAACTTCTCGCCATCCTTGCTTCTTAGGAACATTCTGGCTGTACTTCTTCCAAGACAGGTTTGTTCTTTCTTCTGGCAGTCCATGGTATATTTAATATTCTTCGCCAACACAATAATTCAAAGGCATCAATCCTTCAGTCTTCCTTATACAGTTTCCAGTGTTCACATGTATATGAGGCAATCAAAAACACCATGGCTTGGGTCAGGCACACCTCAGTCTTCAAAATGACACCTTTGCTTTTTAACACTTTAAAGAGGTAATTAGCAGCAGATTTGCTCAGCGTACTGCTTCGCTTGATTTCTTGACTGCTGCTTTCATGGGTGTTGATTGTGGGTCCAAGAAAAATGAAATCCTTGAAAATTTCAATCTTTTCTCTGTTTATCATGATGTTGCTTATTGGTCCAGTTGTGAGGATTTTTGTTTTCTTCTTGCTGAGGTGTAATCTATACTGAAGGCTGTAGTCTTTCAACATCATCAATAAGTGCTTCAAGTTCTCCTAGCTTTCATCAATCAAGGTTGTGTCATCTGCATATGGCAGGTTGTTAATGAGTCTTTCTCCAAACCTGATGCAGCATTCTTCTTCATATTTTCCAGCTTCTTGGACTATTTGCTCATAATACAGATTGAAGATAATGCTAGCATAAGGCTTGGATTATGGATATTATCCTTTCACTGACAAGTTTGTACTTCAGGATGGATCTGGAAATGTTCTTTTTGACAGTGAATTCGACACCGTTCCTCTTCAATTTGTCATTCCCAGCATAGTAGACCATATGATTATCCACTTAAAAATGGCCAATACCAGTCCATTTCAGCTCACTTATTATGAGTTGGAGTCAACTTGACAACAATGTGTTTTAATGCCTAGGATATTGATCTTTATGTGTTCCATTTCATTTTTGAGGACTGTCAATTTTTTCTAGTTTCATACTTCGTACATTCTATGTTCCAATTATTTATGGTTGTTTGCAGGTATTTCTTCTCATTTTTAGTGGTCCCGCATCAGCAGATGAATGTCCCAAAAGCTTTACTCCACCCAAGTCATTAAGATCAACTCTACTTTGAGGAGGCAACTCTTGCCCAATCATATTTCGAGTGACTTCCAACCTGAGGGACTCTTCTTTTGGCACTATATCAGACAAAGTTCCGCTGCTATTCATAAGGTGTTCACTGGCCAATTATTTCAGAAGTAGACTTCCAGATACTTTTTCCTAGTCTTTCTTAGTCTAGAAGCCCCAATGAAATCCATCTTCCGTGGGTGACCCTGCTTCTATTTAAAATACTGGTGGCATAGCTTCCAGCATCATAGCAACACACAAGACATCACAGTATTACTAAATGATAAATGAGTGGTGGATCACTTAAATACTCTACAACACAGCATAATTATGCCATTGTCAACATCAGAAACCAGATGTCCACTGTCTGAAATGATCTGAGATATTACTCTCAAGATTTATTTATAAAATATGGATTTTCCTTTTGAGAATAACTGAAAAAATCAATTCATTCTTTTATATATTCATATTGTGTCATTTGTAGTTAAATTTTTCTTCTAATATTAGATTTTAAGCTAGAGTCTATACCTAATTATCTTGGAAGATGCGCTTTAGAGAAATGCAAAAATAAAATGTGAAAATTCGTATTGGCAGATTTACTATTGGGATCATATGCTTTATTAAGTAAAAGTTTTGTTTAAAATCCCTAGTCTAGCACAAATTTGATAGAGATTCCTGAATATCACATCATTTAAAATAGATTTCTTACTTTAAACCTGGAATAGTCCTTGTAATATTTAATATAATTGCATTGAACACAGCTGTTTGAAAAACTGTAAATTTGATCAGAAGAGACTCAAACTAAATTATGTTTTAGCAATCATTAATTTATTCTAAAATGACACTGGCATGAAAAATGACTTATTAGAGTTTGTAAATCTTGTTTAGTTAGCTATTGCTCGAGATAGTCTAGAACTTTTCTGCACAGAATATGTTGATCGCAAGATAGATCCTCTATTAGCAATAATATTCAAAATATTGTTTTTTCCTTTGACTGCATAAATTCATTATTCTTAGTGAAGATGTTTCCATCTCTAAATTGATTTTATTTCTAAACAAGTACCATTACTTTAAATATCAAAATTATTTAGTTACATTTTATCTAAATTCTTAGTTCCAAACCAGAGAAGCATTGAAGAATGACATTCAAAGTAAATAGGCTATGCTCTGTTGCCTCTGCAAACCTATGTGTCCAGGCATTCATGTGAGCTTCTCAGCTACAGATGCACCTATTTGCAATTTATCACCACCCTTCTGTCATCTGTGATGCTGGAAATTATGCCTCTGGCATTTCAAATACCAGCAGAGCCACCTGTGGTGAACAGGTTTCAGTGGAGCTTCCAGATCAAGACAGTCTAGGAGAAAAGGCTTGGCTACCTACTGCTAAAAATTACCCAATAAAAAACCTTACAGATCACAACAGAGCATTGTCTGACTCGCTTGCTTTGGACAATATCATCAGGAAGTATGAATCATTAGAGGAAGACATCATGTTTGATTAAGTAGATGGCCAATGAGGATGAAGGAGACCCTCAGTTTGACGGATTGGCACAGTGGCCACAAAAATGGACTCAAACATGCTGACGATTGTGAGGATGATGATGCACCAAGCTATATTTTGTTTTGTTGTACATAAGGTTGCTGTGAGTTGGGGTTGAATTGACAGCAACCAAATATCAATCAATCATTTTATCTTTATAAAATCATTGAGAACTGAAAGAAACATGACAAAATAAAATACATTATAAAACTTTAAATTCACATGTAATTGTTCTTAAATTAGAATATGCATCCAATCATCAGAAGAAGATGACTTACATTTAATTATGGACCTCACCAGATATAAAACACAAGAAATCAAATTGACTATATCTGTGGAAAGACAAAATGGAAAAGCTCAATATCATCAGTTAGAACAAGGCCAGGGGTCCACCGTGGAACAGAGCACCAATTGCTCACATGCAAGTTCAAGTTGAAGCTGAAGAAAATTAAAATAAGCCCATGAGAACCAAAATACTACCTTGAGTATATCCCATCTGAATTTGGAGACCATCCCATGAATAGATTTGACACATTGAACACTAATTACCTAAGACCAGACTAGTTCTGGGATGCCATCAAGGACATCATACATGAAGAAAGCAAAAAGGTCATTAAAAAGACAGTAGAGAAAGAAAAGACCAAAATGGATGTTAGAGAGACTCTGAAACTTGCTCTTGAATACTGAGTAGCTAAAGCAAAAGGAAGAAATGATGAAGTAAAAGAGCTGAACAGAAGATTTCAAAGGGCAGCTAGAAAAGACAAAGTCAAGTATTATAGTGAAATGTACAAAGACCTGGAGTTAGAAAACCAAAAAGAAAAGAACATGTTGGCATTTCTCAAGCCAAAAGAACTAAAGAAAAAATTCAACTTCAAGTTGCAATGTTGAAAGATTCTACAGAGAAAATATTGAACACAGGAAGCATCAAAAGAAGATGGAAAGAATGCACAGAGTCATTGTACCAAAAAGAGTTGGTCAATGTTCAACCATTTCAGGAGGCAGCATATGATCAAGAACCGATGGTACTGAAGGAAGAACTCCAGGCTTCACCAAAGGGAATGACAAAAAACAAGGCTTCAAGAATTGATAGAATACAAATTGAGATGTTTTGACAAACAGATGCACCTCTGTAGGTGCTCACATGTCTATATCAAGAAATTTGGAAGAAAGCTTCCTGACCAAAGGACTGGAAGAAATCCATATTAGTGCCCATTCCAAAGAAATGTTATCCAACAGAATGTAGAAATTATCCAACAATATCATTAATATCATATACAAGTAAAACTTTGGGGAAGATCATTCAAAAGTGGTTGCAGTAGTACACTGACAGGTAACTGTCAGAAATTCAAGTCATATTCTGAAGATGACACTGAATGAGGGATATTGTTGCTGATGTCAGACAGAACTTGGCTGAAATTTGAGAATACCAGAAAAATGATTACCTGTGTTTTATTGACTATGTAAAGGCATTCAACTATGTGGATCACAACAAATTATGGATAATATTTTGAAGAATGAGAATTACACCGTATTTAACTGTGCTCTTGAGGAAACTGTACTCAGACCAAGAGGCAGTCGTTGGAACAGAGCAAGCAAATACTGCGTAGTTTAAAGTCAGGAAACGTGTGTGTCAGGCTTGTAAACTTTCACCATACTTATTCAATCTGTATGATGAGCAAATAAAACAAGAAACTAGACTATATTAAGAAGAACACAGCATCAGGATGGGAGGAAGACTCATTAACAGCCTGAGATAAGCAGATAACACAACCTTGATTACAGAAAGCGAAGATGACTTGAAGCACTTACTGATGAAGATTAAAGACTACAGCCTTTAGTATGAATTGCACCTCAACATAAAGAAAAGAAAAATCCTCACAACTGGACCAGTAAACCACATCATGATAAATGGAGGAAATACTGAAATTATCAAAGATCTCATTTTAATTGGCTCTATGATCAACAACCACTGGAGCAGTAGTCAGGAAATCAAAGAACGTGTTGCATTGGGCAAATCTGCTGCAATAGATCTCTTTCAAAAAGCAAAGATGTCACTTTGAGGAATAAGATGGGCCTGACCCTAGCCATGGTATTTTCAATTGCCTCATATGCATGGGAAAGCTTGACAATGAATAAGTAAGACCAAAGAAGAATTGATACCTTTGAATTATGATGCTGGTGAAGAATATTGAACCATGGACTATCAGAAGAACAAGCAAATGTATCTTGGAAGAAGTGAAGTAAGAATGCTCCTTAGAAGCAAGGATGGTGAAACTTCGTCTCATGTACTTAGGATGTGTTATTTGGAGGGACGAGTGCCTGGAGAAGGACAGCATGCTTGATAAAGTAGAGGGTCAGCCAAAAAGAAGACAACATTTACCGAGATGGATTGACACAGTGACTTAAACAATGGCTTCAAGCACAAAAACAATTGTAAATATGGCACAGGACCAGCAGAATTTCGTTCTGTTGTACATATGGTTGCTGTGAGTAGGAACAGTCTGGACAGCATCTAACAACAACAACAATTAGATTGTTTGATTAAAATACTAAACTGAGTCTTTAGATCTAAAATAGGATTAATATAATAGTCAAATAGAAATGAAATCCAGGCTAACATTATACCCTTAAGAAAAGAATGATGTCATTTTTTATTCTTTTGTTACCTATTAAATATGAAAATCCCTGTTAACCTCTTGAGAACGGGAGTAGATATCATATATATGCATGTATATATTTATTAAGGGACTTTCAATGTCCTCATATTCTCCTTTTCCTCCTAGACTAGCCTACAGCCAGTCAACACCGAAGTGTGAGAGAATCAGCCAAGGTTATCACAGCTTCTGAAGTGGCCCACAGATGCTTACATAAGTATGGATGAGTTTAACCAAGCAAAAACACAGGCCAGACAACTCAAAGAATCATGAGCAATAATAGTTACTTCTTGTTTTAAGTCAGTAAATTTGGAGCAGTGTGTTATACAGCACTAGGTATCTTAAAAAAAAAAAAAAAAACCTCTGGAAAACTTAGTCTGCTTTTATTTTTGTTCCAATTATATTGAAATAGTTTCATTTATTGATTATTAAAAATAATTAAGATAGCCTATCAATTTAATAACTGTAATTTCTTCCCAACCACAATTTTCCCAGATGAAAAATTTGAACTTAAATGAATCAATTTCCATGTCTATATTTTTACATCTATGAATCTTTCATTTTAGAATAGATAATTCTGAGTTATCCATTTGGGGAAAAATGTAGAATTACATCAATAGCACATTAACTAACAAGATTGTTGTGGGATATTACCCTAGGCCAGATAACCTCAACATCGGCACTATTAATATTTTGAACCAGATAATTTTGGTGTGGGTGCAGTCCTGCATATTGCAGGATGTTTAGCAGTATTACTGACCTGTACTCACTAGTCACAAGCATTACACTTCTCCTCTGTAGAACAACTAAAAATGTCTCCAAATATTGCAAATATCCTCTGGCAAGCAAACTAGCCCTCGTTTGAGAAGCACAATCCTAGGCTAAGATTACAACAATAAGAACTTTCCCATTAATGACTATATTTTGTATCAAATATTAAGGATTGATATTAAGACAAGATGGAAAAAAAACTCTACAAAATAGCTGTGACAATTGTAAATTTTCTGTTCATTCTCCTACTCCAGTAGAAATTTTATAATTATCTTAATCACATGATTACTTTAACAAATAAACGTTAGCATATAGGCATTGCCTTAAATATTTCCATTAGTATAGCTAAGGAATTCTTTAACTTGCTTTGCACAATAATTAAATGCTTAGATTTCATATATTATGTTGTGTTTACTGTGTTTTTTGAAAGAAAGTCAGTGGATTTTGCTTTTTTTTTTTAATTTCAAGTCATTTACTTTAGCTGATATACTTTAATTCAGTTGTTCTCAACTGGGATAATTTTACCTCCCTTCTCTGCCTTCCCATCTGTATGCTGAGCAAATAATCTGAGAACCTGGACCATATGAAGAAGTTGGCATCAGGACTGAGGAAGATTCATTAACAACCTGCAATATGCAGATGACACTACCTTGCTTGCTGAAAGTGAAGAGGACTTGAAGTACTTACTGATGAAGATCAAAGACCACAGCCCTCAGTATGGATTACAACTCAAAATAAACAAAAATCCTCACAACTACACCGATAACAAACATCATGATAAACAGAGAAAATACTGATGTTGTCAAGGATTTCATACTATTTGGATCCATACTCAACACCCATGGAAGCAGCAGTCAAGAAATCAAAGGACGTATTACATTGGGCAAATCTGCTGCAAAAGATCTCTTTAAAGTATTAGAAAGCAAAGATGTCACTTTTAGGACTAAGGTGTGTCTGACCCAAGCCATGGCAATTTCATTTGCCTCGTATGCATGCAAAAGCTGGACAATGAGGAGGACCAAAGAAAAACTGATGTCTTTGAGTTATGGTGCTGGCAAAGAAATTGAATATATCATGGACTGCCAGAAAAAGGAACAAATCTGTCTTGGAAACAGTATAGCTAGAATGCTTCTTAGAAGCAAAGATGGAGAGATTTCATCCACATACTTTGGATAAGTTATCTGTAGGGACCAGTCTCTGGAGAACGACATCATGCTTGGTAAAGCATGGTTAGTGAGAAAGAGAAAAAACCCTTAACTAGATGGATTGACACACTGGCTGGACCAACAGGCTCAAACATAGCAATGATTGTGAGGATGGCACAGGACTGGACAGGATTTTGTTCTATTGTTCATAGGTCACTATGACTTGGAACCCACTAGACAGCAACTAACAACAAAGAGAACAGACATTTCTTGTCTTCACAACTGGAGAGGCTAGGGTGTACTACTAACATCTAGCTGGTAGAGGTCAGGGATGATGCCAAACATCCTGCAATGCACGGGGAAGCCTTCCACAACACAGTTGAGAAAAACTGATCAAACCCTAACATAGAATGAACTTTAATTGCTATTATAAAAATGTAATATGGAGTTTGACTTTAAGGAGAGACAAAACAGTAAAAAAAGGAACATAATTTTTTACAGTAGAGCCATGTGTAAGTTAAAAGAAATTGAAACAAAGTAAGTTCACATTTCAGAATAATACTAGACTCAGCTATTAGGAGTTACAAACAAATCTGAGACATCTTTACTTGACTGGAAGAAATGTCGGGTATTTCCAAGACTAAGTAACCATTAACCTAGTAAAGAATTTAAGAAATATCCTCTAGAACTTGCTAAGTCACAAAATATTGGTTATCCAGAGCATTACCATTGTAAGCTTTTAAGCTATTGTTTGGAATCTACAGGAATTCTTTGGGAAATGGCATGTGAGAGGCACAACAGAGGTGAGCTTGAAAGGCAGAAACCAGCAGCATATAAAGCTATAAATATGTATATAGTTTTGAGAGCTTGAGGGAAGTCCTACACAAAATATTTAGTACAATACTCGCATTATCAGTGAGAATGCAAAACAAATGTTTACGTGTTATATTTATGAGAAAGAAAAATTCTAAAAATACATCTAGAAAATGAACATCTATGAAATTTCAATGACTTAAAAAAACAAAACCGTATTTCTCACTCATGCGTCTGGATGGCAGATCAGCTTCTGCCTGGGGACACAGCGGAAGGTGGGATGGATTATGGAAGGACAAACAACGAATTTGATAGTAATGGAAATCATTGTCTTCTTGATTTGCATGATGGTTTACAAGTGTATGCAAGGTCAAAATTGATAAATTTGCACACTTGAAGAATGTTTAGTTGACTTTACATCTATTATACCTCAATAAAATTGAAAAAAAAATGGTAATGAAATAAGCCCAGCTCTCGTCATATGTTGATTTCCTTTTATTGGGCCCAAGGATTTCACAAACAGTTAATGAAAGAAAAGATACAGGTATGTCAAAATTGCCCATATACAGGCACTTATATCCTGCCATTGGATCCATAGAGAAAACTGATTATATCTGTCATGAAAATCAACCATCACTCCCACACTTGCCATAAAGCTTCTGGTCATTCTCATACATCAACACACCTTTGGAGCTCAATCCAAAAGACACTGGTATATGAGGTTAGATGGAAAAACTTCATTGCATGTGTATGACCATCAAGAAGAGTGTGGAGTGAAATGATAAATCTGGACTAGTTGTGCTACATCGTCAGTAGGAATTTACTCATTTTTCCCTCAGAACAACTTCATCTTAGAAAGTGAATCAGAGAGCTGCTATGTTCATATAAAGGTGTTCTCTGATCAAGCCCTGTCTCCATGTCAGTCATACTGTTCCTAAACTGCTTTTCATATTGATCTTCCGATTTTGAAGACCTCCGATTCTAGCCATATACCTTGATCAATTCCCCATCTTACCACTTTTTACTTTGAATTTAGGGGCATGCTGAATGAAACCAGTGACGGAGCGAATGTGATGGTTTCAAGAGTTTGCTTGGTTCCCGTGTTGATTTAGACTTTTATTATACATTTACATCTATCATATCTCCTTGCATCCAAGAGCCCATAAATTGCATAACATACTTTTATTTTATGTCTCACTAACAAAGAATATACTGTTAATTACATTAAGATATGCCATTTAATTGTAAAATACATTATATTTCAGGACATATTAAAATATGAAAAAGTCTTACAATAGATGGATTATGACAGCATCTTTGGTCTGCTGTTTTAAGTATAATATTACATGAGCTATGTCTCTACAACTCGAAACAACTTAAAGAAAATATTAATAAAAATGCACAGGTGGTAAGTATTAGCACAGATTAAGAGCACTGTGAAAGTGAAAGACAAAAAAAAAGGAGGTGGGGCCAAGATGGCAAAGTAGTCAGACTCTCCTGGTGGCCCCTCTTACAACAAAGACACGAAAAAATAAGTGATTCAAATATATATGGCAATCTGGGAGCCCTGAAAATCAAAGGCAGAGTTGAGGAACCAGATTGAGTGGTGGTGGAGGGAGAGACAGTTTGGAAGTAGCAAGGAGTTGCCAGACCTGACCCCAAAATTACAAGAAATGCTAAAGGGAGTCCTCTGGTTAGAAATCAGTAATATCAGATAACAACCCAAGACTAGAACACAAGACAAAGCAACCAGATATCAATCCAGATAGGGAAGTCACAAAAATAAATCAAAGCTAAAATATGTTAAATAGGGAAACAGATGCCAATATGTAAAAGATGACAACATTAAAACAAAAAAGAAGGACATAAAAAATGTAGACATAGATTTTTCATATGGAGAGGAAGTCAAGGCAATATAAAGAAATAAAAGACTTGTATAAACTTAGAAAAATAGGGGTAAATATTAAGGTAACCACAAAGGAAACTAACAATCCTACAAGTCAAAATAAAAAACTAGAAAAATACAAAGACTCAGCGAACACAAAATCAATAACAATGAAAAGAAAATACATAAAGAAAAATTACTCATTACAGAAAATTAAGTGGAACAAAGAAAATGTGAACAACACACAAAAAAAGACATCAAAATGACAGCACTAAACTCATACTATTAATAATTACACTGAATGTAAATGGACTAAATGCACCAATAAAGTGACAGAGAGTGGAAGATTGGATAAAAAAAAACAATGTGTCTATATGCTGCCTACAAGAGACACACCTTAGACTTAAAGACACAAACAAACTAAAACTCAAAGGAAAAAAATATATCAAGCAAACAACACTCAAAAAAGAGCAGGAGTGGCAATATTAATCCCTGACAAAATAGACTTTAAAATAAAATCCACCACAAAGGATAAAGAAGGACACCATATAATGATTAAATGGTCAATACACTAGGAGGACATAACTATAAAAAATATTTACGCTCCTAACACCAGGGCCCCAAAATACATAAAACAAACTCTTAACAGCACTGAAAAGAGAGATAGATGGCTCCACAATAGTAGTAGGAGACTTCAACACACCACTTTCAGTGAAGGACAGAACATCCAGAGAGAAGCTCAACAAACACATGGAAGAGCTAATGTTATAATCAACCAGCTTTATCTCATAGACATATACAGAATACTCTACCCAATAGCAGCCAAGTATACTTTCTTTTCCAAAACACATGGAACATTCTCCAGAATAGACCACATATTAGGCCATAAAACAAGCCTTAACAAAATCCAGAGCTTCAAAATATTACAAAGCATCTTTTCTGACCGTAAAGCCATAAATGTAGAAATCAACAACAGAAAAAGCAAGGAAAAAAATTCAAACGCATGGAAACTGAACAACACCTTGTTCAAAAACTACTGGGTTGTAGAAGAAATTAGGGTTGGAATAAAGAAATGCATAGCATCGAACAAGAATGAAAACATATCCTACCAGAACTTTGGGACACAGCAAAACCAGTGTTTGGAGGTGAGTTTATAGCAGTAAATGTACACATCCAAAAAGAAGAAAGGGCCATAATCAAAATGTTAACCTTACAACTGGAACAAGTAGAAAGAGAGCAGCAAAAGAAGCCCTCAGGTGTCAGAATAAAGGAAATACTAAGAATTAGAGTAGAATTAAATGAAATAGAGAATAGAAAAACAATTGAAAGAGGTAACAGGACCAAAAGCTGGTTCTTTGAAAAGATCAACAAAATTGATAAACCATTGGCCAAACTGACCAAAGAAAAACAGGAGAGGAAGCAGATAACCCATATAAGAAATGAGATGGGTGGTATCACAACAGACCCAACTGAAAAGAATCATAACAGAAGACTATGAAAAATTGTACTCTAACAAATTTGAAAACTTAGAGGAAATGGACAAATTTCTGGAATCTCACTACCTACCTAATCTAACACATACAGAGGTAGAACAACTAAATAAACATATAACAAAATAAGAGATTGAAAAGGTAATTAAAAACTCCCAATAAAAAGAAGCCCTGGCCCGGATGGCTTCACTGGAGAATTCTACCACACTTTCAGAGAAGAGTTAGCACCACTACTACTAAAGATATTTCAGAGCATAGAAAAGGATGGAATACTCTCAAACTCATTCTATGAAGCCAGCATAACCGTGATATCAAAACCAGGTAAAGACGTCAGGAAAAAAAAAAAAAATTACTGACCAATATCCCTCATGAATATTGACGCAACAATCCTCAACAAAATTCTAGAAAACAGAATTCAGTAACATATCAAAAAAATAATTCACCATCATCAATTGGGATTTATACCAGGTATGCAGGGATGGTTCAACATTAGAAAAACAATCAATCTAATCCATTACGTAAATAAAACAAATCACAAGAACCACATGATCTTATCAATTGATGCAGAAAAGCTATTTGACAAAGTCCAGTGCCCATTCATTTTAAAAACTCTCAAAAAATTAAGAATAGAAGGGAAATTCCTCAATATAATTAAAGGCATTTCTACAAAACCAAGAGCCACCATCATCCTAAATGGAGAGACTTTGAAAGCATTCCTGTTGAGAACGGAAACCAGACAAAGATGCCCTTTATCACCACTTCTATTCAACACTGTGCTGGAGGTCCTAGCCAGAGTAGTTAGGCTAGAAAAAGAAATAAAGGGCATCCAAATTGGTAGGGAAGAAGTCAAAGTATCTCTATTTGCAGATGATATGATGTTATACACAGAAAACCCCAAGGAATCCACAAGAAAACTACTGGAACTAATAGAAGATTTCAGCAAAGTTTCAGGATACAAGATAAATACACAAAAATCAGTTGGATTCCTTTACACCAACAAAGAGAACCTCAAAGAGGCAATCATCAAATCAATACCATTTACAATATCCCCGAAGAAGATAAAATACTTAGGAATAAATCTAACCAGAGACGTAAAAGACCTAAACAAAGAGGGAGGCGGAGCCAAGATGGCAGTGTAGTAAGAGGCTTCCTGTATCCCTCTTACAACAAAGACCTGGAAAAACAAGTGATTTGATTATATATGAATATCTAGGAGCCCTGAACAAGGCAAAGTTGAGGAGTCGGACTGAGTGGTGGGAAGAGAGGGAGACGGTTCAGAAGAAGCCAGCAGCACCAGAGCCGCAGCAGTGGGAGGGCAACTCTTCAGCCACACTGATAAATTCCCAGCTGCACCGGATCAGTAGTGAAGCAGGCAAACAGCTGTGCGCACACTAGGACGGCAGCTTCCACATCAAGAGAGATCCAGCAGCAGAGATTCTGCTTGGACACTCCGAACCAGTGAAAAGCAGCTCCCCAGAGGCTAAGATAAATACATGCATGCACCCTTTCCTGCGGATTTAAAAAAAAAAAGCCCATTTTGGAAAAACCTCTCTCCCTTTTACCTCCTCCCTACGCGCTCTTCACCGGGAGTCTGCTGGGCCGGAAGTAGATCTCAAAAGGTGCTCTGACTCATTCTCCTGGCCTTGGAGAGGGAACAAATAAGCTACTGGCTCCCCTAAGCCAGGAACACAGGGTCAGCACAGCTCCTTTGCTAGGCACAGGTTTCAGGGTTCCACAGACTCTGAGTGCCTTACACCCCTGTATAGACTTGTGGGGACCCATCTCACCAGCGTTAGAGCTCACTACCATAGTACAACAGGGCAAACATCTGAAGTTTAACTTCAACTGCTTCAGCTGTGAACTGGCAGATTTGTGACCCTCGAAACAGCCCTGCCCCTTAAATAGGCACTTTTATCGATCTGCAGCAGGGCTTGAAAACTGGTGATATCACCTAAAGTGCCTAGTCACCTGCTACAGGAGTCCGACAAAAAGTGGTGACCTCGAGTCTACAGCCAACAGAGTGGGGTGCATATAGTCCAACTGCAAAACTCACCTACCTACTCATCCTAGATAATAAGGACATGCTTTCCTTTCAGATTCTAAGGGGTAGTAGTCAGCCCCTGCCTGGCTCAGTGTGTGATCCCCTATCGCAGCCAGAGTCCAGGGTCTGCACCAATTACCCATGCCTTTGTAGGACTGGGGGTGAAAGCCTGCATCACACACTTGGTGACTGACTGCCTGAACACCCAAGCTGAACCCATATAGGAAAATTTAATGGACTCCTGTGTGCACATACGTAGTTACAGAACTAACTACCTGGTGACAGGACATTAGACATCCAAAGGTGTCAAAAATCAAACTAGTGTACACAAGCAGCCTATCTGGGCATATCAAAACAAAACAGAATAAGAAGCTAGGTCTCACTAAACAAATAAAAAATAAAATTATAATAAATTATTGATGGCTCGGAGACAACAGTCAATATCAACTCACATAAAGGAGCAGCCCAAGATGGCTTCAGAAAGCTCCCAAAATAAAGAATCAATAAATTCTCTGGAGGAAGAGAACTTCTTGGAATTACCACAGGCAGAATACAAAAGACTAATAGTCAGAACTCTTCTAGAAATTAGAAAGAAAATTCTATAAAATACAGAAATATCCAGGGAACATACAGACAAAGTAATAGTGGAAAGTAAAAAATTTATTCAAGAACATAATGCCAAATTTAATAGGCTTCAAGAATCCATAGAGAGACAGCAATCAGAAATCCAGAAGTTTAACAAATAAAATTTCAGAATTAGACAACACAATAGAAAGTCATACGAGCAGAACTGAGGCAGTAGAAGTTAGAATTAGTGACATTGAAGATAAAGCTCTTGATGTCAACTTATTTGAGGAAAAATCAGTTAACAGAATTAAAAAGAATGAAGAAACTCTAAGAGTCATGTGGGACTCTATCAAGAGAAATAACCTACGAGTGATTGGAATCCCAGAACAGGGTGGGGAATAACAGAAAATACAGAGATAATTGTTGAAGATTTGTTGACAGAGAACTTCCCTGATATCATGAAAGATGAGAAGACATCTATCTAAGATGCTCATTGAACCCCAAGAAAGTCACCAAGACATAATTAAACTTACCAAAACCAAAGATAAAGAATTTTCAGAGCAGCTAGGGATAAAAGAAAAGTCATCTACAAACGAGAGTCAATTAGAATAAGCTCGGGATACTCAGAAGAAACCATGCAGGCTAGAAGGCAATGGGATGACATACATAAACCCTTGAAGGAAAATAACTGTCAGCCAAGA
>NW_004444060.1:7013207-7014974 GCF_000243295.1 Trichechus manatus latirostris | reverse complement strand
GAAATCAACAACACAAAACGCAAGGAAAAAATATTAAACACATGGAAACTGAACAACATCTTGCTCAAAAACTACTGGGTTATAGAAGATATTAAGGAGGGAATAAAGAAATTCATAGAATCAAAAGAGAATGACAACACATCCCACCGGAACCTTTGGGACACAGCAAAAGCATTGCTTGGAGGTCAGTTTATAGGAGTAAATAGACACATCCAAAAAGAAGAAAGGGTCATAATCAAAGCACTAACCCTACAACTGGAACACGTAGAAAGAGAGCAGGAAAAGAAGCCTCAGGTGCCAGACGGGAGGAAATAATAAGAATTAGAGCAGAATTAAATGAAATAGAGAATAGAAAAAACAATTGAAAGAATTAACAAGTCCAAATCTGGTTCTTTAAAAATATCAACAAAATTGATAAACCATTGGCCAAACTGACATAAGAAAAACAGGAGAGGAAGCAGATAACCCATATAAGAAATGAGGTGGGTGATATCTCAACAGACCAAACTGAAATTAAAAGAATCATAACAGAATACTATGAAAAACTGTAGTCTGACAAATTTGAAAACCTAGAGGAAATGGACAAATTTCTATAAACTCACTACCTACCTAAATTAACACAAATAGAGGTAGAACAACTAAATAAATCTGTAATAAAAGAAGAGATTGAAGAGGTTATTAAAAAAACTGCCAACAAAAAAAGCCCTGGCCCGGATGGCTTCACTGGAGAATTCTACCAGACTTTCAGAGAAGAGATAACACCACTTCTACTAAAGATACTTGAGAGCATAGAAAATGACGGAATACTCCCAAACTCATTCTATAACCCTGATACCAAAACCAGCTAAAGACACCACAAAAAAAAGAAACTTACAGACCAATATCCCTCATGAACATTGATGCAAAAATCCTCAACAAAATTTTAGCCAATAGAATTCAGCAACATATCAAAAAAATAATTCACCACGACCAAGTGGGATTTATACCAGGTATGCAGGGATGGTTCAACATTAGAAAGACAATCAAGGTAATCTATCACATAAATAAACAAAAGACAAGAACCACATGATCTTATCAGTCAATGAAGAAAAGGCATTCGACAAAGTCCAACACCCATTCATGATAAAAAAATCTCAAAAAAATAGTAATAGAAGGGAAATTAGTCAATATAATTAAGGCCTTTTATACAAAACCAACAGCCAACATCATCCTGAATGGAGAGACTTTGAAAGTATTCCCCTGAGAACAGGAACCAGACAAGGATGCCCTTTATCACCACTATTATTCAGCATTGTGGTGAAGGTCCTAGCCAGACCAGTTAGGTTAGAAAAAGAAATAAAAGGCATCCAAATAGGTATGGAAAAAGTCAAAGTATCTCTATTTGCAGATGATATGATGTTATACACAGAAAACCCCAAGGAATCCACAAGAAAACTACTGAAACTAGTAGAAGAGTTCAGCAAAGTTTCATGATACAAGATAAACATACAAAAATCAATTGTATTCCTTTACACCAACAAAGAGAACCTCCAAGAGGAAATCACCAAATCAATACCATTTACAATGTCCCCCAAGAAGATAAAATACTTAGGAATAAATCTAACCAGAGATGTAAAAGATTTTTACATAGAAAACTATAAGCCACTACTGCAAGCAACTAAAAGAGACCTGCGTAAGTGGAAAAATATACCTTGCTCATGGATAGGTAGACTCAACATAGTGAAAGTGTCAATTCTACCCAAAGCAATCTACAGATACAATGCAATC
>NW_004444060.1:7011025-7012295 GCF_000243295.1 Trichechus manatus latirostris | reverse complement strand
AATGCTGGAGAGGTTGTGGAGAGACTGGAACACTTATACACTGTTGGTGGGAATGTAAAATGGTACAACCACTTTGGAAATCAATTTGACGCTTCCTTAAAAAGCTACAAATAGAAGTACCATATGATCTAGCTATTCTTCTCCTTGGTATATATCCTAGAGAAACAAGAGCTGTCACATGAATAGATATATGTACACCCATGTTCATCACAGCACTGTTCACAATAGCTAAAAGACAAAAGCTAGCCAGGTGCCCATCAATGGACGAATGGATAAAAAAATATGGTATATCCACACAATGGAATATTATGCAACAATAAAGAACAATGATGAAGCTGTGAAACATCATATAACATGGTGGAAGCTGGAGCTTATTATGCTGAGTGAATTTAGTCAGTAACAGAAGGACAAATACTATATAAGACCACTATTATGAGAACTCAAGAAAAGGTTTAAACACAGAAGAAAACATTCTTTGATGGTTACGAGGGTGGGAAGGGAGGGTGAGGGTTATTCACTGACTTGATAGTAGATAAGAATCATCTTGGGTGAAGGGAAGGACAGCGCACACTGCAGGGGAAGCCAGCACAACTGGACTAAACCAAAGCTAAGAAGTTTCCTCAATAGAATAAAATACTTTGAGAGGCAGAGTAGCAGGGATGGGGGGTCTGGGGACCATGCTTTCAGGGGACTTCTATGTCAATTGGCATAACAAAGCTTATTAAGAAAATGTTCTGCATCCTACTTTGCTGAGTGGCGCCTGGGGTCTTAAAAGCTTGCAAGCGGCCATCTAAGATGCATCGATTCCTCTCAACCACTTGGAGTAAAGGAAAACGAAGAACACCAAGTACACAAGGAAAGAATTAGCCCAAGGGACAGAATTGGCCGCATAAACCAGAAGCTTTATCAGCCTGAATCCAGAAGAACTAGATGGTGCCCAACCACCACCAATGAACGTTCTGACAGGGAACACAACAGAGGGTCCCTGATGGAGCAGTAGAACGATGGGATGCAGAACTCAAATTCTAGTAAGAAGACCAGATTTAATTGTCTGACTGAGACTGGAGGTGCCCCGGAAAGCACGGCCCCTGGACTCTCTATCATCCCAAAAGTAAAACAATTTCCGAGGCCAACTCCTCAGACAGGGATTGGACTGGACTGTGGGACATAAACTAATACTTGTGAAGAATGTGCCTCTTAGTCAAGTAGATACAAGAGACCAAGGGGGCAGCTTCTGTCCAGAGGTGAGATGGGAAGGCAGAGAGTGTTC
>NW_004444060.1:7006487-7010381 GCF_000243295.1 Trichechus manatus latirostris | reverse complement strand
TTTGACAAAGGACCAAAGTCCATTAATTGGGGAAAAGACAGTCTCTTTAACAAACGGTGCCGGCATAACTGGATATCCATCTGAAAAAAACTGAAACAAGAACCATACCTCACACCATGCACTAACACTAACTCAAAATGGATGGAAGACTTAAATATAAAATCAAAAATGATAAAGATCATGGAAGAAAAAAATTGGAATGATGATGGGAGCCCTAATACATGGCATAAACACAATAGGAACCATTAGTAACAATGTACAAGCACCAGCAGACAGACCAGATAAACTGGAGCTCCTAAAAATCAAATGCTTGCGCTCATCAAAAGACTTCACCAAAAGAGTCAAAAGACAACCTACAGACTGGGAAAAAAATTTTGGCTACAACAAAACCAATCAACATCTAATCTCTAACATCTACAAGATACTGTAAAACCTGAACAACAAAATGACAAATAACCCAACTAAAAAATGGCAAAGGATATGAACAGGCACTTAGCCAAAGAACATATTCAGGCAGCTGACAGCCACATGAAGAAATGCTCACGATTATTAGTCATTAGAGAAATGCAGATCAAAACTACAGTGAGATATCATCTCACCCCAACAAGGCTAACATTAATCCAAAAAACACAAAAGAATAAATGATGGAGAGGTTGTGGAGGGATTGGAACACTTATACACTGTTGGTGGGAATGTAAAATGGTACAACCATTATGGAAATCAATTTGGTGCTTCCTTAGAAAGCTAGAAATAGAAGTACCGTGCAATCCAGCTATCCCGCTCCTTGTTATATATCCTAGAGAAATAAGAGCCATCACACAAATAGATATATGCATACCCATAACCTAATCTTGCAGATTGAGTCCTGCCTCTTTAACATAACTGCCACTAATCCTACCTCACTGACATCACAGAGGTGGGATTAATAACACATAAGAAAGTCACATCAGATGACAAAATGGTGGACAATCACACAAACCTGGGAATCACAGACTAGACAAGTTGACACACATTTTTGTGGGAACACAATTCAATATATAACAGAGTAGATTACAAATTGTTTCCCTATGTGAACACATATGAAAGGAGAAAACCTATTTTATCTATTTTCTTGTTCATTAACCAGCTACAATGTCAGAGGTTAACAAAATATCTCAAGTGCTTTTACATAATGGTATTTCTTAAAGCGTTCACATTAAACCAAAACTAAACAAGTTGCAGTAGTGTTGATTCTGACTCATAGTGACCCATTGTCTCCATTTTATTTTCTTAAAGTTGGATTTGCTTCTATTAGCTTAAAACTACAGGCTTAGTGATAAATTCTATACAAATTTGTATTTTACTACATTAATTTTCCAAATTTTTCCATGGGTCTGTAAGTATCATTCCATTTAAGTTTTCTGGAGAACAAATCAATTTTGAATTAATCAATTTTGAATTACCTGAGTAAATATTTACAACCAGGATTACCTAAATTCACATGTGTGCCAAGAGATTTTATATAATCCTTTCCTGTAGAACTTAATAAAATGACAAACTGCTCAATTTCTAGAGTTTAAGTAGTCTTATTTGTGTGTGTGTGTTTGTGTATATTCACATAGATTGATGTTTTTTCAAAGAAATGAGGATTACCAATTTTTAATTTTTTAAAGGTATATTATCCACATAAACATTTGATGTTAAAAGAGCTTTGGATTTTCAGAAAAAAATGGAAAAAAAATTATAGACAATTCTCATATAACCTATACATATTTTCCCGTTATTAGCATCTTACATTGGTACAATACATTTGTTTCAATTAATAAAACATATTGATACATTATTATTAATTAAAGTCCATTATTTTATTCACGTATCTTTAGTTTTTACCTAATGTCCTTTTTCTGTGTCAGGATCTCATTCAGGATATCACATTATATTTAGTCATCATGTATCCTTATTGTCTCAGGCTTTCTTTGTTTTTGATGACCTTGACAGTTTGAAGATGACTCAGCACTATTTTACAGAATGCCCCTCTATTGAGATATAGCTGATAGTTTTTTGTTTGCTTGTTTGTTTTGGTTTGCTTGCTTTTTCATTATTAAACAAGGGTTAAGAGCATGGAAGGAATACACAGAGTCACTATACCAAAAAGAGCTGGTCAACTTTCAAACATTTCAGGAGGCAACATATAATCAAGAACCAATGGTGCTGAAGGAAGAAGTCCAAGCTGCACTGAAGACAGTGGCAAAAAATAATGTTCCAGGAATTGATGGACTACCAGTTGTGAAGTTCCAACAAACAGATGCAGCACTGGAGGTGCTCACTCATCGATGTCAAGATTTTGGAAGACAGCTAGCTGACCAATTAACAGGAAGAGATCTATGTTCCTGCCCATTCCAAAGAAAGGTAATCCAACAGAATGTGGAAATTATTGAACAATATTGTTAATATCACACACAAGTAAAATTTTGCTGAAGATCATTCAAAAGTAGTTGCAGCAGAACTGCCAGAAATTCAAGCTGGATTCATAAGAGTACTTGGAAGCAGGGATATCATTGCTAATGTCTGATAGACCTTGGCTGAAAACACACAATACCAGAAAGATATATATCTTTGTTTTATTGACTATACAAAGGCATTCGACTGTGTGGCTCAAAACAAATGACAATATTGACAAAAATGGAAATTCCAGAACACTTAATTTTGCTTGTGAGGAACCTGTACTTAGACCAAGATACAGTCTTTCAAACAGAACGGGGGAAACTGAGCGGTTTAAAATCAGGAAAGGCCTGTGTCAGGGTTGTATCCTTTCATCATACTTTGTATGCTGAGGAAATAATCCAAGAAGCTGGACTATATGAAGAAGAATGTGTCATCAAGATTAGAGGAAGACTCATTAACAACGTGCTGTATGCAGATAACACAACCTTACTTGCTGAAAGTGAAGAGTACTTGAAGCACTTACTGAAGAAGATCAAAGACCACAGCCTCTACTATGGATTACACCTCAATATGAAGAAAACAAAAATCCTCACAACTGGACCAATAAGCAACATCATGATAAATGGAGAAAACATTGACATTTTCAAAGATTTCATTTTTCTTGTACCCACAATCAACTCCCATGAAAACAGCTGTCAAGACATTATACACATACTGCATTGAGCAAATCTACTAGGAAAAAAAAAAATTCTTTAAAGTATTAAAAAACAAAGATGTCACTTTAAGATCTAAGGTGCGCCTGACCCAAGCCATGGTATTTCCAATTGCTTCATATTCATGTGAAAGCTTGACAATGAGTAATGAAGACCAAAGAAGAATTGATGCCCTTGAATTATGGTGTTGGCAAAGAATATTGAATATTCTATGGACTGCCAGAAGAATAAACAAGTCTGTCTTAGAAGAAATACACTCAGAATGCCCCTTAGAAATGAGGATGATGAGGTTTCATCTCATGTACATGTTATGAGAAGGGACCAATCCCTGGAGAAGGACATCATGCTTGGTAAGGTAGAGAGTCAGCAACAAGAGGAAGACCCTCAAAGAGATGGATTGACATAGTGGCTATATTGATGGGCTCAGCATAGCAACGATTGTGAGGATGGCGGAGGACCAGGAAATGTTTAGTTCTGCTGTACAAAGGGTCACTATGAGTCAGAACCAACTCCATGGAACTTAACAACAACAGCAACAGAGTTTGAATACAAAGACCACAGAGGTAAAACACCATTCTCAATCAATTCATATCAAAGGTACATACTATCAACCTGGTTGTCACTAGTGATGTTAATTTTGATCAAATGACTGAAGTAATTTTGTCAGGTTACTCTTTTTCTCCCTTTCCATACTCTACTCTTTAAGAAACGTCACTATGGGAGTTCTGGCAAAATGGCGCTCTAGGCAGAAGCACCA
>NW_004444060.1:6995449-6997882 GCF_000243295.1 Trichechus manatus latirostris | reverse complement strand
TGGCAGAGCGTTGTCAATGTCACTGAACTGTGTATGTAGAAATTTTTGAAATTCTGTATCTTTGGCTATGTGTATTTTCACCAAAAAAATAAAAGTAAAAGGTTGAGAATTTAGAGGGTTAATATGTTGTAGGGTTTTTAACCAATGTCATAAAACAACACGTGTACTACTGTTTCATGAGAAACTATTTGTTCTGTAAGCCTTCACCTTAAGTACAATAAAATAAAAATAAAAAAATGTCACTATGCACAGCCCATACACAGGTAATAGAATTTACTTTCCACTTTATTTAGTTTAGAGGAGGTATTTGAATTATATGGAATTATTCTGCATGGAGAATTTATCTCTTCTCCCTTTTTTACTTACTTATTGTGTTACGTATTTACATCAGTGTGGACTCATGGCTATTTAGTTTCCACTGTGGTTTATTATCCAATACTGCTTTATTTTGTTGCTCCAATTGTTCCAGCTTTGGCCATTGGGGGCTCTTTCAGTTGGCTAACATGCTCTTTTGACATATCCCTAACAATAGATTTTTTTAAAGCACATCTTTACTTTCTGGAACTATAAGATGCTACATGCTCATTTTGTATATTTGTTGATAGATTTTATACCTACGTATTTTGTATTTTTGTGCAACTGGAATTTTAATCCAAATTGATATAAATTTTAGAAAAAAAGATAATTTTATTTTGAAATTTCAATTATTTATTCATGGTACAAAGGAAAGTAACTGACGTTTGTATATTAATTTTGTATCCTGTGATCTTGTTATATTCAGTTATTATTTCCTAATTTTTTTTGTCTAATTTTAGGGTGCATTATTTTGTTGGAAGAAAGGCCTGATGATATACTTCTGAAAACTCAGTCATTGAGAACCTTACAGAGCACAGTTCCACTCAGATACACATGGGGTCATCATGAGTCAGAATAGACTCCACAGCAACTGGTAAATAGCTGAAACAAAACAAAACCCAGCGACCAACAAATATAACAATTCCTTTTGAGCCAGTTTTCTGGAGGCAGCAAAGACCATTCACCCATTATATATGAGACTAGGAAGGCTGAAGTTAGTCGGAGCCCATCTTAAGGTTACTGTTGATTCCAGCAAGTTAAACCATGGAGATGGAGGAGTTAGATGTACTGGAAATGACAAGAGTCAATGTTTCTATGTCTGATAGTTCTATGTGGGTATGAGAAATTTAAGATTTTGACAATAAGAACATTTTCATAACTTAGTATTGAAAAAAGAAAGATGTGCAGCTTTGAATCCCAAAACCCATAACCTTATTCCAATTCTCTAACCACCCACATTCACTTCAGCTATTCTAGTTACTCCAACTATGTAGTATCAAATTTACTTTCTGCTTTAAATTCCTAGAATGATTCCAAGTCCCTTCTCAAAACCCTTGCAGATAAAAATTTCATACTAATTTATATGCTGAAACAATTCACTAAGCCAAAAAAACAAAAGGAGAAAAGAGTCATCATTCTCTACCTCCCTGCCTCTAGAGTTTAGGTATAGAAGTATAAAGATGACTCAATTTTTAGCATAGTATAAGATTTTTATGTCTAAAACACAGAGTGGTTAGATGAGCAGCAAAGCTAAGCAGTGACTAGTGGATTAAAAGTTTTCTGTGTCATACAAAGGAGTTTTGACTGTAATAAAGCAGTAGGCATTGAGTTGTATCGCATTCCTATTGAGAAAGTGTGTCCCATGTAGAGAGTTTTGGAGAATGAAACTGTAGGTAGATAAGAAACTTTTTATAAACCACACAAAAGCAGAGATTTCTTCTATGTATGCCTAGCCCATTGTCTGGTAAACGTAAGCCCAACACCTCTGCTTTTATACTATCATTTGTCTCAAAATCTTGTTTTTCTTTCCTAAAATTATGGAAGAAAAACATTTAAGCATGTTCAACAATTTTTCACTCAAGAAATATGTACCTTATTGAATGTACTTATGTACCAGGCACTGTGCTAGGTGTGGAAGATATATGATTTAGAAAGATAGCATCTCATATCTTATAAAGCTTATCATAACTCGGTAAGAGAGTCTTTAAAAATAGAACCGTATAAATGGATAACTTGTCTAAAAGATACTCGGCCATACACATACATGTAAGGAAAAGTAAGGGTGTGATGAAAGATTTTGACATTTGTCATCTGTTTTGACTTTAGTGTGGGAGTATTTAAAAGACATCCCTCAGTAGAGAAGAGCCAGCTAAGAACTGATAAACGGCTCTTTAATCACCATTCAAAGTTAGAGGAACATTTTTCTATGTAGAGAAAATGACATATACAAAGACTCTAATTTTTTTTTTTTATTGTACTTCAAGTAAAGGCTTACAGAACAAATAGTTTCTCATGAAACAGTAGTACACATATTGTTTTATGACATTGGTTAACAACCCCACAACATGTCAACCCTCT
>NW_004444060.1:6966761-6995349 GCF_000243295.1 Trichechus manatus latirostris | reverse complement strand
GTTTGTTAACTTTCTTTGTGGTTACCATGAATTTTACCCTTATCTTTCTAAGTTTGAAGCAGTATACCCTTACTTGATATCGCCTTGCCTTACTCTCCATTAGAAGGTTCTATACATATACTGTGTATTCCCTCTTTTATTATTTTGATATTGTTGTCATTTACTTCTTAACTGCTCTGATTCCCTGCTGTATTTCTTTTGGTTTTGGATAGTCCTCGAGAGTTCACTTCCTAGATTATTATCTGGCTGGTATGATCCTCCATCCTAGATTCTTCCTGTGAGCTGAATTTGCTTGTCCTCAGATCTAAGAAATCCCTTTAATAATTCTTTTAAGTTTGGTTTAACTTTTACATATTCGATTAGTTTCTGTTTATCTGGTAATGACCTAATTTCACCATCAAATCTGAACGAGAGTTTTGCAGGATATATTATTCTTGGCCTGCAACATTTTTCTTTCAAGATTTTATATATGTCATTCCATTGCCTTCTTGCCTGCATGGTTTCTGCCGAATAACCTGAGTTTAGTGTTATTGTTTCTCCTCTGTATTTGACTTCTTATTTTTCCTGAGCTGCTCTCAGCATTCTTTGTTTGTCTTTCATTCTGGCAAGTGTGAATATGATATGCCTTGGTGATTTTATTTTGGGGTTTCTCCTATATGGGGTTCTTTGAGCTTCTTGGATGGCCAGCTTTTCATCTTTCATGATATTTGGGAAGTTTTCTGTCAGAAGTGCTTCAATGATCCTCTCTGTGTTTTCTGTTTTCTCCCCCTGTTCTGGAATTCCAATCACTCGCAAAGTTTTGCTTTTGATTGTGTCCCACATAGCTCTCAGCGTCTCTTCATTTTTCTTTGTTCTTTTTTCTGAGTTTTCCTCAAACAGAGTTGTATCCAAGTGTTTGTCTTCAATTCCACTGATCCTGACTTCCACTGTTTCAAATCTGCTCATCAGCCCTTCTATGACACCGTCCATTTCTGAAATCTTGTTGTTTATCTTTTGGATTTCTAGTTGTTGTTTTTGTATAATTTCTAGCTGTGAATTTATTTTGGCATTTTGTTCCTGCATTATTTTCTTGATTTCTTCCAATTTTTTGTCTGTATTCTCCATGAATTTGTCTATTTTTTCCTCATGTTTGTCAGCTTTTCGCCTCAGTTCTTGGAGAATTCCAAGTATTAGAGATTTGAATTCCCTATCAGGTAGTTCTAGTGCATTTTCTTCCACTGGAAAGTCATCTAGTGTTTTATTTTGGATGCCTACTGGAACCATCCTGTCCTGTTTTTGTAAATGTTTTGATCTTGTCTGCTGTCTTCGGGGCATTCAGTAGTTATTTTTCTCATTTAATGATTGTAGATTTGGTTTTTTTTGTTCCTCTTTTTTTTTAATTTGACTGTGTCTTTGCAGGTGGACTGTGTGTTCTTTGTTGTTTGCTCATCTGTGGGCACAATACTTTTTGCCTCCTTCTCCAATTGGCTGGGTCAGTCACTCAGATATGGTACGGCAGGGCAGGTCTAGCTGAAGAGGAGTTATTGGGACAGGTTGTTTGTGGCACTTACTACAGCCACCAGGGCAGGTCGGTAATCAGTACAGGGCATGTTCCAGTAGGCCGTTCCTGTGCTGCTTGGTGGTGTGATGTTAAGCACATGGTGCAGGTAGGCAGGATATAGCGGGGAGATAGTTATGTGTGGAGCTAAGTTGGATGTGGGAGAGAGGAGAGAGGAACAGGAGCTAAAAACATACAAACAAACAAAAAAGAATGCTAGGGGAGCTTGCCATTGGAGTGGAGAGATGAGAGACTATGAAATGGAGAAAAACAGAATGGGGAAGAGGAAGAAAAGAAAAGAATGAATAAATAAAAATCAGAAAGGTTAAAGAACTGCAAATTTCCCAGTGATCCCACCGTTGCAGCTATGAGGTCTGGGGAAGTCGCTCGCAGGTGTTGCAGTACAGCCTGGCTAGAAGGCGTAGAGGTGTACAACGTCAAGTATTCAAGGTTCAGAAAGAGAAGGAATATATAGAGAGACAAGAATCTGAGTAATGAAGAAAGACTAAAAGGGAAAAAGAGCGGAAAGAAAACAAAACAAATTAAAAAAAAGAATTGAACCAGAAAATCCCCCCAAAAAACAGAAAAAAAAAAAAAAACAATGAAAAAAGAAATGCCCTCAGGGATCCTGTGCACATCTGTGTAAGCCGAGGGGGTAGTCTCCTTGCCATGCAGCACCACCTGGCCAGAAAGGGCTCCCAACTCAAGAAGAGGAAAAGGAAACAAACAAACAATTCAAAACAAACAAGCGAATAAAAGCCCCAGGATCCCACCGCGCGGCAGCCCAGACTGGGAAGCAGCTCCACACTCGAACGGAGCTCCACAGCCCCTCAGGAAGAAGCAAAGATGGTGCACAGAGCCAGGTATTTGAGCGAAAGGAGGGGGAGGTGGTGAGAGGTAAGGAGGAAATGAAAAGAAGCAGAAAAAAGCACCACCAGCAGCCACCAAATAGCAATCAGAGAGCCAGCTAGTGCATGCTGGTGGAATCAAAGCAGCAGCTGTTTCTCAGACAAGAGACTGTATCCGTGGGAAGCAGATTGGGCTGAGTGCAGGTGAAGAAGTGTAGGGAGTGGGAAAGCATATATCACAAATTACCGGAGCTCTGCAGCCCCTCAGGAAGAAGCAAAGATAGCGCAGAGCCAGGTATTTGAGCGAAAGGAGGGGGAGGTGGTGAGAGGTAAGGAAGAAATCAAAAGAAGAGAAAAAAAGCAACACCAGCAGCCAACAAATGGCAGTCAGAGAGCTGGCCTGTTCAGGTGTGTGGAATCCAAACAGCCAGTGTTTCATGGACAAGAGATTGTGTCCGCGGGAAGCAGAGGAGGCCGAGTGTGTGTGAAGAAGTGTTGGGTTTGGGAAAGTATATATCGCCAATTACCGGTTGTTTTGTCTCCCGCTGGAAGCTCCGTGAAGCTGCTTTCTCGTACCCCCTGTTTGCTGGTCTCTGATAGGCGTCCAAGATGGAGGATCCGTGCTGCGTTAGCTGGTAGGGGACCTCTGCATGAATCTCTCCTCGCTCTCCGTTCTCTGTCAGTTTTCTCACTCCATTTGATGCTTGGCTGGGTTCTTTATCTCTTCATTTGAGGTTTTAGGGTTTCAGGACTGTTGTATTCTCTGTTCCGCTTGGTTTTTCAGATCTTTGCTGTGGAGGGATGGCATGGTGCTTCTGCCTAGACTGCCACTTTGCCAGAAGTCTTAAAATTTTCCAACATTTTAAAAATAATTTATACTAAAATCATTATTTAGTTTTAATATTCCTATTTAAAAGATGACATGAAGAGAAACATAGGATTAAAAATGCCCTATTTAGTTGTTCTTAATATTTATTAAACAGAGTATTCAAGAAAATTTTATGAGTAAAAGAAATCCACAAGATAATCTGCAAACAAGAAAGGAAACCCTTGTAAAAGAATGTTCCACTTACTGTAGTGGGAAAAACACTCAGGCACTATTTTTTCTTTTCTAGTCTTATAAATAATAATTCATAAATAACCCTAATATAAAGACATATTTGTAATAGAATTTTTCTTAATTATTCCCATGCTATATGAACTGATATAAAGGAATCATCCATTCTGCTTAATAACACTGTCAATGCTTGGATCAAACATACACTTTTAATAATCTTGTTATCAGAGGAAAAAGAATGCTTTTCCCTATAGTCAGTACTATTAATATAAATAAACGATAACCTTCATTTTAAATTCAGGAGGTTATATATGAACTGCTACAGATAATCATCTGAAAAGATTTATAATTTGATTCAGAGCTAAAAGTAATAATGATGATAAAATGAGTTTACCCAAACAAGTATCCTGCCTTACAATTTGTTTATCTTCCTTTCTCCTTTGTTACTTCTCCCACGTTTGCCTTTCTCTCTCTTTCTCTCCCTCCCTACATTTTTCTATCCTTTCCTTCCCTCCCTTCTTTCCACATATTTATATTGAACATCACTTAAGGTCAGGCACTGCCTCTACTCTCCATATACACAGATGAAAATCTAGGCACCTTCTTTAGTCTGTTAAGAAACTCATATTCAAATATATAAATGAAACATGATGTGAATATTGTTCTATTTTATTTTTCATATGTCAGTCATTTATTTCCACCCATTAGCTCTCTTTTTGACTAGTAGGGTTTGCATTGTCATCTTTGTAAATTTTAATTATATAGCACTAAACTTGAAGCAAAGCCTGTTTTTTTCATGGATTTCTTTAGCCTTTCACAGGTAAAATAAATTAGGCTGGATCTATATCTTTATTATATGAAACTCGTAATACATAACTAAAAGCCAGCTACTCTAAACAATAATGATGTCAAAGTATACTTGTTTTTTGTTTGTTTTTTCTATGATGGAATGCCAAATTCCCACTGAAAGGCAAATATAGTACTTAAAAAGGTTAAATGGAATGATATTTAAATAGAATTTTAGCAGGATAAATTTAGAAGACAGAATATGTACAATAGAAGACCAATCTCTGACCCTATCGAGTTGTACTCAGAGAAAAACTGGGCACATTTTCAGTCACTTTAAGTTCCTAAATTGCTGTAATATTGTAATGTGTGAATTTCTACAGCACCATTTCATGAAAAATAGTTTTCAAAAAGGCATTATGATAATGGAATTCTATTCAGGTACTAAAATGAAACAATTATGTGGCAGAACATATTGGCATGGAAAATGTAAAATAAAAATGAAGATTTTAAAATAGTAACTATAGTATGAAGCGTATATATATACAGTCATAGATGAATGCATATTCACCAGCTTGCAGGTAAAAAGAAAGTCACATTAAAATAACTATTCAAATTTTATTGGCTTGTGTTGTCACTCCATAATACAAAGACTCATCTTCCACCTCTTCTAAAGTGGCTCATAGAAAAGTTTTCTAGTGTCTTCTATTATTGGTACCCTCTTTAATGTGTACTTTTTTCAACCATTCACTATAGTTTTTAGACTTAAGTTCATTGATCTACGTAGAAAAATGACAGCATGTAACCTATGCTGTCTTGTCCTTAGCTCACCCACACTCTTAACATGTTGTAAAAGAACAAGTACAAATAAATTACTCATTCCCCTGAACCACCAGTTCATCCTAAATGTTCATAAATTTTTAAATCACAATGGTTACAACTTAATTTTAGGTGGATATCTTCTATTTGAATACACAATTATGAATAGGAAAACATTTAAAGGAACATATGCCAGGATGTTAACATCCTGGTGATAGTGATAATATTATGACGCATTTGATTCTATTTTATTTGTTCATTTGTCTTTCTTTATTTTCCACAGTAAACATATATTGTTTATTTTTAATGAAAAGCATAGACATAAAATTGAGTTAGGAATCTAAGTTATATAAAGTCAGCAATGCC
Source organism: Trichechus manatus latirostris (assembly GCF_000243295.1). Lineage (NCBI taxonomy): Eukaryota > Metazoa > Chordata > Mammalia > Sirenia > Trichechidae > Trichechus > Trichechus manatus. Next base: position 6,989,936 of record NW_004444060.1, on the reverse strand, counting down.
TAAAAGAAAATGATACATGATTTAGGTTACTAAACATTAGTCAAAAACCTACTAACCTTGCCCAAATTGTAATATTGATGGGAAGTAAAAAAAGAATCTAAGTAAAAAAAATTTTTAATTATATATTTAGATATTGGGCAGTTCACTAATTATGCTGGTTGGCATTATATAAATCTATTGCTCCAAGGAACGGATTTTATGGAATGGATTGTATGAAAACTTTAATTATTCAGCTCTATGTTATTAATAAGGAGACATGGTGACGCAATGGTTAAAGTGCTCAGCTGCGAAACAAAAGGTCAGTGGTTCTAACTCACTGGCAGCTCTGTAGGAGAAAGATGTGGCAGTCTGCTTCCATAAAGATTACATCTTTGGAAACCTCATGGGGGCAGTTCTATTTTGTCTTATAGGGTACCTATGAGTTGGAATCAGTGACAGTGGGTTTGCTTTTGTTTTATGCTAATAAGAAAAAAAATATTATTTTTAATATCTTCATCTTCATATAGCTCAAGTTGCCAGAATATATTACTGAACACATAATTACCATAACTTAGGATGAGTGTCATGATGGACTAGCATTAATGCGACATATAAGAAGAACCTAATTAGTTTAAGTGTTGCTGTACCAGGGTTTAAGGTCGCCAACAAAAAACACATACCACACACACTCTGTTAATGGATGAGTAAACGCTTTACTCACACAGAGAAGAGTCAGAGCAAGATCAGCTTTACTAGTGAGCACTGGTCTCCCACAGCCAGCAGGATTTTCCCTGCATATGGTCAGTGCAGGGCACATGTTCTATGTTCACCCCTCTCTTGCCGTAATGAAGAAACCCTGTTTCCTTCCCACCAGGAACAGACATAGAAGTGGGGTTGGCCAGGTGCCATGTGGTGCCCAGGCACGTGCAAGGGGCAGAGAAAGTTACTGTGTGTCCAGAATAGTGAGTAAGCTTCTCTGATAAGGAGAAGGAACAGGGAGATGGAAGACAACCTGCTCTCCAGCCTCCTTATCAGAGAATGTTCTAGGCCCAAGGCCTTTATTAGGCAGTCCAAACGGGAGGTATAGAGACAGCTTGTTCCCCTGACAGGAGTCTAGGAAGATCGCTTTAAGGAAATAAACTTTATATTGAGATCCAAAATATAATAAGGAATTAGTCCAGATTAAAGAGGAAGGGGCATTTTCAGAAGGAAAACAGCACTATTGTATTTGCCTTTAAGAAAGATACTAAAAGTGGAGAATACCCTTCCCATTAATAAATGTATATAAGAAACAAGCTCAGCTGAATCGAAAAGTTAGAAAAATTTCCTACAAAGAAAATATTACTCATAGGTCAGAACATCTCACTAATTTTATGCAACTAATATTCAGAAATGTACGTGTACCCTTTGCCTATACAAGGTAGTAGTATAATGGCCCTATTGTTTATAATACACTTTCATATTATGTTTCTACTTCTTTCCTAATTGCCATAGATTTAAAAAGGTGTTTGAATGTATGCATGCATCTGCTGTAAATATGAGGGCTCATTTATTTTCACTTTTTATTTGCTAAGTTTCTTTGATTATTGAGTATTACAAGAATAGAGGATATTAGCTGTAGCTAATATTTCCTTTATTTCTTTGGATGTATAATAATGTTAATAATGCAAACTAAATTTAATTTCTATTGCCTATGTTTTCTAATAGGACAAGATGATATGAAGTGTTAAAAAAAAAAGGATTCCTTTCTATTATCCATCAGTTCTCAGCAACTGACATAGCATTTACAATTGAAACCGAGGGGGAGCTAACCATTCACTACATGAGCTGTATTTCCAAGAAACAAAGAGAATATAGCCTTAGTTTTGCATTCACTCAATTCTATGATTCCTGGATGCAGAGGTATCCTGATATTAGCAAAGATGGAAATGGAGAAGAGAGATCATATGATATGTAAAAAGCTTTCACTATAAATGGTACAACAAAAGCAAGTTACCCATTTTGCTTGTCTCAAAGATGCTCTTTCCATTATTATAGATTCTATAAACCTAAAGAAATAAAACTATATGCAAATAAAAGATAGTATTATTAGGTGAGAAAGAAATTACATGTTATTATTATTTTTTCCATTCATATGATATTCCTCCAGTGTAGGATGTACTAACTCTTTTAAACACTAAGAAGGCATTTAACATACTAACCCATTGCCATCGAGTCTATGCCAGCTCAAGAAGTTAATTTCATAGGGCCCTGGGAGCCTGGAAAGCAATTTAGTCAGCAGAGAATCTGGCTCCTTAAGTTCAGTGATGCAGCACCCAAAGGTATTGAATTGCAAACAAATTCACGAACCCAATAAATCTTCCTGGCTGTCAAGTGAAATATAATTTATGAAAAATTTATTACCTATGATTATCATGTATTAAACATAAGATTTAAAATCTAGAAATGTTACACTCCTAGTTGGATAAATACTCTAGATTGCAAGGAGTCTGTAATGCATTTTGACATCAAGTTGGTCACTGCAGAGTTTATATTTATTATGAACATTGTCTCAGTCTTTGATAGCTCATCCTTTTCTTGTCATTCAGAGTACAGAACCCATCTCTAATAATGTCACATACATCCTTGTGCTTTGACTTCTAAATCCACTCATTCATTTCTTCCTGAATGCCCATATACCTCCTATGCTTTATCTAATACCTTCAGTGACATTTTGGAGGTGATGACAGACAATATAGACTCTGCAGAAATGGTTTGTGGCAGCAAAATGCACCCTAAAATCTCTAAAAGTAGCTTTGTGATGGATGGCTGCTTTTCATTGCAGCAATACAACCCAGTGAGACTTTCACATTTTTAACTTCTGTCTTGACCAAGATTGGGTTATGTGATTTTACCATAGTCTGATTTACCTCATATATGAAAGCAGACAATATCTATATCTTCATTCCCTGTGTCCCAGTAGAAGCTTTTTTATCCATAGCAAAGAATGCCAAAATTCACAACAATCTAACCTAAAATTCTTGGCCTTATCGTTCACTCAAATGCCTAATGGAATTCATCAAGTAATCATTCTTCCTACTGAAATTCTTATTTGAATGATAAGGTAGCTGATAAGCATTTATTCTGCAATACTCTGTAAGACCACCCTAAATATAATTCACATCTTGTCTGCAGCAAATCAGCCACCGGGGGTCCATATACATATTTCAAGCATCAGAAAGTAAAATGGCTAGGAAAATGTTTATTTTTTGTTCAATTTGGAATTACTGGCAGTCTGTATATGATTGTTTAAAACAGTTTAAATAGTCCAAACATGATTTTAAATGTTTGTATCTATTACTAAAAATGTATCATGAGAGAACTATCAAGCTGTCCATTGGGGAAAATATGCAAACCATTACTCACAATATAAATAATAAATGATATATAAATATATAGTATACCTACAAATATGCAAATAACAAATGTAGTTTACAAAGTATACACATATAATATCTAAAGGTTTTACTTTTAGTTATGTAATTTATTAGGATGTTAAATTTATATTGCATTCATTCTTCCATTTATAAAACATATTCAGTATGTACACTATGCTCCTTTTTTGTACACTAGGTATATAACAATGAAAAATCAGATAAAGTCCCCCCACCCCCTTAGTGCTCTTAGTTTGGAGATTAGAAATAATAAGAAATAAATATTTACATCTCAGGTAGCAGTAAGTTCCATGAAAAAAAATAATGCAGGGTTAAGGATCAAGAAACATCAAAATACATGGAGAGAGAGAGCTTTTAAGACAGGAGAAACAGCATTTGCAAAGGCCTGGAGGTCAGGGTGTCAGTGATATGTTCAAGGACAGCAAGGAAGCTGGTGTATAAGAGCAGACTGAGTGACAGAGTCTAAGGAGGCATGATATTAAATATGATTGGGTATCAAGACTGATAGGGTCTTTATGGGGCTTGTTAAGGACTTTGGATTTTATTCTGAGTGAGATATGAAAACATTTAAGGAATTGTACTAAATGTCAAATTCTATTCTATCTTTTTAAAGGCTGAGGTGTAAAGAATATACGGAGGAGAGGGGAAATCTCAGGGGACCTCCTGGTAGCTGTATCAATAACCTAGGACAAGATTAATTTACTTGCTTCTAAAGTCCATAAAGGCAAGATCTTTTTCTTCCCACCGTTGGATCCATGTCCAGAAAAGTACCTGGCATGTAACAGTTACTTAATAAATATTTGTCAGACAAAGTACTTTTGGTTGGAACAGGGTGGATAATGAATGCGTTGAGATGATGAAGTTCTAAATATAGTCTGGAGGTAGAGCTAATATATTTGGTAATGGATTGAGTATGGACTTGAATGAAAACAAATGAAAAATGCATCGTTTGGGCTAAGAATCTGTTGTTAAAAACTGGGCCCCAAAGTCTTGCCAATATATTTTCTTCTAAGAGTTCTATGATTTTAGTCCTTACATTTAATGGATTTTGATCCATTTTAAGTTAGTTTCATATATGGTATAAGGTATAGATCAAATTGAATTACTTTGTTTGTGAAAATCCAGGTGTCTCAGTATCACTAATTAAAGAGATTATTCTTTCTTATTGGATGAACTTAGAGTTGGCAAACATTTTGTTACATATATACTTACCACAATTTCAAAAAAGGTATCCTTTGCACTAAATAACTGAAAGAATATACTTACCATTGAATGAGATAGGAAAAAAGAGGGGGAGGAAGTTTTTTTTTTTTAATTAATTAATTTATTTTTATTGTTGTAATTAAATGAAGTTTACATTTCAAGTTAGTTTCCCATACAATTTTTTTTTTACCTACATTGTTATGAGATCCCAACTGCTCACCCCTTTCTGTGACAGCACACGCCTCCCCTCCGTCCCTGATTCCCCATGAACACTCAACCAGCTCCTAACTCGCTCCGCCTTCCCATCTCACCTCTGGACAGAAGCTGCCCCTTTGGTCTCTTGTATCTACTTGACTAAGAGGCACATTTTTCACCAGTATCACTTTATGTCCCACAGTCCAGTCCAGTCCCTATCTGAAGAGTTGGCCTCGGAAATTGTTTTAGTTCTGGGCTGATAGAGAGTCCAGAGGCCACGCCTTCCAGGACGCCTCGTCTCAGTCAGACCATTAAGCCTGGTCTTCTTACTAGAACTTGAGTTCTGCATCCCATCATTCTACTACTACATCAGGGACCCTCTGTTGTGTTCCCTGTCAGGACGTTCATTGGTGGTAACCAGGCACCATCTAGTTCTTCCGGTCTCAGGCTGATGAAGTCTCTGGTTTATGTGGCCCATTCTGTCTTCTGGGCTAACACTTTCCTTGTGTCTTTGGTGTTTTTCGTTCTCCTTTACTCCAAGTGGTTGGGACCAACCGATGCATCCTAGATGGCCGCTTGCAAGCTTTTAAGACTCCAGACACCACTCACCGAAGTAGGATGCAGAACATTTTCTTAATAAGCTTTGTTATGCCAATTGACCTAGATGTCCCCTGAAAGCATGATCCCCAGACCCTCCATCTGTGCTACTCTGTCTCTCAACGTATTTGATTGTATTGAGGAAACTTCTTAGCTTTGGTTTAGTCCAGTTGTTCTGGCTTGCCCTGTAGTGTGTGCTGTCCTTTCCTTCACCTAAGATGATTCTTACCTACTATCTAGTTAGCAAATAACACAAGGGGGAGGAAGTTTAGGAGCAAGTGGACAAATTAGATTTACAGTTTCTAAACTGAGATGTCTAGCAGATTTTGAGATGGAAATATCAACACACTAATTACATGCTAATAATGGACAAACACGTATCTGTCAGTTTGTTGTACTATGGGGGTTTGCTTGTTGCTGTGATGCTGGAAGCTATGCTACCTGTATTCAAATACCAGCAGCATCACCCACGGTGGACAGGTTTCAGCTGAGGTTTGAGACTAAGACAGACTAGGAAGAAGGACCCAGAGGTCTACTTCTGGGAAAAAAAAAAAAAAAAAGCCAGTGAAAACCTTATGAATAGCAGTGGAACATTGTCTGATACAGTGCCAGAAGATGAGGCCCTCAGATTGGAAGGCATTCTAAATACAACTAGGGAAGAGCTGCCTCCTAAAAGTAGAGTTGACCTTAATGACATGGATGCAGTCAAGTTTTCAAGTCCTTCATTTGCTGATGTCGCATGACCCAAAATGAGGAGAAACAGCTGCAAACATCCATTAATAAGAGTAACATGGAATGTACGAAGCATGAATCTAGGAAAATTGAAATCATCAGAAATGAAATGGAATGCATAAATATCAATATCCTAGGCTTAGTGAGCGAAATAAACTGGTATTGGCCATTTTGAAACAGATAATCATATGATCTACTATGCTGGGAGTGACAAATTGAATACGTATGGCAGTGTTCATTGAAAAAAACATTTCAAGATCTATCCTGAATTACAACAGTGTCACTGATAGGCAAATAACCATACACCTACAAGGAAGATCAGTTAATACAACTATTATTCAAATTGGCTGACCAACCACTAAGGCCAAAGGTGAAGAAATTGAGGATTTTTAGCAACTTCTGCAGTCTGAAATTGAGCAAACATGCATTGATAATTACCAGAGATTGGAATGAGAAAGTTGGAAACAAGAAGAACTGGTAATTGGAAAGTAAGGTTTTGGTGATATAAACAATGCCAGAGAATGCAGGATAGGGTTTTGCAAGACCAGCGACTTCTTCATTGCAAATACCTTTTTTCAACAAAATAAATGGCAACTATACACATGAACTTCACCAGACAGAATGCACAGGAATCAAATTGACTACTTCTATGGAAAGAGACAATGGGAAAGCTCAATATCATCAGTCAGAAAAAGGACAGGGACTGACTGTGAAACAATCAATTGTTCATATGCAAGTTCAAGTTGAAATTGAAGAAAATTAGAACAAGTACATGAGAGTGAAATAAGACCTTGAGTATATCCCACCTGAATTTAGAGACCGTCTCAAGAATAGACTCCATGCATTGAACACTAATAATCAAAGACCAGACAAGTTCTGGAATGACATTAAGGACATCACATATGAAGAAACCAAGAAGTCATTAAAAAGACAGGAAAGAAAGAAAAGACCAAAATGGATGTCAGAATAGACTCTGAAACTTGCTCTTGAACATCGAATAGCTGAACCAAAAGGAAGAAATGATGAAGTTAAAGAGCTGAACAGAAGATTTCAAAGGGCGACTTGAGAAGACAAAATAAAGTATTATGATGAAATGTGCAAAGATCTGAAGATAGAGAACCAAAAGGGAAGAACATGCTTGGCATTTCTCAAGGTGAAAGAACTGAAGAAAAAATTCAAGCCTCAGGTTGCAATATTGAAGGATTCTATGGGGAAAATACTAAATGAACAAGAAACATCAAGAGAATAAGGAAGGAATACACAGAGCCACTGTACCAAAAATAATTGGTCAGCATTCAAACATTTCAGGAGGTAGCATATGATCAAAAATCAATGGTACTGAAGAAAGAGCCACAAGCTGCACTTAAAGCTTTGGCAAAAAACAAGGCTCCAGGAATTGACGGAATACCAGTTGAGATGTTTTAACAAACGGATGCAACTCTGAAAGTGCTCAAACATCTATGCCAAGAAATTTGGAAGACAACTATCTGGTCAACCAACTGGAAGAGATTCATATGTTTACTCATTCCAAATAAGGATGATCCAATAGAATGGAAATTATCAAACAATATCATTAATATCATACACAAGTAAAATTTTGCTGAAGATCATTCAAAAGCAGTTGCAGCAGTACATGAACAGGGAACTGCCAGAAATCCAAGCTGGATTCTGAAGAGGACTTGGATCCATGGATATCATTGCTAATGTCAGATAGATCCTGGCTGAAAGTAGAGAATACTAGAAAGATGTTTACCTATGTTTTATTGACTATGCAAAGGTATCTGACTGTGTGGATCGTTACAAATTATGGATAACATTGCAAAGAATCAGAATTCCATAACACCTAATTGTACTCACAAGGAACCTGCACATAGACCAAGAAGCAATCATTCGGAAAGAACAGGGTAATACTGAATGTTTTAAAGTCAGGAAAATGTGTGTCAGGGTTGTATCCTTTCACCATAGTTATTCAATCTGAATGCTGAGCAAATCTGAGAAGCTGGACTGTATGAAGAACAGGGCATCAGAATTGGAGGAAGACTCATTAACAACCTGCAATATGCAGATGACAAAACATTGCTTGCTATAAGTGAAGAGGACTTGAAGCACCACAGCCTTCAGTATGGATTACACCTCAACATAAAGAAAACAAAACTTCTCACAAATGGATCAATAAGTAACATCATAATAAGCAGAGAAAAGACTGAAATTGTCAAAAGTTTCATTTTACAGGGATCCACAATCAACATCAATGGAAGCAGAATTCAAGAAATCAAACAATGCATTGCATTGGGCAAGTCTGCTGCAAAAGACCTCTTTAAAGTATTAAAAAGCAATGATGTCACCTTAAGGACTAAGGAGAGCCTGACCCAAGCCATGGTGTTTTCAATCTCCTCATATGCATGTGAAAGTTGAACAATGAATAAGGAAGACTGAAGAAGAATTGATGCCTTTGAATTACTGTGTTGGTGCGGACTATTAAATATACCATGGAATGCCAGAAGAATGAACAAATCTGTCTTGGAAGAAGTACAGCCAGAATGCTCCTTAGAAACAAGGATGGGAGACTTCATCTCACATATTTCGGACATGTTGTCAGAAGGGACCATTTGCTGGTGAAGGAGATCATGCTTGGTAAAATAGAAGGCCAGCAAAAACGAGGAAGACTCCAAGTGAAATGGATTGACACAGTGGTTGCCCCAATGGGCTCAAGCATAACAATGATTGTGAGGGTGTCACAGGACTGGGCACTGTTTCGTTCTATTGTACATAGGGAGGCTGTGAGTCGGAATGGACTCCATGGCACCTAAGAACAACAACAACAATAAGGTATATGAAAATCATAATATGTGAGAATTCTCTGTTTATTTTTTCATCTATTACAATATGATCTCATATTGGCCTCAGTTCTTTAAGCAGCTGCAGGTTATTTTTTAATTATTTTTCATAGTAAACATAGTAAAAGGAAAGGAGAAATAGCTCTTATCTTCCATGTAAGGACTCAGTATAATGCTTTGTCATCTACATTCAATGCTGGTCTCAAGAAGTTTATGAATGGTCTATTTCCAAAGCACATTTTGTGACCACTGAAAGCCTAGAAGATATTTGTGCAAAGTAGTGGCAATAGCGTATGATAAAGAAAGCTTACTTACAGGAAATGTTCAAAGAATTTGCCATATTATAATAGTGACCAAATCCTCCTGAAGTTTTAGCATAATAGCGTAAATCAACTATTGGATAACAATAAATTTTGTTTGATTACTAATGTCTTAGTTTCCTAGCTCTTATATCAAAATACTATAAAGTGAGTCAGCTTAAATAATCAAAATATACTGCCCGATAAATACGGAGGATAGGAATCTGAAATTAAGGTGTTGACTCTGTTGATTCTTTCTGATGGCTCTGGGAGAGAAATTGTTCCATGTCTTCTCTCCTAGCTCCTGGTCACTCCTGGCAATTCTTGGCATTCCTTAACTTACTGCTACATCTTCCTTCATTGTCACATTGCTATTATTTCTCTGCTTATATCTGTTCTTGTTATAATTTTTAGAAGACAGTTCTACGATGGGATTAGAACCCACTCTATGTCCAAACAATGTCACATTCACAGGTACATGAGGTTGTTGTTGTTGTTGTTAGGTGTCCAGTCAGTTTTGACAGAACAAAACACTGCCCAGTCCTGCACCATCCTCACAATCTTTGTTATGCTTGAGCTCATTGTTGGAGCCACTGTGTCAATCCATCTCGCTGAGGATTTTCCTTTTTTTTGCTGACTCTCTACTTTACCAAGCACGATGTCCTACTCCAGGGGCTGATCCCTCCTCATAACATATCCAAAGTATGTGAGACTTAATCTCCACATCCTCAGTTCTAAGGAGCATTCTGGCTGTACTTCTTCCAAGACAGAGCTGTTCATTCTTTTGGCAGTCCATGGTATATTCAATATTCTTCGCCAGCACAGTAATTCAAAGACGTTGATATTTCTTCGATCTTCCTTATTCATTGTCCAGCTTTCCCATGCATATGAGGTGATTCAAAACATTATGGCTTGTGTCAGGTACTCCTTTGTCTGTCTTTATTTTTATTTTTTAATTGCTGTAGTTTAAATGAAGTTTACATTTCAATTTAGTCTCCCATACAAAAATTTATACATACATTGTTATGTGACTCTAATTGTTCTCCCCATACTGTGACAGCACAATCCTCCTTTCCACCCCTGATTCCCCATGTTCATTCAACCAGCTCCTAACCCTCTCTGCCTTCCCATCTCACCTCCTGACAGAAGCTACCTGTTTAGTCTCTTGTATCTACCTGAGCTAAGAGGCACACTCCTCACGAGTATCACCTTATGTCCCACAGTCCAGTCCAGTTCCTGTGTGAAGAGTTGGCCTTGGAAATTGTTTCAGTTCTGGGCTGATAGAAATCCAGGGGCCATGCTTTCCAGGGTACCTCCAGTCTCAGTCAGACCATTAAGTCTGGTCTTCTTACTAGAATTTGAGTTCTGCACCCCACTTTTCTCCTGCTCAATTAGGGACTCTGTTGTTTTTCCTGTCAGGGTGGTCATTGGTGGTAGCCAGGCACCATCTACTTCTTCTGGTCTCAGGCTGATGGAAGTCTCTGGTTTACGTGGCCCTTTCTGTCTCTTGGGCTACTACTTTCCTTGTGTCTTTGATGATCTTCATTCTCCTTTACTACAAGTGGTTGGAACCAATTGATGTATCTTAGATGGCCTCTTGCAAGCTTTTAAGACCCCAGATGCCACTCACCAAAGTAGGATGCAGAACATTTTCTTAATAAGGTTTGTTATGCCAATTGACATAGATGTCCCCTGAAAGCATGGTCCCCAGATGCATACCCCTGCTACTCTGTCCATCAAAGTGTTTGATTTTATTCAGGTAACTTTTAGCTTTGGTTTAGTCCAGTTGTGCTGACTTCCCGTGTAGTTTTGTGTGCTGTCCTTCCCTTCACCTGAGGTAATTCTTGTTTACTTTCTAGTTAGTAAATAACCCTCACCCTCCCTCCCCACTCCCTTAATCATCAAAGAATGTTTTCTTCTGTGTTTAAACCTTTTCTTGGGTTCTTATAATAGTGGTCTTATACAATATTTGTCCCTCTGTGACTGACTAAATTCACTCAGCATAATGACCTCCAGCTTCCTCCATGTTATAAGATGTTTCACTGCTTCATTGTTGTTCTTTATCATTGCATAGTATTCCATTGTGTGGATATACCATAATTTGCTTATCCATTCATCTGTTGATGGGCACCTAGGTTGTTTCCACCTTTTTGCTATTGTGAACAGTGCTTCAGTGAACAAGGGTGTGCATATATCTATTTATGAGACAGCTCTTATTTCTCTAGGATATATTCTAAGGAGCAGGATAGCTGAATCATACGGTGCTTCTATTTCTAGCTTTTTAAGGAAATGCCAAATCAATTTCCAAAGTGGTTGTAACATTTTACATTCTCACCAACAGTGTATAAGTGTTCCGGTCTCTCCACAACCTCTCCAGTATTTATTATTCTGTGTTTTTTGGATTAATGCTAGCCTTGTTGGGGTGAGATGATATCTCATTGTAGTTTTGATGTGCATTTCTCTAATGGCTAATGACAGTGAGCATTTCTTCATGTGTCTGCTAACCACCTGAATATCTTCTTTTGTGAAGTTCCTGTTCATATCCTTTGCCCATTTTTTAATCAGGTTATTTGTCTTTTTGTTGTTCAGGTTTTGCAGTATCTTGTAGACTTTAGAGATTAGACATTGATCAGTTTTGTCGTAGCCAAAATTTTTCTCCCAGTCTGTAGGTTGTATTTTTACTCTTTTGGTGAAGTCTTTTGATGAGCATAGTGTTTGATTTTTAGGAGCTCCCATTTATCCAGTCTCTCTTCTGGCACTTGTGCATTATTACTTATAGTTCGTATTGTGTTTCCATGTATTAGGGCTCCTAACATTGTCCCAATTTTTTATTCCATGATCTGTATCGTTTTTGATTTTATATTTATATTGATCCATTTTGAGTTTGTTTTTGTGCATGGTGTGAGGTATGAGTCTTGTTTCAGTTTTTTGCAGATAGATATCCAGTTATGCCAACACCATTTGTTAAAGAGACTGTCTTTTCCCCAATTAACGGAATTTGGGCCTTTCTCAAATATCAGCTGTTGATAGGTGGATGAACTTAGGTCTGGATTCTTAACTCTGTTCCATTGGTTTATGTATCTGTTTTTGTACCAATACCAGGCTGTTTTGACTACCATGGCGGTATAATAGGTTCTAAAATCAGGAAGTGTGAGACCTCCCACTTTGTTCTTCTTCTTGAGTAATGCTTTATTTATTCGGGGCCTCTTCCTTTTCCATATGAAGTTTGTGATTTGTTTCTCCATCTCATTAAAAAATGCCAGTGAAATGTGGATCGGCATTGCACTGTATGTGTAGATCACTTTGGGTAGAATTGACATTTTCACAATATTGAGTCTACCTATACATGAGCAAGATATGTTTTTCCACTTATGCAGGTTTCTTGCAGTAGTGTCTTGTAGTTTTCTTTCCATAGATCTTTTATGTCTCTGGTTAAATTTATTCCTAAGTATTTTATCATATTGGGGGCTATTGTAAACGGTATTGATTTGGTGATTTCCTCTTTAAGGTTCTCTTTTTTGGTGTAAAGGAATCCAACTGGTTTTTGTATGTTTATCTTGTATCCTGAAACTTTGCTGAAATCTTCTATTAGTTCCAGTAGTTTTCTTGTGGATTCTTTGGGGTTTTCTGTGTATAAGATCATATCATCTGCAAATAGAGATACTTTGACTTCTTCCCTACCTATTTGGAAGGACTTTATTTCTTTTTCTAGCCTAATTGTCCTGGCTAGGACCTCCAGCACAATATTGAATAATAGTGGTGATAGAGCACGTCATTGTCTGGATCCTGTTCTCAAGGGGAATTCTTTCAAAGTCTCTCCATTTAGGATGATGTTGGCTGTTGAATTTGTATAAATGCCCTTAATTATGTTGAGGAATTTCCCTTCTATTCCTATTTTGTTGAGAGTTTTTATCATGAATGGTTGTTGGACTTTGTCAAATGCCTTTTCTTCATCGATTGATAAGATCATGTGGTTCTTGTCTTTTGTTTTATTTATGTGATGGATTACGTTAATTGTTTTTCTAATGTCAAACCGTCCCTGCATTCCTGGTATAAATCCCACTTGATCATGGTGAATTATTTTTTTGGTATGTTTCTGATTTCTATTGGCTAGAATTTTGTTGAGGACTTTTGCATCAATGTTCATGAGGGTTATTGGTCTGTAATTTTCCTTTTTAGTGGGGTCTTTACCTGATTTTGGTGTCAGGGTTATGCTGGCTTCATAGAATGAGTTTGGGGGTATTCCATCCTTTTCTATGCTCTGAAATACCTCTAGTAGTAGTAGTGTTAACTTTTCTCTGCAAGTTTGATAGAATTCTTCAGCGAAGCCATCCACGAAGGCTTTTTTTGTGGGGAAGTTTTTAACTACCTTTTCAATCTCTTCTTTTGTTATGGGTTTATTTAGTTGCTCTACTTCTGTTTGTGTTAGTTTAGGTAGGTAGTGAGTTTCTAGAAATTTGTCCATTTCCTCTAGGTTTTGAAATTTGTTAGAGTACAATTTTACATAGTATTTTGTTATGATTCTTTTAATTTCAAGTATAATGAAATATTTGACAACTTCAATCTTTTCTCCTTTTATCATTATTTTGCTTATTGGTCCATTTGTGAGAAAGTTTGTTTTCTTTATATTGAGGTGTAATCCATACTGAAGGCTATAGTCTTTGATCTTCATCAATAAGTGCTGCAAGTCCTCTTCACTTTCAGCAAACAAGATTGTGTCATCTGCATCTTGCACCTTGTTAATGAGTCTTTCTCCAATCCTGATTCCTCATTCTTCTTCATATAATCTGGCTTCTCGGATTATTTGTTCGGTATACAGATTGAATAAGTATGGTAAAATGATACAACCGTGACATAACTTTTCCTGACTCTAAACCACACAGTATATGCTCTTTCTGTTACAACAAATGCCTCTTGATCTATGTACAGGTTCCTCAGGAGTACAATTAAGTTTTTTGGAATTCCCGTTTTTCACGATGTTATTCATAATTTGTTATGATCCACATAGTCAAATACCTTTGCATAGTCAATAAAACACAGGTAAACATCTTTCTGGCATTCTCTGCTTTCAGCCAGGATCCATCTGACATCAGCAATATCCCTGGTTCCAGGTCCTCTTCTGAGTCCAGCATAAATTTCGGGCATTTTCCTGTCAATTCACCACTGCAACTGCTTTAGAATGATATTCAGTAAGATTTTACTTCTGTGTGATATTAATGATATTGTTTGATAATTTCTGCATTCAGTTAGATCAACTTTTTTTGGAATAGGCATAGATATGAAGCTCTTCCAGTGGGCTGGCCAGGTAGCTGTTGTCCAAATTTCTTGGCACAGACGAGTGAACACTTCCAGGGCTGTATCCATTTGTTTAAACTTCTCGGTATTCCATCAATTCCTGGAGCCTTGTTTTTCGCCAATGCCTTCAGTGCAGCTTGGACTTCTTCCTTCAGTACCACTAGTTCCTGATCATATCCTACCTCCTTAAATGGTTGAACATCGACCAGTTCTTTTCGGTATAGTGACTCTGTGTATTCTTTCCATCTTCTAGTGATGCTTCTTGCATCATTTAGTATTTTCCCCATAGAAACCTTCAATGTTGCAGCTCGAGGCTTGAATTTTTCTTCAGTTCTTTCAGCTTGAGAAATGCAGAGCATGTTGTTCTCTTTTGCTTTTCTAGCTCCAGGTCTTTGCAAATGTCATTATAATACTTTATCTTACAAGCTCTGTTTTGTACAGAGTCTAAAGAAATCCTGCTGAGAGAAAGAAAGATGCATATTTACCCCATCCTAGTATTTTAAAAATCACTGGTTTTGACAGAGTAGGGAATCATGCTATGTGGCCAATTTGAAGATTTAAATATATCCAGGTGACATGGAATAATCATTAGTAATTATAAGTAAACTTCTACTTAGTAACTTTGAACTTCCAATATCAACATAAATTTTGTAGCTTCTAATGCATTAAATCTGCTACTATATATTGTAGATTACACTTAAATTCCCTGATTTGACCTTTACCTAAAGATTCTTGTTACATAAACATCTTTACAAATAAATGAATAAATAGTTAGATGATAGATAGATAGATAACCAACTGACTGATAGGAAATGTAATAGAGTAGAATGAGAAAGGCCCCCATATCTGCACAGAGATGATCACTATTAACTATTTGATATATTCATTACATATATAACTACTGCATACATTTGAAACCATGCTTTAATATATCTTGATATAATTGCAATTGGCACTACTCATGACAATGTTTGAGATTTCAAATTACTTTAAGAGCCACAAAGAAGCTACCCATAAATGTGTGTCTCCAGCTCCCTTTTTAATTCAGTACAGAGATATGTAACCAATGTGTCTCTATTTGCTTAAGTTACTGTAAAATGGAACTCAAATTACTCTACACATTCTGCTTTAAATAGCATCTTCTTGTAGACAAACAATTTATTTTATGAAATCAACTCGAAGATTATTATCTTTCCAGTTTAACTATGCTCTTATATTAATACAGGTTATTTATTTTAAAGTTTATAACTGTTTTTCATACTAAATATTAAAATGGACTCAAGTGCATATAATATTATTCTGATGAGATTATTTTATAAAATGTGAAGAGATATATGGTATCCTTTTTATTAGATTTTCATGGTGCATATTTAAAGCTAGTATTTGCCTATTTAACAATAATGGATTGGATGTCATGAACAACCATCTAAAATTCAGGAAAACTTTCATAATAAGGAACAGCCTGTTTGGTAATAACAATCCATCCAGTTCATCTGCTTTGCATATAAATTAAATAGCATGTATCAAAGTGATTACTACAAATTGATTAGCTCTCTACAAAGTGCTAATGCCACTTTGCCTGGCTAGCACTAGCATCTGTTATACAAAAATTGTTCGTAAAAATCTATATATGTATTTAGAATAATTTTAGGTGGGTTTATATCTAGTTACATATTCAATATAGTTTAAATTTTTTCAATAATAATTATAATATTACTATGAAGCGTAAAAACTAGAAGTCAAATACATTTGAAAAAGTTCATTAAAGGAAAGTATGCTTACAAATCTATTTTTGAAGAAGTACAGACAGAATGCTTTTTAGAAACCAGAATGGCGAGACTTCATCTCTCATACTTTGGACATGTTATCAGGAGAGACCAGTCCTTGGAGAAGGACATCATGTTTCATAAGGTACAGGGTCAGCAAAAATATGAGATGGATTGACACAGTGGCTGTAACAATGGGCTCAAACATAGCAATAATTAAGAGGATGGTACCATTCTGGACAATATTTCATTCTATTGTACGTAGGGTCAGTACAAGTAGGAACAGACTCGACGGCACCTAACAACAACCACAACTTGCTTACAATTGTTTTATAACTTGTAAACATATTTGCAATGGTAAGTCTTTAACATAAATTCCTTAAATCTGAAGAAGGAGGACTTTAGCTGATATCAGAAACTAGGAATTTTGTGATTAAACACATCATTTGTTTGTGAATGTTTTTTAAATTGATCTACCTACAAGACAATATATTAGTTTGAAATATTCTCTGCCATAGATATTGACGGGGAGCATGTCATCCATTAAAAGTCTCTGGATGGTGCAAACGGTTAACAAACTTGGCTGCAAACTGAAAGATTGAAAGTTTGAGTCCACCCAGTACCACTTTGGAAGAAAAATTAGCCATTGCAAACCCTTTGGAACACAATTCTTCTATAACTCTGACACACATATGTTTGCCATGAGTCAGCACTGACTCAGTGGCACCTGGTCGCTGGTTACTTATATTTTATGTTGAATGCATTATAAACTAAATGAGATTATCTGCACCGTTTGGTTTAGAATTTTGCTTCAAGAATTTAATGTTATCCATTATTTTTATGAGCCTTCATCATTTAAAATATGCAGTGAATTTGCTAATAATATTTTAAAGTCACCAATTTTAGTAAAATTTCTTTTAACTTCTAAATTTCCATTAGTTTTGCTAAGTTCTTCTAATTCTACCCACTTCCCTCTTTAAAAAAAAGGTTCAAGGCCAAAGTAACATATGTTTTTACATGCTTTAAATAGTTTCATAGAGTTAATAATTCTCTCTAAAAATAAACATGTAATTTTAAATTTTACATGTAAGTTAAAATGGACTGGAAAATAGTGACTATTGTGCTATACTTATGCCACTGCCATGAGTTGATTCTGACTCATAGTGACCCTACAGGACAGAACTGTCCCATAAGGAGTCCAAGGCTGTAAATCATTATGGAAGCAGACTGCCACATCTTTCTTCTATAGAGCTTCTGGTAGGTTTGAACCTCTTACCTTTTGGTTTGTAGTTGAGTGCTTTAACCACTGTGCCACCAGGGCTCCTTGCCATACATAGAGGTAATCATTATTCAATTATGTCTATTTATGTATTCTTATTTTTCTTCTTGTGTTTAAGAGCTTTTTTTTTTTCTTTCAATTCGGACATTCTCTAAGGCAGTCATTAGTCTGACCTTTTTTTTTAAATTTTAACATCCATGTTGTAACTACTATGTACAGGATACTCACTTGTTATATCACGTATATAACAGAGATGACAAAAATGCCTAAACTCAATTCATAGGCTACTTGATTAAATTACTTTACTCTCTAGTAATGAATGATGAGTTGCAGAATCAATTTCTAAAGAGAAATAAGATGAATGTAAAAATTTAGGGAAATTTTAATGTAATTTCATGTTTCCATATTTGCACACAGTTCATAATATATGATACTACTTCTGACTGAAGAGAAATTGGAAAAGGATTTTAAAAAGCTAATGTAGTAGATGCTTTGAACATGATACATTCAAACTGATCTATTTTTCAGAATAAGATATATCCCTTAATCAAGAGGTAAGTATCTAATTTAAAACCCATACATTTTTAATCCCTTCTTTCTTGGTCCCAATCAATGGAAATCATGGGATATAAAAGTAGTATTTATTCCAGTGTTGAAGGGAATGAGAATGTTTGTTTGAGCCCATGAGATTTCTCCATTTTGCCTGAAAGATAGAAAGTGCACAGAAGCAGACTGACATAAATAGCTACTCTCGAAAGTTTCTTACAAGACTGGAGTGGAAATTGAAGCCATAGAGGCACAGAGAGAAAAGTGATAGGGGAAGAATTTAGAAAAGAAAATAGAATGAACAACAAACATATGAAATATACTCAGCCTCATAAATTAGTGAAATTCTTATTAAAATCAAAATGTAGTATAACGTCACATAGACACCACTTTAATACTCAACAAATTGAAAAAAAAAATCAATTCTAACAATTAGGAAGTCTCATATCCTTGTGAGAAATACACTGGAGAGACAAGAGGGAAGTATATTATTGCAAGTGTTTTGCTGAGTAAAAACACTACCTAGTAATATTTTAGAGATTTACCTAGAAAAAACTCTTGCACATGTTGAATTCTGTGTTGTATTTCCAAATAAGAAACAACCTAATTTTAACAATAGGGTGACAGGATGATAATGGGATATTTATATTTTGGAACATTATATAGCAGTTAAGTGAACTAAGTTCATTCCTATGCATAAAGCTTTAAAAGAAATAAATTTAAATAAAATGCCAACTTGAAGGATGATACATAGAATTAGTAACATGTCAAACTTAAAAGAAAACCATAAAAGTAAAATTAATTTCATGTTAACATATGTAACTATGGTTAATATATATGCATATATAGTAGATACATACATATGTACTATATATGTGTATATATCCATAAGTATATACATAAATATGTGCATACATGTGTACACACACACACGTACATACACATGCACACCCTGACAAAGTATGCACTCACGTAAATTACAAAATACTAGTAATCTCTGAAGAATGAAGGTGGTTGACGCTTGAAAACTATGGAAGTTTACAATAGAAACAAACTGAATCTATACTATTTTATTTCAAAAAATCTGATACAAATATTAATTTCTGTTAAATCTAGGTTTTGTATACATGAATATTTGTCATAATATTTTTCACATTTATTTTTGTTTATCTGATCAGTTTTAAACTTTATAATGCACATTAAAACACAAAAATAGGAAATTATTTAAAACAAATGCATGCATTAATGAATTATTATAAAGTAAACCTCCTGGATCACCACCCATGCTAAGAAATTTAATTTGCCAGTCACCCCAGTGGCCTCTCCAAAGTACCCGTTGTCAACTCTCTCCTTCCATCCAAAGTTGTGAAGTAATATATCTTGTATAATGATAAACTCCTTATATTTCTTTATAGTTTTGTCTTCTGAATGAACATTCCTAAGCACTTAAGTATACTCTATTCCATTTTTTAAAATCCTACTTAAATCCATATATTATCCCCTCATTCCCTCCAGAGCCCTGGTGGCACAGTATTTAAGAGCTGGGCTGCTAACCAAAAGATAGGCAGTTCGAATCCACCAGCCACTCCTTGGAAACCATGTACTCTGTCCTGTGGGGTTGCTGTGAGTCGGAATCTACTCGATGGCAACAGGTTTGGTTTTGGTTGAGTATTATCCTCTTCGTCTTTTTTATTTTCTTTACATTTTCTTTTTCTGCTTAAGAATCCAGGATATTTCGTCTGCTGAGATTTCTGTTTATCCGTTAAATTCTACATTTGAAATGATTGATTTGTTGCAATAGTACGTCTCAACAAAGCTGGTATAAATAAATTATTACTGTGTTTAATTTGACTCATGATGGCAGGATGTGAGGCGTTGCAAAGATTAGCACAGCAGCGTCACTGCCTGCTGTAGTGTATCCTGTGGACAAACGCGGAGCTGTTCATGTACACAGAAAATAACAACAGGGTTATACCTGAGCGCATTCCTTTAACCTTTCAGATTTTTAGTTGCATAATGAAATATCAATATATTATCAATCTCTATTTAATACATTTTGTTCCATTCTTAAAGTCTTTCCTAGTTTTCACATTTTGTTTCCTTGTTTTATGACGCTATTTTCCCTAGAAATTCTTTCAAAATATACACCAAATACAAAATATTCATTCTTTTCATTCAACTTTGTCCTGTTTCATCATTTAGCTTCATTTGGGCATTTCTTCGTACATAATTACAAGCAGTCACTTCTGTCTCCACTTGACTATGAAAATAACTACATTTTCAGTATCCATATTGATGATACAAAAAAAAAAATCCACTTAAATATAATGTTTATAGACCATCAGGACAGAGCCTATTCACATGTGATTTTATATTCCTGATTATGCATGAAATTTTTGCCTCACAAATTGGAAAGAAGCAGGTTCTTGAACTTGGAGATAATAGTAATGGATTAAACTTGTTTCCTGAAAGGGAAGGAAATTTTATCTTTTGCATTGTGTTGCAGGGAAATAGGAAAGCACTATAAAGTGGCAAACACACCATTTCAGATTAAAATGAATATTGGCAGGACAGATTTTAAAATTCTTAGGCATTGCTGTATGAGAGGAATGAAGAGGTCACCTGAATGCATCTTTCATACATTTTATAAATATTTAAAGAATATTTTCTATGTGTCATGTTCACTACTTTGGTGCTTGGAATTTCAAAATAATAAAAGAAAATCTCTGCCTTCAAAGAATTCACACTCTAGTTGTGGAGAGAAAAAGTGAGTAAACAATAACATGATATGAAAAATGCAATAATAGAAGCACCACGCACAAAAGTGGACCCAGCAAACACTTTCTGTGAACATTGAGAAAATGCAGATAAGTCCACACAGAGGATGAACTGTTAAAGCTGAATTTTGAAGGATAAGCAGAACTTTATTATTCAATTAATGAGACACCACATCTATGTGACAGCTCACTTTACAGCCCAACCTCTGGTTCAAAAGAATGTTCAAACCATCATGAGTCTGGCGAGAGCAGGAGGGAGGAAGCATTTTGTGCATTTGTGGATATAATTTGCAGTGGATGAAACATAAGGTTGTTGTGGGTGCTTAGGGGCAGATGCAGCTGGAGAACTCGGGAGGAGATAAATGATGGATGCTTTTTATGACTTCATAAAGAGCTACAACTCTGTCCAGCAAGCAAAGACTATCCATTTAGCTGAAAAATATTTATAGAATGCTTAGTCTGTGCTCTCCTGGGTATTTGGTTTATACTAGAAAAAAAAAAAAAAAAAGAATAAAAAGAATGCACATCCTTATGGAGCTTACATTTATGGGCATATATACGGTAATCAGTAAACATAATCGATGAGTAAAATGTCTAGTATAGCAGGATATGACAAGTGCTGTGAAGAAGAGAAGGGCACTGGTGGTTCAGTGGTAGAATTTTCACTTTCATGTGGGAAACCTGGGTTCAATTCATGGCCAATGCACCTCATGCGCAGCCATTACCCATCTTTCAGTGGAGGCTGGCATGTTACTATGATGCTTAAAATGTTTCAGTGGAGCTTGCAGACTAAGACAGAAGAAAAGCCTGGTGAGCTACTTCAGGAAATTGGCCAATTAAAATCCTATGGATTACAATGATCTAATCCTCAATGGATTATGGGAATGGCTTAGGACCTGGCAGCATTTTGTTCCATTGCCGATGGGGTTGCCATGAGTTGGGACCAACTGGAGGGCAGCAAACAATAATAACAATGAGATTGAAAAGAGAAAATTTAAAGCAGGATAAAGAAGATCAGAAGTGCATAAATGCTATAGGGAGGAGACAAGTGGCAGTATTTCACATGATGATACGTGATATTAACGGAATAAATTCAAAAGGTGACATTTGAGCACAGATCTGAAGATGAAAGAGTTTACCAAGTGATAGCCCAGTATTCCAGGTAGACAGAAGAGCTCGGAACCAGTGTGGCTATAGTGAGCATGGGGAGACTAGGGACAGAGTCTATAGAAATATTTAAGCTGGGCATTATATGAGGGTTACTATTTTATGCAAATATGTTATTAACTTATTATTTTATGTATTCTGTGCTTAGTGGTAAACACATTTTTTTTAGAAGGAAAAGAATACACATCTAAAGAAAAGATTTCAAAGACTTGCTTACCAAGCATTTACCCCAAAATTCAAACTTCAAACTTCGTCTATCCTATTGTGAAACATGATATATTTGGAAAAGATCTGTGCAAGATAACCACTTTGAAACAATTGTTTGTGTATATATATATATATATATATATAATATGTATGTATATATGTATGTATGTATATGTGTGTATATATATATAACATTACATCATCACATTAGCTGCATATTTATACAAGATAGAAAGATAGATTAATACATTCTTCATTTATCCACTTCTATGGGTCATTTTTGCTTGATAAAGTGACAGTTTAAACTGCTCTTGAAGCAAAAGTAGTAATACCCCATCAGGTAGTATGGAGGGGGATCTCTGACTTGTTTCATATAGAGAGCTACAGGTTTGTTTACTGATGCCAGTCTATCATGCTTCTATACCATGATAAAGAATATGGTTAGTTATATACTGTGGAATATTATTGTCATCATTCCCAATCACCAAATGAAGAAAAACAAAAATAATGCGAACAGAATTGTGTAACTTGTAATTGTTATCAGTGATAGCCACTTACGGTTATCTACCAAAATATCTATTCTCCACTTCTTCCTCAAGAATGTTGTTATTGGAGAGTTCCGGCAAAATGGTGCTCTAGGCAGAAGCACCACGCCGTCCCTCCACAGCAAAGATCTGAAAAACTAAACAGAACAGAGAATACAAAAATTCTGAAACCCTAAAACATCAAATGAAGAGACAAAGAACTCAGCCAAGCACCAAATGGAGTGAGAAAACTGACAGAGAACGGAGAGCGAGGAGAGATTCATGCAGAGGTGCCCTATCAGCTAACGCAGCGCGAACCCGCCATCTTGGACTCCTAT
>NW_004444060.1:6957092-6965770 GCF_000243295.1 Trichechus manatus latirostris | reverse complement strand
TTAGAAGGTTAATACGTTGTGGGGTTGTTAACCAATGTCATAAAACGACATGTGTACTACTGTTTCATGAGAAACTACTTGTTCTGTAAGCCTTCACCTGAAGTACAATAAAATATATATATAAAAAAAAAGAATGTTGTTATTGTTGGTTGCTGTCGAATCAGTTCCAACTCACAGTGACCCTGTGTACAATAGAACAAAACTCTCCCCAGTCCTGCACCATCCTCATGATCGTTGTTATGCCTGAGCCCATTGTTGCAGCCACTGAGTCAATACATCTCATTAAGGGTCTTCCGTTTTTTTTGCTGACCCTACCCTTTACCAAGCATGATGTCCTTCTCCCGGGACTGGTTCCTCATGCTAACATGTCCGAAGTATATGAGATGAAGTCTCATCATCCTTGCTTCTAAGGAGCCTTCTGGCTGTACTTCCAAAACAGATTTATTTGCTCTTTTGGCAGTCCATGGTATATTCAATATCCTCAAAAACAGAACCCCAGTATTCAACTCTACGTATTGCCAGTGAGTTAAAATACTACGTTCCTCAGCCTCTTTTGCTGATCATTCAGTCCATGTGACTAAGTTATGGCCAATGAGATGAAGGTTGTATTAAAAAAGAGAGGGTGTGTCGTTCTTATATTTCTTTCCAAACTGGCCCAGAATGCAGATGCCATGGCTGGAACTCCAGCTGCTGTCTTGGACCCTGAGAGTGGAGTCTACTTTTAAGGAGGACAAAATGACAGCTGGAAGTAGACTAAAGCTCTAATGATTTCTTGGAGCCACTATACCTGACCTAGACTGCTTTCTCCAGTGGCTTTTGCATGAAAGAATAAAATATTATTATTCCTATAGGGCTCTGGAAATTTGGATTTTCTGTGAAAACAGCTGAACCTAATCTTAGATGACGGAGTCACATTAATTTAGTCACATTCAAGGAATAAGTGAACCTAGAATGTATGGAAAACTATGATATACTACTTTTAAAACACAGAAAACTATTCAAATGAAACTAAAATAATGATATTTGTTTAGTACTTTGCAAAGAAGTTAGGAGCAGTGGACTAAGTTAAGAATATTCTTAAAAAATCCATAGTGAAAAAAGACCTTATAGCAATCAGAAATTCCCTAGTGCCCTACAGAGCGCCAGCCATGTAGTCAGTAGCAGTACCAGTTACCAAGCGACTTGACCACAGTACATATCCACTTCAAGAAAGGGCATCTAAAAATTATATACGTACCTTAGACTTAGGTATCTCCCAGGGAGTCTCTTCCTACAGACATAATTAGAAACACTTCTCTTTGATGATTCATTGTTTTGTGACATTATGTGACATGTGCCACAGTACAGTAGACTGAGTTTAGTCCAAATTTAAGAATATAGTTATACAGCATTGAATGTGAATCAAGGACGCTTCAACACTATCCATTTTATCAAATTGGGGGTAGGAAAGATGCATAGAGAGCAATCACCATACAAGTGTAGATTCAAGATTATATACTGTCTTTTATCTACACCGTTTCACTGAACTTATTAAAGTTTCACACAAAACAGCCAATTGACCAATTTGGTGAAGAAAAGATTGCAATTCCTTACACATATCTTGTTTTTCTCTCGTTCTGAGCAAGACGAGAGAATTATACTCTATCATGCTATGCAGTTGGGTAGGGCCATGTGACTAGTTCTCACCAATGAGTAGTGATCAGAAGCGATGATTTTTACAAATTGAGCAAAGGATTAAATTATGGTGAAAGATCTTCAAATTTCTCTTCCTGTGCTGTTGTACTTGCAGAAATTTTTTTTTAAATTTTTTTTTAATTGTTCTTTAGATGCAGGTTTACAGAACAAATAGTTTCTCATCAACAGTCAGTACACAGCAGAATATTTTTTGGTTCAGATGATATAAAATTTAAAAAAAAAGAAAAAACAGTTGCCATCGAGTCAATTCAACTCATGGTAACCCCAGGTGCTACAGAGTATAAATGAGCTTCCATAGGTTTTTCAAGGCTGTGACTTTTGGGGAGCAGATTGCCAGGGCTTTCTTCCAAGGCACTCTGGGTGGGTTCAAACCACCAATCTTTCAGTTTTCGTTGAGTATTTAACCATTTCCAGCACTCAGGGACTTCCTGATATAATATAGACACCAAAAAAACAAACAAACAAAAAAAAAACAGATCACTTAGTCTCTGCAGGAAAGTTTTCCTGGATAGTCATTCTAAAATGTTTGAGCAATAAAATCAGCATTTTATTATGTGAGACCTCTGAGATTTAGCATTATTTTTCACAAGAACATAAGATAACCTATCCTGATTAATATAGGTACAAGTCTCCATGTGTCTTTCAGACTAGTAAATAGTGCCCATATTCTTTCCAAAACCACAATCTGTATGTATACAGCCTCATGCCATAAAGGTTTTGGTCAATATAAACTTGATACACTCCTATAAATAAGGATTCAATTCTATAGTTTTAGAGCTTGATTGAAAACACTTTATTTTTTTAAATTTTTTCCCATACAAAAATTTATACATACATTTTTATGTGACTCTAATTGCTCTCCCCATACTGTGACAGCACACTCCTCATTTCCACCCCGATTCCCCATGTCCATTCAACCAGCTCCTAACCCTCTCTGCCTTCCCATCTCGCCTCCACACAGAAGCTGCCCATTTTGTCTTTTGTATCTACTTGAGCTAAGAGGCACACTCCTCACAAGTATCACTTTATGTCCCACAGTCCAGTCCAGTCCCTGTGTGAAGAGTTGGCCTCCGAAATTGTTTTAGTTCTGGGCTGATAGAGTATCCAGGGGCCATGCTTTCCAGGGTTCCTCCAGTCTCAGTCAGACCATTAAGTATGGTCTTCTTACTAGAATTTGACTTCTGCACCCTACCTTTCTCCTGCTCCATCAGGGACTTTCTGTTGTGTTCCCTGTCAGGGAGGTTATTGGTGGTAGCCAGGCACCATCTAGTTCTTCTGGTCTCAGGCTGATGGAAGTCTCTGGTTTATGTGGCCCTTCCTGTCTCTTGGGCTACTACTTTCTTTGTGTCTTTGCTGTTCTTCATTCTCCTTTACTCCAGGTGGTTGGGACCAATTGATGCGTCTTAGATGGCCGCTTGCAAGCTTTTAAGACCCCAGATGCCACTCACCAAAATAGGATGCAGAACATTTTCTTAATAAGTTTTGTTAGGCCAGTTGACCTAGATGTCCCCTGAAAGCATGGTTCCCAGACTCCTACCCCTGCTACTCTGTCCTTCAAAGTGTTTGACTGTATTCAGGAAACTTCTTAGCTTTGGCTTAGTCCAGTTGTGCTGAACTCCCTGGTAGTATGTGCTGTCCTTCCCTTCACCTAAAATAATTCTTATCTACTATCTAGTTAGTAAATAACCCTCACCATCCCTCTCTACCCTCCAATTGAAAACACTTTAGATAGAAAACCTGAGAGTACTTTGCAGTTATTATTGTATTAGTGTTGGTATAGCAAGTTTGAACATCCCATTGAAGGGACACAAAAACATAATAGGTTAAGTCTTAGTTACTAGTAGTAGAGTTTACTCCTTTAGGGGATAAAATATCAGGAGAGGAGAAGACGTATCCCTCCAGACCACACACACAAAAAAAAACCCAGCTTTTTTTGTTTTCAGACTAATAGACTTAACCTTTAAGACGATGGGCAAGCAGTCTGTTTCTACCTCTTGAAGAGAATTAGCATTCTATCAGGATAATCCTGCTCCCACCTCCTGATTCTGCTTCTCCAATATAAATCACTCCTCTTTTGAAAATTTTCCTGGAGCCAAGAGGGCCAGATAGATTTTATACTGGTAGCCTCAAAATGAATAAGAAATGTACCCTGGTTAATAATGATTAAAATACTTCCAATGCCACTCTTTTACTGAGGCTACATATTCCCTAGTACATTCTCATCCCTAATTATCCACAGTTAGACAGTATAACCTAACTTAAAGAAGAGTTACAGGGAGATTAAATGTCAACATTAGATAGCTCATGACTAAAATACCACCATTCAGATGTCCTGAATTTGAACATAAATCCCCTTATTATCAAATTCCCAGGGAGAAATTAAATATAAAATTTTCTTTTGGAGTCAAAATCCAAAGAAATGTAATATCAAACGTCTTCCTTATAAATATATAGGAAGTGAAGTCTAAACTAAAAATAAAATTATTTTGTCTTGTGAATTGAAAGACAAAGAAATAAAGTCCAAAATTAATCCTTCTCACAGCTAGTGCCAGCTACAGGAACCCCAGTGGCGCAGTGGTTAATCCCACCACTGTTAATCTAAAGGTTGGAGATACCAACACACAGAGGCTCAGAGGGAGAAAGATCTGATGATCAGCTTCCATAAAGATTACAGCCAATAAAGCCCAACGGGGCAGTTCTACTCTGTCACATTGTGTCCCTGTGAATCAGACTCAACTCATTGGCACCCAACAACACAACAACGGTCCCATTCTTAAAAAAAAAAAAAAAAAAAAAAAATCATTTTGAATTGGAGCCATGGATGCATAGTGATTAACAGCTCGGCTACTAACCAAAAGTTCAGCAGTTTGAATACAGCAGCCGTTCCTTGGAAACCCTCTGGGGCAGGTCTGTTCCGTCCTATAGGGTCACTATGAGTTGGAATTGACTTGATGGCAGTGAGTTTTGGTGTTTTCTTTTGGTTGCAAGATAGATAATCCAAATGGGTTTGAAAAAGAGGGACTTTTTATTGGCTCATACAACTGAATGTTTAGAGGTAAGTTTGGTTTTAGGTAAGTGGCCTTCACGTAACTGATCAAACACAGGTACACACTTTTCTAGAGTTCTCTGTTTTTTGCCAAGATCCGTCTGACATCAGCAATATCCCTTGTTCCATTTCCTCTTCTGAATCTAGCTTGAACTTCTCTGTCAATGTATGACTGCAGCTGTTTTTGAATTATCTTCAGGAAAATTTTGCTAGCATATGATATTGATGATATTGTTCAATAAGTTCTGCAATCCATTTGATCACCTTTCTTTGGAAAGGGCACAAATATGGTTCTCTTCCAGTTCATTGGCCAGGTAGCTGTCTGAAAAGTTTCTTGTAAGAGATTAGTAAACTCTTCCAGAGTTGAATGCATTTGCTGAAACATCTCAACTGTTACTCTATCAATTCCTGGAGCCTCCTCCCGCCGCCCAATGTCTTCAGTGTAGCTTGAACTTCTTCCTTCAATACCATCAGTTGTTGACATTCTACTATCTGAAAAGACTGAACGTTGCTGGATGTTGACTAATGTGTTTTATTACAGTGACTGTGTATTCCTTCTCTCTTCTTTTGATGCTTCCTACGTCAAACAATTGTTTGTCCATAGAATCCTTCAATAATGCAAATCAAGTCTTCAATTTTCTCTTTAGTTTATTCTGATTGAGAGTTGCAGATTGTGTTCTTCCTTTCTGTTTTTCTAATTTCAGGTCTTTGTGCATTTCATAATAATATCTTACCTTGTCTTCTCAAGCCGCCCTTTGAAATCATCTGTTCTGCTCTTTTATGTCATCATTTCTTCTGTTTGCTTTAGCTACTCTGTGGTAAAATTTCAGAGTTTCTTCTTAGATCAAGCAAATTACTAAACTGCTATTTCTAGTTCTGGCTCTAGTTACAGATTATTTTAGCATACATTTTATAAAGTCTATGAAAATAAAAGCAAAATGGATAACAAAGAAATTGGAGAGATATTTTATTCTTAAGCATGAATACTTTTTTATATTTTAAATTGTCCTTATCTTGTTTTATATTTAAAATTGTTATATGTTTCTATGTGAAGGCATGGTTATTAGTTATCTTTTGATCACTAATTCTTAATTATTAAATTCTTATCTGCATTTTATTATTATAATTATTAAATTCTAACTGAAATTTTTGCATAGTAACTGCTTATATGTTTATTTTAAAACTGTAAGTTTCTTAAGGGAAGTTTATTTTTGTCTCCAAAGTGTCTGTCTCATTGATTTGCACAAAGAAGAGTCAGACGTTTGTCTAATAAATGAATAAATATGCCATAGCATTTGCTTCGGGGATAGCAGAGATTGTTGAATGAGAGGGCAAAGGGAGCTAAAATTAAAACTGTTTTCTTAAGATCAGAATACTGATATAATAAGTTAATGAAAAACCAAAACAGCAAGCAGTTTTTTCAAAAAGAAAACTCAAGAATCCATGGGGAAACATGGTCTGATTTAGTTCGACTGAAGTCCCTTTTAGGGAGAAATAATTTCAACCTATAATTTTCAGTAATGTTTTATTTAACTGCCTCCCATAGAGTTCGTTTGATCACAACCTGAAGTGATCAATTTCTCAGCAGTTATACCTGCTGCACATTTCCACAGAGGTCACTACAAGGACATTGCAGACCCCTTACATATCCTCCTGTCTGTTGCCATAAACATTTCACTTGTAACTGAAGAAGGTAATTAAAAGGTTTCTATGACAAGGATGCGGGTGCTTAGACAAGAGGTCTAAGGCCGCACTGCGAAGGATTTATGAATTAAATTTGCTTCAGCGAAAGTGACAGCATCTCCAGTGTACAACCCTGTTTTTAATTTAGACATGTTATGCATGACCAGAAACAATAGTCATTTCCTTTTTACAAGCCTTATTACTTATAAATCATGACAGCAGCATAGTTACATTAATGTGAAGGGATGAAAAGATAACAGTACTAAAACTGCTTAATATTTGTTTTTATACTCTTCATTCCCCAAAGAATCAGAAGTAAACAAAACAGTGTTTTCTATATTTTTTCACATAAAATATATATGGTGATCCTGAAGTATTTAGGGAGAAGTATATTGATGGATGCAATTTGCTTCGAAAGGCATCAAAAATTAAAAAGGGATGATAGATGGATAGAGAGAGAGATAAAACAAGCATATGAAAATGTTAATGCTGGTATCAAAGTAGTTGGTTTATGAATGCTCTCTGTAAAAGTCTTTCAAATTTGCCATATATTTAAACTTTTTAATAACAAAATGTTGGAAAATATAAGTTGAAATGTATAATTACAGTTTTAAGTGATATATAAATAAGATACAATGATATATTTCTGTATTGCCGATCAACCTTTGAAAACTAAATGCAAATTGAGTTCATAGCCAATGTTTTTTCTGCATGTTGCAAGGTGTCTGAAAATTGAACACTACATATATTTGAGTATTGCTCTGAACTTTTGCTCTATGCAGTGCTGAACATTTCTATTTATGGAAGGTAAGTTGAACTTCAGGCAGCATAAACAATTCATTTGTTTTAATCATCCTCCCAGTTGTTGACTCCGTATCAGACTAATCTATTACATTCTGATCAATCTCAGTAATGATTAAGATGCAACTGCTTTTCCTGAGGATTAGCTAGTTACTAAAAGTTAGTGATGACAAGATCCTGCTTGCATTTTGCTCCTTATATTTTCACTTCCTTGTGATAGCACACATTATTCTCTATTAAAGAGATGAGCTACAAGCTTCCAAAAAAATTCTAGTTAGTATAACATATTGAAAGAGATGAATCAAAGATCTGGGAGATGTTTGGGGGTTTCATTAAGAGATAATGCATGGAAAGTACTGAGGTAATATTCTGCTTGGGACTGAGGAATGGTGAGTAATGATGTTCTTGAAGCTCCAAGCACTGCAAAAGCACATGCTTTAGGCAAAGTTGAAACTTTTATTAAGACAAAATAGTGAGTTAAAAAGAAAAATTCTACCATATTTTTTCAGAAAAAGGTAGGTTTGCAGAAGCAAAGACAACATAGGGCAATATTTAAGCATAATGACATTAGTGTGAGTCAGTGTGGATTTATAGTCCTTGTTTGCCAATCGGGAGATTTGTGACTGTGGGCAAAGCCTGCAGCCTCTCTTACCCTCAATTATCTCATTTGTAAAATTGACATATTAATATTCTTTCTTATTTCTGAGTGTTATTTTTACTATCAAATGAAATTATACTTGCTATACACGTTCCACAGAGCCCTGGATGCACAGTGGTTAAGAGCTCGGCTGTTAACCAAAAGGCCAGCCATTCAAATCCACCAGCTGCTTGGAAACCCAGTGGGATAGTTCTACTCTGTCCTATATGGTTGTTATGAGTCGGAATTGACTGGCTGCAAACGGGTTTTTTTTTTTTGCTTACACTTTCCATTATTCCTGGAGAAGAATAAGTAATCAATGCATGGTTATTGTTGTTATTACTATTATTATTATTAGCACTATCCTTCAGTAACTAATAAATGTGAATATTCAATTAAAACTAGGTGTTGTTTTCTTTAAAAGCAAGCACTATAAATATCATTTAGTATTCCAGGTATAGTTAACAATATGTAAGTTCAGATTATTTAATAAAAACAAGTTGTCTATGAAAGGAAGTCTAGAGAATTTAATGGTTTTGTGCAGACAACTGTTTTAAAAATAACAGCTACTATGTAGAAGAAAGTATTGCTATGTGTTTCGGGAGGTAACACTCAGGTGAAATTTTTTGAGTAAAACAAAACAAAACACACGTTGCAGAATTTACAGTTAAAAAAGCATTTCCTCTTTTTTTGTCCGGCAAGATGGCGCTCTAGGCAGAAACACCACGCCGTCCCTCCACAACAAAGATCCGAAAAACTAAGCCAAACAGAGAATCAACAATCCTGAAACCCTAGAACATCAAATAAAGAGATAAA
>NW_004444060.1:6938107-6939189 GCF_000243295.1 Trichechus manatus latirostris | reverse complement strand
GTTCTTCTTACACTCTTGTGCTGAGTTACTTTTGTTTTTGGATTTTTTTTTCATTTCTTTTGTTTTTGTAGGTTTTGTTTGTGTTGAGACTTTATGTTTTTCCTCTTTTTTTTATGAGTATGTTTGTTAACTTTCTTTGTGGTTACCGTGAATTTTACCCTTATCTTTCTAAGTTTGAAGCAGTCTATTATTACTTGGTAACGCCTTGCCTTCCTCTCTATTAGAAGGTTCTATACCTATGCCGTTTATTCCATCTTTTATTGTTGTAATGTTGTTTTCGTTTACGGATTAACTGCTCTGATTTCCTCTTGTATTTCTTTTGGTTTTGGATAGTCCTCAAGAGTTCATTTCTTAGATTGGTATCTGGCTGGTACAATCCTGCGTCCTAGGTTCTGCCTGTGAGCTGAAGCTGTTTGTCCTCAGATCGAACAACTTCCTTTAATAATTCTTGCAAGTTTGGTTTAACTTTTACATATTCCCATAATTTCTGTTTATCTGGAAATGACCTAATTTCACCATCAAATTTGAATGACAGTTTTGCAGGATATATTATTCTTGGCTGACAATTATTTTCTTTCAAGATTTTATGTATGTCATCCCATTGCCTTCTTGCCTGCATGGTTTCTACCGAATAATCTGAGGTTAGTCTTATTGTTTCTCCTCTGTATGTGACTTCTTGTTTTTCACGAGCTGCTTTCAGAATTCTTTGTCTTTGGTTTTGATGAGTGTGAATATGATATGCCTTGGTGATTTTCTATTTGGGTCTCTTCTCTATGGGGTTTGCTGAGTTTCTTGGATGGCCAGCTTTTCATCTTTCATGTTATTGGGGAAGTTTTCTGTCAGTAGTTCTTCAATGATCCTCTCTGTGTTTTCTGTTTTCTCCCCCTGTTCTGGAATTCCAATCACTCGAAAAGTTTTGCTTTTGATTGATTCCCACATAACTCTCAGGGTCTCTTCATTTTTCTTTGTCCTTTTTTCTGAGTTTTCCTGAAACAGAGTTGTATCCAAGTGTTTGTCTTCAATTCCACTGATTCTGTCTTCCTCTGTTGCAGATCTGCTTCTCAGCCGTTCTATGACACCGT
>NW_004444060.1:6927029-6938007 GCF_000243295.1 Trichechus manatus latirostris | reverse complement strand
GCATTTTGTTCCTGCATTATTTTCCTGAATTCTTCCAATTTTTTGTCTGTATTTTCCATGAATTTGTCTATTTTTTCCACGTTTGTCAGCTTTTTGCCTCAGCTCTTGGAGAATTCTGAGTATTAGAGTTTTGAATTCCCTATCAGGTAGTTCTAGTGCATTTTCTTCCACTGGAGAGTCATCTGGTCTTTTATTTTGGACACCTACTGGAACCATCCTGTCCTGTGTTTGTAAATGTTTTGATATTGTCTGCTGTCTTCAGGACATTCAGTAGTTATTTTTCTCCTTTGTCAATTATAGATTTTTTTGTTTTGTCCCTTTTTTAAAAAAAAATTGACTATGTCTGAGAAGGCAGACTGTGTGTTCTTTGTTGTTTGCTCGTCTGTAGGCACAATACTTTTCGCCTCCTTCTCCAACTGGCAGGGTCAGTCACTCAGCTATAGTACTGCAGGGCAGGTCTGGCTGAAGAGGAGTTATTGGGAGGGGTTGTTTGTGGCACTTACTACAGCCACCAGCGCGGGTTGGTAATCAGTGCAGGGCAAGTTCCAGTAGGCCATACCCGTGCTGCTTGGTTGTGTGATGTCAAGCGCATGGTGCATGTAAGCAGGATGCAGCGGGGAGATTGTTATGTGTGGAGGTAAGATGGATATGGGAGAGAGGAGAGAGGAATAGGAGCCAAAAACATACAAACAAACAAAAAAGAATACTAGGGGAGCTTGCCGTTGGTGTGGAGAGATGA
Source organism: Trichechus manatus latirostris (assembly GCF_000243295.1). Classification (NCBI taxonomy): domain Eukaryota; kingdom Metazoa; phylum Chordata; class Mammalia; order Sirenia; family Trichechidae; genus Trichechus; species Trichechus manatus. The sequence goes on along the minus strand of NW_004444060.1, from coordinate 6,937,268 downwards.
GAGAGTATGAAATGGAGGAAAACAGAAAGGGGAAGAGGAAGAAAAGGAAAGAATGAATAAATAAAAATCAGAAAGGTTAAAGAACTGCAACGTTCCCAGGGATCCCACTGGTGCAGCTATGATGTCTGGAGAATTCGCTCTCAGGTGTTGCAGTACAGCCTGGCTAGAAGGCGTAAAGGTGTACAACTCCGGGTATTCAGGGAACAGAAAGAGAAGGAAGATATAGAAAGATGAGAGACTGAGCAGTGTAGTAACACAAAAAGGGAAAAAGAGGGAAAAGAAAACAAAACAAATTAAAAAAAAAAGAAAGAACAAGAAAGGCTCCCAAAATAACAGAAAAAAAAAAAACCAACAAAAAAAGAAATGCCCACAGGGATCTCTCTGCACATCTGTGGAAGCCAAGGGGTGTCTCCTTGCCACACAGCTCTGCCTGGCCAGAAAGGGCTCCCAACTCAAAAAAAGGAAAAGAAAACAAACAAACAATTCAAAAGAAACAAACGAACAAAAGCCCTGGGATCCCAGCAGCACAGCAGCCCAGACCGGGAAGCAGCTCCCCACTTGAACGGAGCTCTGCAGCCCCTCGGGGAGAAGCAAAGATGGCTCAGGGATCCAGGTACTGGAGCGAAAGGAGGGGGAGGAGGTGAGAGGCAAGTAAGAAATCAAAAGAAGCAGAAAAAAAAAGCAACATTAGCAGCCAACAAATGGCACTCAGAGAGCCAGCTAGTGCGGGCTGGTGTTTCTGGACAAGAGACTGTGCCCGTGGGAAGCAGAAGGGGCCGAGTGTGGGTGAACAAGGGTAGAGAGTGGGAAAGCGCATATCACAAATTACTGGAGCTCTGCAGCCCCTCAGGAAGAAGCAAAGATAGCGCACGGAGCGAGGTACTTGAGCGAAAGGAGGGTGAGGTGGCAAGAGGCAAGGAAGAAATCAAAAGAAGCGGAAAAAAGCAACACCAGCAGCCAACAAATGGCACTCAGAGAGCCGCCCTTTCAGGTGTGTGGAATCCAAGCAGCCGGTGTTTCCCAGTCAAGAGATTGTGTCCGCGGGAAGCAGAGGACGCGGAGTCGGGGTGAAGAACTGTGAGGGGTGGGAAAGTGCATATAGCAAATTACCTGTTGTTTTGTCTCTCTCTGGACACTCCGTGAGGCTGCTTTCTCATACCCCCTGTTTGCTGGTCTCCGCTAGGAGTTCAAGATGGTGGATCCACACTGCGTTAGCTGGTAGGGGACCTCTGCATGAATCTCTCCTCGCTCTCCGTTCTCTTTCAGTATTCTCACTCAATTTGGTGCTTGACTGAGTTCTTTATCTCTTCATTTGATGTTTTAGGGTTTCGGGATTGTTGTAGTCTCTGTTGGGCTTAGTTTCTCGGATCTTTGCTGTGGAGGGACGGCGTGGTGCTTCTGCCTAGAGTACCATTTTGCTGGACTCTCTTGAACAAATTTGATGTCAAGAACCAGACTAGCCATTTATGTTTATTTTCAGTCTGTTATTGTTTCTTGAGAACCAGTCTGTGCGCTCAATACTTTTCGCGTCCTTCTCCAACTGGCAGGGTCAGTCACTCAGATATGGTACGGCAGGGAAGGTCTAGCTGAAGTGGAGTTACTGGGATGGGTTGTTTGTGGCACTTAGTACAGCCACCAGAGAGGGTCGGTAATCAGTGTGGTTCAGGTTCCAGTAGGCTGTGCCTATGCTGCTTGGTGGTGTGATGTCAAGTGCATGGTGCAGGTAGGCAGGATGCAGCCGGGAGATTGTTATGTGTGGAGCTAAGATGGATATGGGAGAAAGGAGAAAGGAGCAGGAGCCAAAAACATACAAACAAACAAGAAAGAAAGGTAAGGGAGCTTGCCGTTGGCATGGAGAGATGAGAGACAGTTGTTTTGTCTCCCACTGGACACTCCGTGAGGCTGCTTTCTCATACCCCCTGTTTGCTGGTCTCCGCTAGGAGTCCAAGATGGCGGATCCACACTGCGTTAGCTGGTAGGGGACCGCTTCATGAATCTCTCCTCGCTCTCCGTTCTCTGTCAGTTTTCTCACTCCATTTGGTGCTTGGCTGAGTTCTTTATCTCTTCATTTGATGTTTTAGGGTTTCAGGATTGTTGTAGTCTCTGTTGGGCTTAGTTTTTCGGATCTTTGCTGTGGAGGGACGGTGTGGTGCTTCTGCCTAAAGCGCCATTTTTAGGACTGAGTCTTTTAAGTAACACATATATATCTTCGAAAATACTTGAGTAAACCCTGGTGGCATAGTGGTTAAGAGCTATGGCTGCTAACCAAATGGTTGGCAGTTCAAGTCCCCCAGCACTCATGGGAAACCGTATGGGACAGTTCTACTTTCTCCTAAGATACTTGAAATTGTTTGTAATAATGAAAATAATAATAATGGACTTGCACTCGGGGTTAGAAAGAAGTGAAATGGTTTGTAAAATTAGTTATTGAGAAATACAATATTTCAATTATGATTTTGTTGTCAGGTGCCCTCAAGTCTGTTCCAACTCATAGTGACCCTATATACAACAGAATGAAACATTGTCCAGTCCTGCGCCATCCTCACAATGACTGCAATGCTTGAGCCCATTGTTGCAGCCACTGTGTCAATCAATCTCATCGAGGATCTTTCTCTTTCTCGCTGACCCTCTACTTTAGCAAGCATGATGTCCTTCTCCAGGGACTGGTCTCTCCTGGTAACACATGTAAAGAGGAAGTCTCGCCATCCTTGCTTTTAAGAAGTATTCTTGTTGTACTTTTTTCTGTTATAGATTAAATTGTGTCCCCCTGAAAACGAGTGTCAATTTGGCTAGGCCATGGTTCCTAGTATTGTGCAATTGTCCACTGTTTTGTCATTTGATATATTGCATATTAAAAAAAAAAAAACAAAAAAACCTGTTGCCGTGGTGTTGATTCTGACTCGTAGTGACCCTATAGCGCAGAGTAGAACTGCCACACAGGGTTTCCAAGGAGCAGCTGGTGGATTAGAACTGCCAACCTTTTGGTTAGCAGCCTTAGGTCTTAATCACTGTGCCACCAAGGCTCCGTGTATTGTATATATAATTTTTAAAAATCTCAAACTGCTCTGCTTTGTAGTCTATGAAGTTAAAATATTTTGTTTTCTCTACCTAAAATCTAGGTGAATAATTTAATCCCTAAATGTTTGTAATAATCAGTCTTTCTCTTTGAAATTTAGTAATTAATTGTGGTGTGTTTACTGTATTTTTAACAAATAACATGCCCATGTAAATAATATGCCCACCTATATAATGCACGGCACAGCGCCCTTACAAAAATAGTGGGTAGGGGTTGTTGCATGGTTGGCAAAAAAAAAGTGTTTTTTGCATAAAAATATGGTAAGCATTATTATCTTTAGGAATCCAGTGCTGTTCAAAAAAAGAAAAAAACTACAGATTCACTTTTATCTTCATCTAAGTAAATGTTTCTCCTATCATATTTCTATAAATGTACTTTTTTTGTTTTTCTCGTTTCTTTAGTTATTAGATATCTATTACAGGCCTTTAGATGCATCAATTACACACATAACTTTCCTAACTTTATTTTCAGGGATGATCTTTCACTGTCTTTTATATAATTGTATTTGTTATTTTTAATTATATTTTTATTTCACTATGATATATTGATTTGCTTAGAAGGTTATCTATAATTCTTCTGGCTGCTTATTTTTATCTCGGTTGACTCAAGAACACATCTTTTGACTCTTTATTCATTGAATCTATGCTTTCTCCATTTTTTTTTTTTTAGCATTCGTATTGTTATTCTTAAATATGAATATGTTAACTACAGAACATCTTTTTCTCCCTTCAGAAGAATAGTCTCCACTCTTGCCTCAAATATCACCTGCCTTTGTTTCCTAGTGCAGCCGTAACCAAAATACCACAAGTGGGTAAACTTAAAGAACAGCAATTTATCGTCTCACAGATTTGAAGGCTAGGAGTCCAAAATCAAGGCATAGGCAGGGTTATGCTCTGACTACTTTAGAAAAGCATTCTTTGTCTCTTTGTTTCTGTTAGCCCTGGGCATATCTTGATGTCCTTTGGCTTGTAGACAGATCTTCACATGACATCTTCTTGAGTATATGTATACCTGTCTGTGTCTGCTTTCTCATTGTATAAGATACCATACAGAAGAAATTAGGTTTAGTACTCACCCTACTTCTGTATGACTGCATTAGCATAATAAAAGAAAAATATTTCCAAACAGGGTCACATTCACCTGCAGGAGTTAAGATTTCAATATACCTTTTGGGGAGGCTCCATTCACTCCGTAATACTAACCACTTCTTGTAGGTTCAAAACTTGTTTAATAGAGTGCCTCAAAGGAGCAGATGTAGTGTCTGTCCTGGGCTAGAATTATTGGAAAGAGTGTGGGTACATTGTCTTTGGAAACTTTCATGATTTGTCTAAAGACCTTCAAGTATTAACGCCATGTTTAAAACTTTATTAACACTAAAATGATCTGTCGGCCTATTTAAAATGAGTATGTGCCTGAGACAATGGGTCATATAATAATCAGTTTTGTTACATAGTTTTCTGTTTCTTTCAATGTTCATCATCATAGATATTGAAAATCAACTTATTCTATCATCTTTCATTTTGGTTTTATCTGCATTATCACTGGTTCAAAGTTGTGAAATTGTGTGACACGTTGATGGCAACTTTCCTTATTTTTCATTGATTTTTTTTTCGTTTTTTACATTTCGTTGGTTACTTCCTGTCTTCTATTTCTAGTGCTGCTATAACAGAAATCCAACCACAAATGCATGGCTTTAACAAACAGAAATTTATTATCTCATATTTTAGGAGGATAGAAGTCCAAATTCAGGGAGTTGGCTCTAAGGGAAGGCTTTCTCTCTCTGTTGGCTCTGGGAGAAGGCCCTTGTCATCAATCTTCCCCTAGGTCTAGGAGTTTCTCAGCACAGGGAAGCCTGGTCCAAAGAACAGACTCCACTCTCAGCTTTTCTTTTTTGGTGGTAGGAGATCTCTCTCTCTCTGCTCTCTTCTCTTTGCTTTTATCTCTTGTAAGATAAAAGATGTGACTCAGGCAAGGGTCGTGCATCCCACCTTAATCTCCATTAGCATAGTCTAGTCATACCTTATTAATATAATGGACAACTCATTCCCAAATGGGACCATAATCGCAGCATAGAGTCTAGGATTTACAACATATAATTGCATCAAATCACAAAATGAAGGACAACCACACAACACTGGGAACCATGGCCTAGCTGAGTTGACACATATTTTTGGGGGACACAATTCAATCCATGACACTTTTTTAGGTATCTGTAAGGGAGAATTTGATCATTTTTTTTTTTAAATAGCTATCATATATACAAGTCAGTTATTTAGCCATTCAATAAATATTTACTGGACAGTGACTATATGCTGATAAAGTAAGTGGAAATGCTTTGGGGAAAATGCTAGAGAAATAATTTAAGTAATTTCTAAGCAGCTTTGGATATATATACCATTCTATTCTTATCATGTTTCTCCTAAATTAATTTTGTTAATTGATCTGGGTGACACAAATTTATTGTCTCAGCACATTGGAGGAATTTCTTGGCTTGCAGCTGCAGCATAACTCAGTGATCATATGGTCATCTTCCCCCTGTCTCTTTGTGTCTCTTTTTATAAGGTTATCATGCATATTAGATAAGAACACACTTTACCACACTGTGACCACGTGTCAATTTAAATCATAACATCTTCAAATACCTTATTTCCAGCAAGCTCACATTCACAGGTACTGGAGGTTAGGACTTCAGGAAGAGAAACACCTAATGTTACCAGAAGCCGGAAGAAACTAGAAAGCGTCTTCCACTAGAGCTGAAGGTAAGAGAGTATAGCCCTGTCAATGCCCCAAGTTTGGATTTCTACCCTCCAGAACTGTGAAAAATAAAATCCTGTTTCTATAGTCATCTATTTTGAGATATTTTGATAAGGAAGTTTCAGGAAACTAAGTCCAAAACCAAAAAAACCAAACCCATTGCCATTGAGTTGATTCTCACATCCATGGACTGGATACTCTTCAAGCACCACTGAAAATAAAAATAAATAGCAAATATGTTCCTGTTGTTTGCTGCCATTGAGTTAGCATTCAACTCATAATGATCCTATGCACAATGGAATAAAATGCTGCCCAGTTTTATGCCATCCCCATGATCAAGTTGTGGATCTGACCATTGTGATCCGTAGAGTTTTCATTGTATGATTTTTGTAAGTGGAACACCAGGCCTTTCTTATGTCTTTCTTAATCTGGAAGCTCCCCTGAAACCTGACTGGCATCAAAGAAACATGCAATCTTCCACTTATACATAAGTAGTGGCTAATCATTTGGTGCATTGGCCAGAAATTGAAAGGATGTGAATGCATACTCATTCTGATTCATTTCTTTAAATTTTGGTTGAATAGAATAATATTAATGATCAATTGTCTCTGTTAGAATGGATAAGTTAACTTTCTCTGAACTGTAGATAGGAACTTAAGAATAATATTTTAATAATATTTTCAACTCTTATTGTTTCTCGTGCATGGAAGTCAAGAATTCTACCACTGAACCACCAATGCCTCACAAATATATTATAGTCTTTACTAATTAATGATACACTGTTAGGATGTTCTCCTGAATCAGGAATTGAGTAGGTACCACTTCATATTTTCTCAGCCTCACCTGTCTTCTCTAATCTCTGCAATAACACCATTCTTCTGGGCAGTCCATATGTCGATTATATCTCATCCTAGATCTTCCTTGTTGATGTAATATCCCCATTTCTCACGTGGGGAGTTGTCACCACATGGGGCAAATGTTAGACCAATGAAAATGGGAGATAGAAATGATTTCCCTCCTCTTTCTTTTCTCTGTAAATACTCTCGGGAGACATTTTATGAGTTCTAGCATTCATGATTAATTTCAATAATGCATCTTCATATTGGCTCTCATATTTCCTTTACATTCCTCACTGCTACAATTTGGAATTGTCCTCTCTAATAAAACGTTAGTTCAGAATTTGCTTTATGAAGAATCCAGGTTACAACAGTTGCCAATATTAGAGCAAGAAAACTAAGCTATTAAAAAACTAGATGGGTGGGTATTTTATAAAAGCTACCTACCGGAGTCATTACAATGAGATACTGTCTTGGGTCTTTAATTCTTAACAAGATCATTTCCTGAGGTTAATCTTCCCATTCAGAATCACTGAATTGATTTTATTTAAAGCTTCCATTTCTTTTTTATTCACTACAGATATTGAGTTAGTGATTTCAGCAGACCAAGATGGCTTGGTTATACTTTCAGTGAAGCATATTCAAGGAACATTCAATGGTGAATGGTGCCTCACTCCACAAACAGTTTGGAGCAGTGTTTAATAAAGCATATTAAATCATATAAATTATGTTAGTAAGTATTGCCACTTGGATATGAATCAAATTAATAAAGGATGGTGAAAAATACATAAACTTACAAGGTGAAAAGGTTATATCGGAAATAATTAACATTGTGGGCTTTTGATTTAGAGGCTGGTCTACAGGAAAAAAGAGTTCTGAAAATTCCTAAACATTTTGAAGATAAAGCAACAATATTCCAGATCGAGACAGGAATTTTGTTCTAACCATGTTAAGCTAATTAATTTTTTAAACTGTAATAAATTTTACTGAGTAGGTGTATTTAAACATCCTGTACATAACTTCAATTTTCATTTGAAATAATTACTAATAGTTTAGAGTTGTGAGATTGGCAATTAAAAAATAAAATAACTCCCCTCTCTAGTTCAATGTTTGAAGTATGAAGCATTGCTTACTTGGCATGTTTATTGAATGCACTTATAGTATATTTTATTATTATTTGGATGCTCAATAAACTTTGATAGAAAAGCAGATCATTCTCCTGTTGCAGTTGAATCAATCTTAAAAGATCTTTCATCTGCTCACTGTAGGCTGATGGAGTTATAAACAAGCTATTTCACCTGATGTCCACCTACTAAATCCTAATATTTGGGGAAGTAATTTTTTGTTGAGAGTGTCAGGTAACAACCACATTGAAAGGATGTGAATGCATACTCATTCTGATTCATTTCTTTAAATTTTGGTTGAATAGAATAATATTAATAATCAATTGTCTCTGTTAGAACGGATATGTTAACTTTCTCTGAACCATATATAGGAATTTAAGAATAATATTTTAATAATATTTTCAACTCTTATTGTTTCTCACAAAATTCAGTTTATTCAATTGAATACTGACATCACGTTGTATATATGAACTTATATGAAAATACTTATGTTTTTGAACATTGCTATTTTCGAAATTCCAGGTCTTAAAACACTTCAGATACTTTTCCTCGGTGATTTCATCAGCTCTGTTGATTTCAAATAACGTCTATAAAGTGATGAACCCTAAATACACGCCTGTTTCTATCTATATTTCTATATCTATATCAACCTATCTAATCTAGCTCTGTACGTATTTTTTCTTTTATTGTCAGACTTCATCACTCACGTATCAATCAGCCTTAGATGATATTCTTTAGCTTTTTACAGAGCTAGCAATTCTTCAGTGACTTTCAGTCCCCTATGGTATTAACCCTAGTCTCCTCAGTAAAGCAGGTAGCGTGTTTATACTACGATTACACTGTTACTTTTTCATAGACTACATCCCTTCGCCTTTCTATGAACAAACGCATCAGTACCAATGTACCAGTTAGTCTCAGTTCACATCGACTCTGACAGAAACCACTTCCTGACTCTTCTCAGTGCCATCATGCTCGGTTAGATGGTCCTCTTTCAGGCTTACATGATATCCCACCCTTAAATATATTACTATATTTACCATGTATTACTTTTGTGCCTCTAGGTTCTGAGTTTTATGAGAGCTTTGAAAAGCAGAATATTCTAATTTTGTACTGAAATACCAAATAAATGAATGAATGCTTCACTGCTCTCACTTTTAAATGTATACTAAATGCACTCAACTGCAAAGCACTATGTCAATTACAAATATGTTGCCCTAACTCAAAAAGACCTTATCCCAGAAATAGTGTAATAAATATTTTATTTTAGTGTATGGTCCATAGACTCCTACAGCCATTACATAAATAAGGCATTTCATTCTGCATGTAATGTTAATTAAATTTCAATTTATAGAAAAATGTGTGTGTGCATGTGCGCATGCACGCAATTCCTATGTAATAACTTTTGACAGTGCTAATGGAAAAACCCACAAAGTATTAGAATTTACCATTGGCATCATCTGCACCAGATATGTCAAGTATTCTACCGATCTATAATTAAGGATTTTAATTGGATTAGTTTAGTTTATAATAACTAAAGTCAGTCTGTAAATGTATAATATCTTCTAGTTACATTTTATTGCAAATAAAAGGGAAAATATTTTATGTTCCAGAAACATCATATTGAACATCTGCTTTAATTGTATTTGCTTGCATTAAGTTAAATCAGTTTTAAAGCATGAAGTTAATTGTGTGCTTATTTTTTGGTTGTACTTTTAACCCTTTAATGACCCAATTATTTTCTGCTTTGAATTTTTGGTTGATACCATGTATTTCATTAATGGAAGCATGCTGAATTATTGTGTCTGAATTTTTGGCAGGTAGTATGGATTCTTATTTCTTGCCCCCTCCCACATGCCTACCCTATATGTTTAGTTGTAAATATGAAGTACCACTAATTATACCCTTGAGTCCCCACCAGGATGTTATTGGCACATATGTGTAACAAATAAAAATTGTCAATATTTCTATTTTTCCTACCAAAAATTCACACACTTCATACAATACCCTGTAAAAACAGTAATTCACTGCATATGCCCATTTCTTCAGGTTTAAACAGTCATAAAGGCCCCTGTCTTGTGACAGCACATGTTGTCAGTGGTGCAGTGGCTTCTCAATGGACCCAAGATGCTGAAAAACTTCCAGGTTGCTATATGTACCACCAGGCACAAATTAAATGACACTTTTCCAAAGTGCCACATGATTAATATGTTTACCTTCTAGAGTGTTTACTGTTATAACATTCTTTGGGGTGTTCTGCTTAAAGTTGTAAAGACCTCACATCCTGATTTGAAGTTTTATTTTTCAAAATATTTAGAGCCCTTGAATAATGTAATGTGGACTTTTCAGAATATATTGAAACAACTTTGATAAAAGTGATGCATTTTTTCAAGGTTCCAGCAAAATGGCACTCTAGGCAGAAGCACCACGCCGTCCCTCCACAGCAAAGATC
>NW_004444060.1:6925439-6926611 GCF_000243295.1 Trichechus manatus latirostris | reverse complement strand
CTCCCCCTCCTTTCGCTCGAGTACCTCGCTCCGTGCACCATCTTTGCTTCTTCCTGAGGGGCTGCAGAGCTCCGGTAATTTGTGATATATGCTTTCCCACTCTCTACTCTTGTTCACCCACTCTCGGCCCCCTCTGCTTCCCATGGACACAGTCTCTTCTCCAGAAACACCAGCCCACACTAGCTGGCTCTCTGAGTGCCATTTCTTGGCTGCTAGTGTTGCTTTTTTTTTTTTTCTGCTTCTTTTTATTTCTTACTTGCCTCTCACCACCTCTCCCTCCCTTCGCTCAAGTACCTGGCTCCGTGCACCATCTTTGTTTCTTCCTGAGGAGCTGCGGAGTTCCATTAGAGTGTGGAGCTGTTTCCCGCTTTGGGCTGCTGCATTGGTGGGATCCCGGGGCTTTTGTTCGTTTGTTTGTTTTGAATTGTTTGTTTGTTTTCTTTTCCTTTTCTTGAGTTGGGAGCACTTTCTGGCCAGGCTGAGCTGCGTGGAAGGGAGACATCCCTTTGGCTTCCACAGATGTGCAGAGGGATCCCTGACAGCATTTCTTTTTACCTTGTTTTTTTTTTTTTTTCTGTTTATTTAGGGACCTTTCTTGCTTTTTTTTTTTTTAATTTGTTTTGTTTCCTTTTTCCTCTTTTTCCCTTTTTGTCTTTCTTCATTGCTCAGATTCTCGTCTCTCTATGTCTTCCTTCTCCTTCTGTTCCCTGAATACCTGGCATTGTATACCTCTACGCCTTCTAGCCAGGCAGTACTGCAACACCTGAGAGCGATTTCCCCAGACCTCATAGCTGCATTGGTGGGATCCCTAGGAACTTTGCAGTTCTTTAACTTTTCTGATTCTTATTTATTCATTCTTTTCTTTCCTTCTTCTTCCCCTTTCTGTTGTTCTCCATTTCACAGTCTCTCATCTCTCCACTCCAATGGCAAGCTCCCCTAGCATTCTTTTTTGTTTGTTTGTATGTTTTTGGCAGCTGTTCCTCTCTCTTCTCTCCCATATCCATCTTAGCTCCACACATAACAATCTCCCTGCTGCATCCTGCCTACCTGCACCATACACTTGACATCACAAGACCAAGCAGCACAGGCACGGCCTACTGGAACCTGCCCTGCACTGATTAGTGACCTGCTCTGGTGGCTGTAGTAAGTGCCACAAACAACCCGTCCCAGTA
>NW_004444060.1:6908738-6925339 GCF_000243295.1 Trichechus manatus latirostris | reverse complement strand
GGTAGGAGACCTCTGCATGAATCTCTCCTCGCTCTCCATTCTCTGTCAGTTTTCTCACTCCATTTGGTGCTTGGCTGAGTTCTTTATCTCTTCATTTAATGTTTTAGGGTTTCAGGATTGTTGTATTCTCTGTTTGGCTTAGTTTTTTGGATCTTTGCTGTAGAGGGATGGCGTGGTGCTTCTGCTTAGAGTGCCATTCTGCTGGAACTCCTGGGTATGATAATTTTTAAAATAACTTTATGAAAAACAATAATAAGCATAGATTAAATTAAGAGAAACATTTCAAATAATACAGCCCGAATTTATAAGTGAAATTATGATTAATTGGGCATAGATGTTGTCCTTCATTTTCTCAACCTCATGAATTTATCCAGGAGCTAAATATTGTGAATGTTACTGGCTTCCTCTTTAAAGTTTGATTTAAAATACTTTGCTCATGTAGACTGGAGTAAAAAATAATAAAATAGAGAGAAAGAAGAAGAGATGGTAAAATTTTTCAAGGCACAACTAATACAATAAATTATAGAGTTAGAATTAATCCATTCCAGCATACCTGCCAACAGCTATCATTCACTAACTATGTCTACCTGGGCAAGATTATTTAACTTTTCAGAGTCTTTGTTTCTTCACTTAAAAAGCAGTGTCTACAAGATAAAATTCCTAGGAAGAAGTGCTTTCACCACAAGCCACTCTTCCCCCTCCAAGGAATAGCTGTTGACCGTTTCCAATTTTCCTACATTCATACTCAGAACATTCTATGTTCCTATTATTAATGGATGTTTGCAGCTGTTTCTTCTCGTTTTCAGTCATGCCACATCAGCCAATGAAGGTCCCGAAAGCTTGACTACATCCATGTCATTAAGGTTGACTCTACTTTGAGGAGGCAGCTCCTTCCCAGTTGTCTTTTGAGTTCCTTCCACCCTGAGGGGCCCACCTTCCTGCAATATATTAGATAATGTTCAGCTGCTATTCATAAGGTTTTCACTGGCTACTTTTCTTCAGAAGTAGGCTGCCAGGTCCTCCTCCCTAGTCTGTCTTAGTCTGGAAGCCCAGTTGAAACCTGTCCACCATGTATGACCCTGCTGGTATTTGAATACCAGTGGCATACATTTATTGGTTTTATTATTATTTTATAGTTAAGTTTATCCAAAAAAGATTTTATTTAAAAAAATAATTAAATGTGCTATATTTATGTCTTCATCATTTTAAAACTAAAACTAAAAGCTGCGCTTTAGATTGGTATATCCTGCATTATCATAATAAATTTTCAGTGTCTAATTTACATATTATATATATGATATAGAATATGACTGAGTGATACATTTGTATTTCCTTCTCTTCCAGAATTGCTCAGGTTATGTGAAATTAAATTTAATTAACAAGAAATACTATATACTATATATCTAAAAATTACTTTTCTAACCTATTTATTTTTCTTTCTCAATCCATGAAACGAATATTGAATGCAAAACAAAAGACTTCAGAAGATATTTTGATTCCTTAGCGTAAGTCCTGGCCACGTTCAGCCATATACCTCTGCTTTGCCTCTTTCTTTATTTTCCTGCTATTTATGGGAATGCCTTCAACATGAGTTTTTTTTTTTTCTTTTTGTTGGCTCACGCTGATCTTTCATTTCTCTTTGATTGACAATCAATTGAGGCTTTCTAAATTCAGATGTGACCCCTGCTTCCCTAATAGTAGATAACTTATGAATGTGGGGTAACATATTAAGAACTCAAGTCAAAGTTGAGTACCCTCACAGGGACCATCCACATTTCAGACCCCTCACCTGGAGAAGGAGGATTGAACACCATAAAGAGCAAATAGAGACATGGAGATTTTCTGCCTGAATACCATTTCTGAGGCACATCCTTCTTATTAATCACAACAGATATTTTATTCTTTCCTTGGTTGTACATGAGACCTTCTATCCCCTGCCATTTAGCTTTCCCAGGGCTCTGCTGCATATTTAAACTGCATGCACACATTGAATAATGTAGTAAAATGGAAAATAATCCAGCCCAGTAACATTTTCTATCTCTGATACTCCCTGGAATCTAGAATCTATGTACCATGCAGTAATCTCTGGCTGCTCTCTCTCTCTCTCTTTTGTTTTTAAACTCTTGCTATGGTTCCAGATTCTAGGAAAGACTTGCAGACTCTCTGGGAGAGAAAAAGAATTCAAAGTTTCTGATTATTTCTTTCTTCATGGAAGTTGTCATACCTTTTAATCTATTCTTCAGTATTTTCACAACAAATATTTTTGTTTTCGGTCATTTTTGCCAGCAACATCCTTTTTACCCATGGTCTATGCTATTTTTCTCTCATATAATCCTAAAAAAAAGCTATCTATTTATCTGTCTATCTATCTATCTCTCTCTCTATCTAAAATATTATAGGCAGTATATCATCTAGGATCTCATGGATCTTTAGAGATTTAGGAAATTAGGCCTGAAATTAAACTGAAACTAAATTTAAGGGTCTAGGCCTGTTCAAAATATTCCCCATGTGTTCCACAGAATGCTTTTTTTCGTTTTTCTACCTCTGCTTCTTATTCTTCATGCCCTCATGGTTTATATTCTGAGGATACCCCTAACATGAAATTCCATGCATCCCCATTTATTCTTAAGAAATCTAATCATACTCATGTTTATGTCTGCCTTAGTAGTAACGTAAAATATTTTATAGTTGTCATAGTGTTGGGATGGATTTATGTGTCTCTAGTCTTCTTCCTTCTCTTTATCACTACGACCCACAGGTCTCTTATCTCCAAAACTTCATCTTCACTCTTATCACTTTCTAGTCATTGCACAGCTCTTTCGAAAGCTGTGCACAATTTTCAACCAAACAACTATGGTTGGCTCCTGCTCAGAATCCATTTCTAAGTCCCTGATTCTTCAAAGAAACTGAAGTTGTTCAGCCATTCTCTTCTCTTTTATGTAGCCTTGTGATTGGTGCAGAGATAAGCAGACTTAAGCTCATTTGAACCAAGGAGCAACTTACTGGTGGTATCTAGGAAGGAGATGTCTCACGTTTAACAGAATTCCAAGAAACCAGATTCCCTTTTGCTGGGGATAAATCTCATACTGTAAATAGATAGCAACAAAAAAAGTCATGCAGAAGCTGACTCCTTGAGGAAAATATTGAATTATCTGGCCTGCCAAATCTGAAACATAACTGATCCTATTTACTTATTCAAGAGCTCTTTATTTTCTTCACTATTTTAGCCCAACTAAGGTTAGGAACCCAGAGTATCCTAAAAGGTACACGTGCCATTAAATATTTTGTGACTCTTAGTTTAACAAATTCAGAACTTATTGCTTGTTTTTTAAAATGTTTTAATGAAAAGACATCCTAAGCTCACAGTAGTCTTTATGGCATACTTTACCAGCACTTATAATAAAATATGAGAGATAAATACTTCTCCAAAGTTTATAAAAAATGCTATTACTGTATTTGCCAACCACTCCCTCTCCCTCAGAGGCACTGCTATGCTAATTTGTTTTTACATGTTGTTGTAAGAAAAATTAGCATAGAGCACTTAGGAAGAAGCCTCATGGAGGAGGGAGCAGTTGGCAAACAAACTTAGAAAGTGCACATTCTTTGGGTAAAAATACCACAATACATTTAGAAAGTGTGTAGGAAATTTGAATATATTTTCAAAGTAACTTGAAAACAAAATATAATACTATTTTAAACTATTAATATTAGAAAATGATTGCACTGGTCTGGTGTTTTTGAGAAAAAGGGGTACTTAAATTATCTACTAGAGCTAGTTTATAAAAGTTTATATAATTCAGTCATTTCAGATTCTGGATCTTGAGATAAGTATCTGGAGTTCTTGTACCTAACTATGGAGAAATATCAGCTATTCACTATCATAAAAATTTTACCATTATGTTATGTATTTAATTATTAACATTGTCATTTTAAAACACTTATTGTCAGAATCCTCTTGGCTGTAGGTAATTTTCAGTGTTTATAGAAAACTTATATTCTGAGTAATTTATTCTTAGTTATACCACATGTTCCTTAAAGACAAGTGAATTAAACTAAGGGTTATTTGATTATATGCTAACGTTATGTTATATATTTACAATAAGTTATGCAGGAAATTACTAGAGTTGGATCGAATTTTTCAAATAGACAATAATATTTAGGGAGTAATTATAGTATGGTAATGGTATAATATATTTTGTGAGGTGTCTTCTTGTTATTTTTATATAAAAAATACATTTGAACAATAATTGAAAAAATATTGCCTTTTATCTCACTACTTATAGTAAAAACTAAGCACTTTATTTTATTTATTGTTGTTGTTGTTAGGTGCCATGGAGTTTATTCCCACTCACAGCAACCCTAAGTACAACAGGATGAAACCCTGACCAGTCATGCACCATCCTCACGATCATTGCTATGTTTGAGATCATTGTTGCAGCCACTGTGTTAATCCATCTGATTGAGGGGCTTCCTGTTTTTTGTTGACCCTCTGCTTTACCAAGCATGATGTCCTTCTCCAGGGACTGATCTCTCCTGAAAATGTGTCCAAAGTACTTGAGACAAAGCCTTGCCTTCCTTGCTTCTAAGTAACAGTCTGGCTGTAGTTCTTCTAAGGCAAATTTGTTCGTTCTTCTGGTAGTCCATGGTATATTGAGTATTTTTCACCAACACCATAATTCAAAAGCATCAATTCTTCTGTCTTCCTTATTCATTGTCCAGCCTCTACATTCATATGAGGTGACTGTAAATACCATGGCTTAAGTCAGGCCCATATTACTTCTCAAAATGACATCTTTACTTTTCAACATTTTAAAGAGCTCCTTTGCAGCAGATCTGCCCAAAGCTATGTCTTTGATTTCTTGACTGCTGCTTCCATGGGCATTGATTGTGGATCCAAATAAAATAAAATCCTTGAGAGCTTCAAAATTGTCTCTGTTTTTCATGACGTTGCTTATTGGTCCAGTTGTGAAGATTTTTGTTTTCTTTATATTGAGTTGTTATCCGTATTAAAGGCTGTCTTTGATCTTCATCAGTAAGTGCTTCAAGTTCTCTTCATTTTCAGCAAGCAGGGTTGTGTCATGGGCATATCACAAGTTATTAATGAGTATCCCTCAGATCCTGATACCACATTCTTGTTCATATAGCATACAGATTGAATAAGTATGGTGAAAGGATAAAAATCCGACACACAATTTTCCTGATTGTAAGCCATGCAGGATCCCTATGCTCTATTTAAACAACTGCCTGTTGAGCTATGTACAGGTTCCTTATGAGCACAATTAAGTGTTCTGGAATTCCCATTGATCACAATGTTACCATAATTTGTTATGATCCACACAGTTGAATATCTTTGCATAGTCAATAAAGCACAAGTAAACCTCTTTCTGGAATTCTCTGCTTTCAACCAAGATCCGTCTGACATCAGCAATGCTATCCCTGGTTCAACACCATCTTCCGAAGCCGGCTCGAATTTCTGGCAGTTCTCTATTGTTGTACTACTGCAACTTTTTTAAATTGTTTTCAGCAAAATTTTACTTTCATGTTTGATTAATGATATTGTTCGATAATTTCCACATTCTGTTGGATCACCTTTCTTTGGCATGGGCATGAATATAGATCTCTTCCTGTTGGTCGGTCAGGTAGCTGTCTTCCAAATTTCTTGGCGTAGATAAGGGAGCACCTCCAGTGTTGCATCAGTTTTCTGAATCATCTCAATTGGTATTCCATCAATTCCCGGAGCCTTGTTTTTTTCCAATGTCTTTAGTGCAGCTGAAAGTTCTTGATCATCTGCTATCTCCTGAAATGGTTGAATATCTACCAATTCTTTTTGGTACAGTGAATCTGTGTATTCCATCTTCCTTTGATACTTCCTGGGTTGTTCAATATTTTGCTCTTAGAATCCTTCAATATTGCAACTCAAGGCTTGAATTTTTTCACAGTTCTTTCACCCTGAAAAAAATTCCTTTTTGGTTTTCTAACTCCAGGTCTTTTCACACTTCATCGTAATACATTGTTTTCTCGAGCCACCCTTTGAAATCTTCTGTTCAGCTGTTTAACTTTATCATTTCTTTCATTCACTTTAGCTACTCAACTTTCAAAGGAAGTTTCAGAATCTCTGATGATATTCATTTTGATCTTTTCATTCTTCTGAGGTGTCTACGGGTGGACTCAACCTCCAACCTTTCAATTAATAGCTGAGGGAGTTAACTGTTTGGACCACCCAGGGACTCCATTTGATTGTTATGATCTATGATTATGTAAATGTCTGCTCTCTACCTATGTTTTGAAGTAGAAGAAAATATTGTTTGCAAGGCAATTTGGTTCAGAGCCAATGAAGTCATCTTCAGAAGGTAAAAATAATTTGTGAGATGGTCTAAATGGAAAACACTCACAACTTGAGACGTTCAGAAATAATACAAGAATAAATACTGTGTTGCAAGTATCTTATTACTAAAATATATGTAGCTATATATCCATGGAAAATTATAGTTTATGTAAGTATAAGAATTTAACCCATTAGACATGGAACAGAAAAGAAATTCTTATCATATTTAGAGACATTTGTATGTATTTTGTCCATAGTACAAAAACATAAGACTGTTTGGTAAGAGCTTGACAGTCATCACTTTTCATCCGTATTAGAAAAGACAGGTTAGACAGCATGCTTTAATAACAACAGTAACCCCAAAATATCAGTGTCTTAAGAAAGTAACACTTCATTTGTCACTATATGTCTGAAGACTCTTAATGATAATTCTTATATGCTGAATCAGGGGTCAGCGATACTTGATCTTGTTGATAATTCATGTCATGTAGCCTCTCTGATCATTGTCAAAAGGGAAGAGAGAGATGAATGAGGTGCATCGACTTTAACTGCTTTAACTAGAAGTGACAGACATCGTTTCTACTCATACTCCAGCAGTCATAACTAGTTGCATGGCGAACCTCGCTGCAAGGGAGAATTAGTGTCAAAATTCCTGTGTGTCCCAATGGGAGCAGCAAAGTAGAGTTCTATGGAGAGACATATGGAACAACAGATTGAAACACTTAGTAATATCTGTCTTTATCACACTATTTCTGTTAATCTTATTTATTTTAGGAGTATCTCTCTCACTTTTTGTAGCATCACTACAGATATACTAGTCATTTAAATGAAAGTGATTAGGGAAAAAGAAAACTATGGTATTGATATAAATACCAATTTTATTCTTTTTTAGTTGAAAAGATCCCTTCTAACCCCACACCCGCAAATCTCCTCTGGGCCATATGCTACAGTATATATTTCATCAATAATAACCTTTGAGTGCATCAGAAACAGGATCATTAAGTGATAAAAGATGAGAACTTCCCTTATTGGTAACAAACTAGCACCTATCGACATTTTGCAAACATAGACAATTTTATGCTGTGCACAAAAAATGAGCCTGGAATAAGAGAAGAACTATCCTCAAGGCAGTCTTGAGTCATTAATTCAGAATAAATACCAATGGAATGCAAATACTTTTGCTAGGCACTGAATTCTCACCATTTCACGGATTAATTTTGCATGTAGTTATAGCACAGTATGTGAGTTTACTTAATTTATCCACTTTACTAAATCAATAATTCTAATATACTACATTAGAACATCACTTTCTAATGAAAAGACTAAATACACAAGCCAAAAAACAAGTAAAGTCTACTAAAAAATGCTAGATTAAATATAATTATATTTTCTTCTTATCTTCTTTGAGATTAAATATCAAAGTTCTTCTCAATGCTATTTCATTATAAACAATCTATGACCTTGCCAAAAAATTGCATTAATTATACACTAACTTTTTAATCCATTTACTTTTTAATAATGCATCTACAGCATTGTCCTACACTTTTCAATAAATCTTTACGAGTATATGTCATAACCAAATGGCCTTGTGGAAATTCCCATAGAATTGTGAATAATTTGGTTAAGCCAAATTATGATTACAAGCAGTGAAAAGATCTCTTTAGATTTGGAAATAGATGCATCATAAAATTATTTCTATTTACTGTTAATTTTGAAACAAATAACAAAATACAATTGAGCATTATTTTTAGTCAATGTCAAAACAATGTCATATTTTCACATCGCTAGGCAACCATATATCTAACCATTCATCTTAAAATATCATTATCTACCTTTCAAAATGTATTCCTTTGAGTTATTGTATAGTCAACCCTCTGTCTTCATGGGTTCTGCAACCACAGATGCAATCAACACTGATTGAAAATATTTGGGGAAAAAATGTTGTGTAGACATACCCTACTGTAGCCTCCCACCATTTCACAGGTTCTCAGTCTCTCTCCAGCACTCCTTGTTTTAGCATTGTTTTGCTGGAGTCTTGTCATTATTCCCTAAACAATACAGTACTGTGTAATAACTATCTACATAGCATTTACATTGTATTAGGTATTATAGGTAATGTATAGATGATTTAAAGTATACAGGAGGATGTGTGTGGGTTATATGCAAATACTACACCATTTTATATACGGGACTTGAGCATCCAAAGATTTTGGTATCCGAGGGGGTCCTGGAACCAATCTCCCAAAAATTCAATAGCAGATGTTTAAATGGAAGTAGAGCTTAAATTAGATATTTTATTCTAGGATTACATCAAAATAAATATATATTTTATTGGAAATCATCTTCTAGACTAATTATTTTTGTTCAAATGCAAAAATTAACAAAAATTATTAGTATAAACTGCATATATGTTAACACGTACTTACCCTGTTGTGAGTGTACTTCAATTATTTCTTAAGAATTTTGTTTTCAAAAGGGACAGCAAAATCTAGAACATATTCACAACACAGTGCTTTGTCCAGTATTAGCTAACATTTTTATTGTTTTATTACTGTTAATTGCCGTCAAGTCAGCTCTGACTCATGGTGACCCCAAGTACAAGAGAATGAAACATTAGCTGATCCGTCACCATCATCATGATCATTGGTATGTTTGAGTCTATTGTTGGAGCCACTATACATTTTGAGTGCCTTCCAACCTAGGGGGCTCATCTTCCAGCACTGTATCAGACAATATTCTGTTGTGATCCATAGTGTTTTCATTGGCTAGTTTCTGGAAGTAGATCCCCAGGCCCTTCTTCCTAGCCTATATGTCCTAGGTCTGATTTTAGAAGCTCTGCTGAAACCTGGCCACCATGAGTGACCCTGCTGGCACTGAAATACTGGTAGTATAGCTTTCAGGATCATAACAACAAGCAAGCCACCACAGTGCAACACATTGAGAAATGGGTGAGTATTACTTAGGTACAATCAATGATGAGACATTACTAATTCATTAATTTAAGTATTACGTTTGTTCATATATTATTACTAAGGTCGCTAGGAAACTGTACTTTATTATGCACACATTTATTAGAATTTTTTACCAAAATTCTGAGGATTTGAATACATGTAGTCCTCTACTTATGATGGGGTTCCATTCTGTCATAAGCCCATTTTGACTTAAGTTGAATACTTCATTTTTTTAGTTTTAGTTATTAATCTTTTATTATAAGTATCTTTTAAAATACAATCTTTGAACATCTCTGAGTGAAGACCTGAGAATGATAACATTGGCAAATTATGTACTGCAATATTATATGTAGTACATATTACTAATGATAAGATGTATCCCCCGCAAAAGACAATTTTAAGTGCAGTTCATCATAACTGGAATACATTATAAATCTGGAACTACCTTTAATTGTGGAACTTTCTTGAACAAATATGCTTTGTTTACCATCATCTAGAATAGCTACCAGTATTTGAGGAATGCTGTTGTTTTCTCATTTAAATTGTATGTGTAGCCAATTTTCTACTATTTGAATGACGAGAAAGAATAAAAGACACATTTAGTTTTCCACTTTTCATAGTTTATAACATCACTGAAGCAACAAAATTTCATTGTCTTTACGTTAAAGTACCTTCCAAACTCCTCATCCAGCCATCAAAGCTCTGCTCCACCATTTAAGGGCCATCTGGATAAAGGATCTTATAGAGAACAATTCCTGTCCCTTTACATTGCTCTACACAAAATACACATAATTTGCCATTCAGATGCTGGCCAACCATTGGCTCAAAGCTCATTTCAAAGATTTTTGTCAAGTAGACCAGCTTCCTGAGTTGTTCTCTAGATAACGTGTCTAACTTATTTGATATCCGTATGGTTTCTCCAAGACCACCAAGCTACTGTCTGTTAGAGTTTACTTGATATTTAAGTCAATTCCCACGACCTTGAGGAATTTAACTAAGATTTTAAATAAATATCAATTTCCAGCATGAACTTATTATTTCAGGCTTAACATAAAGACATTCTTCCCCACATGTTGTGTATAAGTATGTATGTGTGTATTTAGAATTTACATGAAATTATAGATAATTTCAATCAAGAGTTACAAGCATGTTTTTAAGATGCAAAAGGAGTAGTGTGATCATTATTTACTTTCTGGAAGCCGAGACCTATATTTAATGCTTTGATTGTTGTTATTGTTAGGTGTCTCTGAGTTAGTTCCAACTAGTAACAACCCTTATGTACAACAAAATGAAACACTACTTGGTCTTGTGCCATACTCACAATCATTGCTATGCTTGAGCCCATCTTTGCAGCCACTGTGTCAGTATGTCTCATAGAGAAACTTCCTCTCTTTTGCTGACCCTCTTTTTTACCAAGCATGATATCCTTCCCCAAGGACTTGTTCTTCCTGATAACATGTCCAAATACATGAGATGAAGTCTCACTGTCCTCGCTTCTAAGGAGCATTCTGGCTGTACATCTTCTAAGACATAGTTGTTTGTTTTTCTGGAAGTCTATAGTATATTCAATATTCTTTGCCAACATTGTAATTCAAAGGCATCAATTCTTCTTCTGTATTCCTTATTCATTATCCAATTTTCATATGTATATAAGGTGACTGAAAATACCATGGCTTGGATCAAGTGCACCTTAGTCATCAGTGTGACATCTTTGCTTTTTAACACTTGGAAAAGAGTTCTTTTGCAGCAGATTTGCCAATTCAATACTTTGGTTAAAATCCCAAAAGATCTGCATAAGGAATAATCTCTGTGTCACCTTGGATAAATTTCTCAGCAGCTATAACTATGGACCTCACCCAATAGAATACACAGGAATTCAACTAACTACCTCTGTGCAAAGACTTTGAGTATATCCCACCTGAATTCAGATAACATCTCAAGAGTATATTTGACACATTGAACACGAACGACTGAAGACCAGAGGAGTAGTGGGATGACATCAAGGACATCGTACATGATGAAAGCAAAAGATCGTTAAAAAGACAGAAAAGAAAGAAAAGACCAAAATGGATGTCAGAAGAGACTCTGAAACTTGCTCTTGAAAGTAGAGTAGCTAAATCATACAGAAGAAATGATAAAGTAAAAGAGGTGGACAGAAGATTTCAAAAGGCAGCTCGAGAAGACAAAGTAAAGTGTTATTTAATGAAATATGCAAAGACTTCGTTTGAAAACCAAAAAGGAAGATCTGCTTGAAGTTTCTAAAGCTGAAAGAACTGAAGAAAATACTAAAGCCTGAAGCAGCAATATTGAAGAATTCTATTAGCAAAATATTAAACAACTCAGGAATCGTCAAAAGAAGAGCGAATGAATACACAGAATGGCTATACCAAAAATAATTGGTTGAAGTTCAGTCATTTCAGGAGGTAAGGTATGATGGTGCTGAAGAAAGAAGTCTAAAGTTGCACTGAAAGTATTGGCAAAAAACAAGGCTCCAGGAATTGATGGAATACCAATTGAAAAGTTTCAACAAACAGGCAATCCTGGAAGCACTCCCTCATCTATGAAAAGAAATTTGGAAGACAGCTACCTGGCCAACTGACTGGAAGAAATCCATATTGGTGCCCATTCTGAAGAAAAGTGATCTAACAGAATATGAAAATTATTGAACAATATCATTAATATCACACACAAGTAAAATTTTGCTGAAGATAATTCAAAAATGGTTGCAACAGGACATCAACAGGGAACTAGCAGAATTTGAAGGCAAATTCAGAAGAGGATGTGGAACAAGTGGCATCATTGCTGATGTCAGATGAATCTTGGCTGAAAGCAGAGAATACCAGAAAAATGTTTGCCTGTGCTTTATTGACTATGCAAAGGCAATCTACTGTGTGGATCGTAACAAATTATGGAAAACACTGTGAAGATTGGGAATTCCAGAACACTTCACTGTGCACATGTGGAACATGCACATAGAAAAAAGAGGCCGTCGTTCAGACAGAACAAGGGGACACTGTGTGGTTTAAAATCAGGAAAGTTGTGCATCAGCACTGTATTCCTTCACCATACTTAATCTGTATGCTGACGATTGTAGGATCCAAGTCATGGTATTTTCACTCACCTCATATGTATGTGAAAGCTGGACAATTAATATGGAA
Organism: Trichechus manatus latirostris; assembly: GCF_000243295.1. NCBI lineage: Eukaryota > Metazoa > Chordata > Mammalia > Sirenia > Trichechidae > Trichechus > Trichechus manatus. Next base: position 6,912,905 of record NW_004444060.1, on the reverse strand, counting down.
CACCCAAGAAGAATTAATGCTTTTGAATTATTGTGTTGGCAAAGAATATTGAATATACCATGGACTGCCAGACGTAGGAACAAATCTGTCTTGGAAAAAGTACAGCCCATACGCTCCTTAGAAGAGAGGACGGCGAGATTTTTGTCTCACGTGCTTTGAACATGTTATCAGGAAGGACTATCCCTGGAGAAGAACATCTTACTTGGTAAAATAGAAGGTTAGCAAAAAAGAAGAGCCTGGATGAGATGAATTGACACAGTGGCTGCAACAATAAGCTCAAACATAGCAAAGATTGTGGGGATAGTGCGGGACTGTGCAGTGTTTCTTCATTCTGTTGTACATGAGGTCACTATGATTTAAAACTGGCTTGAAGGCTCCTAACAACAAGAACAACAACAATAAAAGCAGCACGTTTCTAAACTATAAATATTAAGATGGTCTCTTTTTTTGGAGGAATTCTCCAGGTAGGTGGTAGAAATAGAGTCCAGCTTAGCAAGTTTGGGAAATCCCCAAGATTGGAAATTGATAATAGTGGTAGTATTCATGATTACGATAGTAGTGTTGGTATCAGTGATTGGTGTTGTAATACAAATCAGTGAAATTGTTGTGCACAGTATGAAAATCTTTATATTCTTTGTCTATAATTGTCATGGTGGTTGTGATTTAAGTGCTGCTGGTCCAACATCACAGGTAAGGAAATGTGTTCTCAGTGTCCTACCATCTGAGGTGGGAGCAATGAGGTCTCCAGGGCTGTGTTCTTTCCAAAGTATTACCCAGTTTTCCAGTTGAGCTGAAAGTGAAGAAAGAAACCAAACCAGAGGGGAATCTACAATGTTGAAAAATTTGGAGCATGAGAAGGGAAGCAATCAACTCCCAGATTCCTTTTGCTGGTTTGCAAAGCCGACTTTAATACATCAGTTTGTAATGGCACTTGTCTTTATTTTAGAAACTTCTTTTTCCCCTCCTAAATGGTTCTACAACATCACAAATGCAAGGGCTGGAAGTCTTTGAGTAAGAAATGTGAATCAATAAAATTGGTCATTTTCACCTATGCTATCCTTCAATATGTAAGAGGAGAAATATTTTTCTTTTTTTTTTTTTTTTTTAGTTCTCTCTATAAAAACCACCCATTTCCCTGCTTTGCTTTTCCCAGTGGTGATATGTTACAGTGTCATCAAATTCTGTAAGGCTTGAAGCTTCAATAGACTAAAATGAAAGAATACATACCATCAGGACAGCAACTAATTTTTTATTACTTTTTGTTTCTAACTACACTCATATGAGAACTTTTAAGGACAGCTAAAGTGAACTTTTGGAACAGAATACTTGTATGATATTAAAGTTTTTTCTTGATATATGAACTGAAATTGGACTTCAGGATTAAAAAATACCCATATGATGACTATCAAAAATGTATAATAAAAGATATTTATTTTTTTACATGTTTTTTACATGGCTTGGTTGTTCTCAAGTTAAACAGTTGATAAAAGTCTTCAGAGGCATTAAAGCAAAATAACACTTTATTATGAATATCATTATTCGCTCTTCTCTGATCAATTTTTTTAAAGCAAACTCATTGAAGTCTCTAAGCTTCAAGCCACAGTCCCATTAGATGACAAGTAAATCTGGGTCATGTGAAAATAAACATATTATCTTTTTCCTGAAAATGGAGCAATTGTGAACCTTCTACAGAAAAATCCCATCCCACGTCTTCCAAGATATATAATACTTACCACAAAGTGGTATTTGCTATGGATATCAATAATATAGCAGGTCAAGATTTTCCCCTTCTCTAGAAATTATAGCATAATAACATCAGATTTTAATAGCTAACACATTTGTCTCTTCCACACTGCACCATATGGAAGGATTTTTTTTTTGTTTTTTAAAGATTGTGATCCTATTAATCAAATTTAGCCTCATCAAAGATGGGTCCAAATATTAATTATAATTTTACCATATCCTTGGGGAAGAGATGACTAGTAGAATATAGTGAATATAATATATATAGATCAAGAACTCAGGAGAACTGTTTATGATGAAGTTTTTTTAGATTTGAACATTGTCATGGATTGAATTGTGTTCCCCCAAAATCTGTGTATCAGTTTCACTAGGCCATGATTCTCAGTGTGGTGTGATTGTCCACCATTTTGTCATCTGATATTATTTTCCTATTTGTTGTAAACCCTACCTCTATGATGTTGATGAGATGGGATTTGTGGCAGTTATGTTAATGATGCAAGACTCAATCTACAAGATTGCATTGTGTCTTGAGCCAATCTCTTTTGAAAAGAGAGAAGCCAGCAGAGAGATGGGGAACCTCATACCACCAAGAAACAAGAGTCAGGAGAATAGCACATCCTTTGGACCCAAGATCCCTGCACTGAGAACCTCCTTGACCAGGAGAACATTGATGACAAGGACCTTTCTCCAGAGCTGACAGAGAGAGAAAGACTTCCCCCTCAAGCTTATACCCTGAATTTGGACTTGTAGCCTACTAGACCGTGAGAGATTAAATTTCCCTTTGTTAAAGACATCCACTTGTGGTATTTCTGTTATAGCAGCACTAGAGAACCAAGACAAACTTCATTGGAATTTAGTGTCAGTTGTCATTAGTTTTACACAATAACGCAGGAAGGAATATTTAGTGTGAGAAGAGCTGAAGCCCAAGACAGACTTCTGGTGAATTCCCACCATTACAGGCAGACAAGAAAAAGGAAAACAGAGAACAAATTTTCAGAAACTTTAGAGAAAAATAGTGTGAAGTTAGAAAAATCATGGGAGAAGAAAGTTTCTAGAAGTAAGAGTCAAATTCTAATGATTTCAGACACTTTGTAATAAGAAGGAAATTTGTCTACATTGAATTTTGCAATTAAAAAGTAATATTTGCTAGAACATTTACAATGGGGTAAGGTTACAGATAAATCTAAAGGCAGAGAACTAGGAAGCTAAAGAAAATCTTGCCTCACACCAATAATTTTCTCTGTGAATGATGAAGAAAGTTGCTTGCTGAGGATATAAAAGAAGATGGAGAGAGACAGGCAGATTCACATCAAAATCTAGGATTAGGCACTTAGGGTCATGACAAAGGGATTTATTTATCTCAAACCTTTCATGTCTGTCATCTGTCAAACATTCTCATTTGCCTACTGAGGCCAAAGAAGCAATAATGGCTTCTGCTTCTTTTTTACCACCTAAATCTTATATAGAGATTTTAAGTTGGTAGCCTGCTAGATGTTTTTCTCAGAAATGTGATTTCTAGGCTTCTACCTTCTGCAATAGAGTGGAACAGATAAGGAGGGACAAGGCTGAGCTGATTTAAAAAAAAAAAAACTGGCACAAATAGACGATAAATTGTGTTTTGTGATTATTTCTCACAATTAACGAGTATTAGTGAGTGAATTTAACCTAGAAGCAAATCCAAGGGTGACATAACATGAAATTTATTTTACCACATAGCTTCAAAAAAAGGAAGATTAATTTGTATTCACTAAAAGCCTCTTCAAGTTCTAAAGATTTGAATATCAATTTCTAAATGATAATTTTTTAGTTTCATGATTTCAAATGTGACATAACCTCTCTTTATAACATCTGTTTATCAGTGGAGCAGACACTGACAGGACTGATGAAGTTCAGATGATTGAAACTGCCTTGTTACATCACATTGTACAACCACTCTAAGTCTGAAACATGATTCAACTTGACACTTAGGTGATCAAGGTGTTCTTTCAAGGTTTCTTAAAATTAATTTACATGTTTCACTTTTTTTCTTTAATCCAATACATACAAATACAGTTGGAAAAAATTTCATTTAATATTCTTGATTTATCTTCACTGTTAAACAACTTTCTTAAATACTGGGCATCTAAAAGAATATGTATATGCACACTTAACTGTTGTGCCCTGACAGCATCATTAATTACAGTATATCCATGCCAACCTTTATGGAAGAGGGAAGAATTGTCACATTTGAATATTCACAAATCCCTCAGGCTAAAGCAAAGAAGCAAAATGTTTCCTGGAACATGGATCCCTCTAATTATTTCTACAGGTGAGAAGCAGATGCTGCGCTTTAAGAACCATACCCTTGTATGTCCGGAGGTCACACAAATTTTAAATTATATATAAATAATATTAATGATTATTAAATATTAATATATAATATCA
>NW_004444060.1:6871864-6908638 GCF_000243295.1 Trichechus manatus latirostris | reverse complement strand
TAAGCCCTATATCTGTAAATATGATCCTGTTTGGAAATAGGTTTTTTCTTTTGTTATGTTATTGAGGTCATGCCAGATAAGGGGTGGTCCTAAACCTAACCAATGAGTAGTATTTTATAAAAAGAGCAGAATAGACACAGAGACACACGCATAGGGAAAGAGAGACACCATATTAGGATCTGTCCACAAGCCAAGGACTACCAAGTAAGATCCTGGGCTACAGGAATTGAATAAGATAAGAAAGGACAATAAGAAAAATCCTTCTCCTACAGCCCAACAAGAGAGAGTATAGTCTTTTTAACAGAAACAAGCGTTTTGTCACTCATATCAACCAAGCGAGTCTACAAGGATTTTTCCACAGTGGCCTGGATTCATCATTCTAATTACGGATAGACTACTGGCCTGACAAATTGGGACAAATCATTAGCCACATCCTAGGAATCATTAGGAGTCTGGGTGGCACAAGTGATCTGTAATGAGCTGCTAACCTAAAGGTTGGTTGTTTTAACCTATGCATCAGTTTGGTAGGAGAAAGGCCTGGCAAACTGCTTCTATAAAGATTCAAAATAAATAAATAAACCGATTGCCATCAAGTCAATTCAGAGTGACCCTATAGGACAGAGTAGAACTGCACTGGGCAGGGATGGGGAGGTGACACCATGAGTTACCACACTGGGTGGCACCAACCCTAGTGACATCACTAAGTAGAACTTCCCCATAGGGTATCCAAGGCTGTAAGTTTTTACAGAAGCCAATCGCCACATCTTCCTCCTCCAGAGCCACTGCTGGGTTCAAACAGCCAACCTTCCAGTTAGCAGCCAAGCTCTTAACCACTGTGCCGCCAGGGCTCCTCTCTAAGAGTACAGCCAAGAAAACCCTATGGAGCAGTTCTACTCTGCAACATATGGGGTTTCCATGAGTTTGGGCTGTTTTCAATCTCAGCTAACAAAAACGAAAAGGAATCAATTTCAACGAATGTTACTAAATGTTGTTGTCAGGTGGTGTTTACTTGATTCAAATTCATAGCAATCTTATAAATACTGGAAAAAATGTTGCCCAGTATTGCACCATCACAATTATTACTATGTCTGAGCCTAGTGTTGCAGCCGTTGTGTTAATCCATCTCATTGAGAGTCCTCCTCTTTGTTGTTGACTCTCTACTTTACCGGGCATGTTGTATTTCTCCAGGGATTGTTCTCTCCTGATAACATATTCAAAGTAAGCAAGACAGGGTCTTGCCATCCTCCCTTCTAAGGAGTATTCTGGCTGTACTACTTCCAAGGCAGAATTGATAGTTCTTCTGGCAGTCCATGGTATACACAATATTCTTTCCCAATATCATAATTCAAATGCATCAATTCTTCTTTGGTCTTCTTTTTCCATTATCCAGCTTTCCCATGCATATAATGAGATTAAAAACACCACGGCTTACTCCTCAGACACACCTTACTCCTCAGAGCAAAATCTTTGATTTCTTACACTTTAAAGATGTGTTTTGCAGCAGATTTGCCCAATGCAATACGTCATTTGATTTTTTCACTGCTGCTTCTATGGGCGTTGATTGTGGATCCAAGTAAAATTAAATTCTTGAAAGCGTCAATATTTTCTTCATTTTTCATGATGGTGATTAGTGGCCCAATGTGAGTATTTTTATTACTGATGTTGGGGTGTACGCCATATTGAAGGCTGTAATCTTTGATCTTCATCAATAAAAGCTTCAAGTCCTCTTTGCTTTCAGGAAGCAAGGTTGTGTCATCTACATATCACAGGTTGTCAACGAGTCTTCCTCTAATCCTGGTGCTGTCTTCTTCTTCATATAGTCCACCTTCTCAGAATAATTGCTCAACGTGCAGACTAAATAAGTATGGTGAAAGGATATAATCCTGACACACAATTTTCCTGATTTTAAAATATGCACTATCCCCATTCTGTTTGAACAACTGCCTCTTGGTCTATGTATAGCCTCTTTTGAGTACAATTAAGTGTTCTAGAATTCCCATTCTTCCCCATTTTATCCACAATTTGTTAGAATCCACACAGTCAATTGCCTTTGCATAGTCAATAAAACACTTGTAAACATCTTTCTAGTATTCTCTGTTTTAGTCAAGATTCATCTGACATCAGCAATGATATCCCTTGTTTCACATCCTCTTCTGAATCCAGCTTGAATTTCTGGCAGTTCTCTGTCAATGTAATACTGCAACCGCTGTTGAATGATCTTTAGCAAAATTTTACTTCTATGTAATATTAATGATATTATTCGATAATTTTCCCATTCTATTGGCTCATCTTTCTTTGGAATAGGCATCAATATGGATCTCTACCCCTTGTATGGCCAGGTAGCTGTCTTCCGAATTTCATGGTATAGACAAGTGAGCACTTCCAGAGCTGCATCCATTTGTTGAAACATCTCAATTGGTATTCCGTCAACTCCTGGAGCCTGTTTTTCACCAATGTTTTCAGTGCAACTTGGAGTTCTTCTTTCAATACCATAGGTTCTTGATCATATGCTACCTCCTGAAATGATTGAACATCAACCAATTCTTTTTGATACAGTGACTCTGTGTATTCCTTCCAACTTCTTTTGATGCTTCTTGTGTCCTTCAGTATTTTGTGCATAGAATCTTTCACTATTGCAACTCGAGACTTGAATTTTTTCTTCAGTTCTTTCAGCATGAAAAATGCCAACTGTGTTCTTCCCTTTCAGTTTTCTAACTCCAGGTATTTCTATATGTCATTATAATATTTTACTTTGTCTTCTGGAGCCTCTGTTTGAAATCTTCTGTTCAGCTCTTGTACTTCATCATTTCTTCCATTATCTTTAGCTGCTCTACATTCAAGAGCCAGTTTCAGAGTCTCTTCTGACATCCATTTTGGTTGTTTCTTTCTTTCCTGACTTTTTAGTGACCCCTTGCTTTCTTCAAGTATGATGTCCTTGATGTCATTCCACAACTCATCTGATCTTCAGCCATTAGTGTTCAATGCATCAAATCTATTCTGAGATGGTACCTAAATTCAGGTGGGATATACTCAAGGTCGTACTTTGGTTCTCATCTACTTGTTTTAATTGTCTTCAGTTTCAACTTGAACGTGAATATGAGCAATTGATGGTCTGTTCTGAAGTCGGCCCCTGGCTGTGTTCTTACTAATGATGTTGAGCTTTTCCATCATCTCTTTTCACCGACGCAGTAGATTTGATTCCTGTGTATTCCATCCAGTGAGGTCCATGTGTATGGTCACCATTTATGTTGTTGAAAAAAAAAGTATTTACAATGAAGAAATCCTTGGTCTTGCAAAATTCTATCATGCAATCTCCAGCATCGTTTCTATCACCAAAGCCATCTTCAATTTGTCATTCCTGGCATAGCAGACCATGTGATTGTCCAATTCAAAATGGCCAATACCAGCCCATTTCAGGTCAGTAATGCCTAGGATATTGATGTTTATGCATTCCCTTTCATTTTTGGCAACTTCTGATTTTCCTAGATTCATAATTAGTACGTTCCATGTTTCTATTATTAATGGATGTTTGCAGCTACTTCTTCTCATTTTGAGTTGTGCCACATCAGCAAATGAAAGTCCTAAAAGCTTGACTCCATCCATTCCATTAAAGACTGACATTGACACTACTTTGAGGAGGCAACTCTTCCCCAGTCATCTTTTGAATGCCTTCCAACCTGAGGGGCTCATCTTGAAGCACTATATCGAACAATATTCCACTGCAATTCATAAGGTTTTCACTAGCCAATTTTTTTTTCAGAAGTAGACCCACCATGTCCTTCTTTCTAGTATGTCTTAGGCTGTAAGCTCAATTGAAACCTGTCCACCATGGTTGACCTTGCTGGTATTTGAATACAAGTGGCATAGCTTCCAGCATCACAGCACCACACAAGCCCCATAGAACGACAAACTGACAGATGCGTATGGGATCATAGAATCCTTCAATATTGCAACTCAAGGCTTGAATTATTTCTTTAGTTCTTTCATCTTGAGAAATGCCAACTAAGTTGTTCCCTTTTGGTGTTCTGACTCCAGGTCTTTTCTCATGTCATTATAATATTTTGTCTTCTTGAGCCACTCTTTGAAATCTGTTCAGCTCTTTTACTTCAGCATTTCTTCCATTCTCTTTAGCTGTTCTATCTTCAAGAGCAAGTTTCAGAGTCTCTTCTGATATCCATTTTGATCTTTTCTTTTTTTCCTGTCTGTTTAATGATCTTTGCTTTCTTCATGTATGATATTCTTGATGTCATCACATAACTCTTCTGGTCTTTGATCATTAGTGTCCAGTCTGTCACATCTCTTCTTGAGATGATCTCTAAGTTCAGTTGGATTTATTTTAGGTAGTACTTTGGCTCTCATGGATTGTTGTAATTTTCTTAATGTTCAACTTGAGCTTATATGTGGGACATTGTTCTTGCATATGAGGCTTTGTTCTAACTGATAATATTGAGCTTCTCCATTGTTTCTTTCCACAGATGGAGTCAGTTTGATTCCTGTATATTCCTTCCAGCAAGATTCATGTGTACAGTCATTGTTTATGTTGTTGAAAAAATGTATTTGCAATGAATAAGTCATTGGTGTTGTAAAATTCTATAACGCACTCTATGACTTTGTTGCTATCACCAAGGCCATATTTTCCAACTACAGATCCTCCTTCCTTTTTTCTAAATTTTGAATTCCAATCATCAGTAATTATCAGTGCATCTTGATTGCATGTTTGATAAATTTCAGACTACAGAAATTCGTAAAAATCCTCAGTTTCTTCATCTTTGGCCTTAGTGGTTGGTGCGTAAATTTGAATAATAGTCACATTAACTGGTCTTCGTTGTAGGTATATGAATATTACCCTATCACTGACAGAATTCTACTTCAGGATAGATCTTGATATCTTCTTTTTGACAGTGAACTTGACACCATTCTTATTCAATTTGTCATTCCCAGCATAGTAGACTATATGATTGTCTGATTCAAAACAGCTGATACCAGTCTATTTCAGTTTACTAATGCTTAGCATATTGATCTTCAAGCATTCCATTTCATTTTTGACTAATTACAGTTTTTCTTGATTTATACTTCATACATTCCATGTTCCAATTAGTAATGGATGTCTGCAGCTGGGTTTTTCTCATTTTGAGTCCAGTCATGATAGCAAATGATGGTCCCAAAATATTTATTCTTCATTTTAAGTTGTGTCATAACAGCAAATGAAATTCCTGAAAGATTTATTCCATCCATGTCTTTAAGGCTGACTTTACTTTGAGGAGGTAGCTCTTCCTAGTCTTGTTTTGAGTGTTTTCCAACCTAAGGGGTTCATCTTCCAGCATTATATGAGTCCATGTTCTACTGCTATTCATAACATTTTCACCGGCTGATTTTTTCTTTTTCTTCCAGATTGGATCTCTAGATCCTTCTTCCTAGTCTGTTTTAGTCTGTATGGTCTGCTGAAACCTGCCCACCATATGTGATACTGTTGGTATTTGAAACATATTGACATAGCTTCCAGCATCACAGCAACATGCAAGCCATGGCAATATGGCAAACTGACAGAATGTCGGTTCATGTTATGAGTACTATTTTCAGTTATAGCTGCCTTGAATGTCATTTCATCATCTCCCAAGTTCTGGGAAGCAATGATTGTAAAGCAATCCAAGAGCGTGAGAACATCTTTCAGGGATGATTACAATGTCCCTAGAGTATGAAAGGGAAAAACATTCAATTACTGCTAAAGCAGTACTGGGAATTCAGCCAATGTCAGAAGAACTTATGAAAGTCTGTGAATCCAGACTTTGCCTTATCCTATATATACCACATCCATTAATACTTGAGTTCTTATTTTCTGGTCTCACTATTCACACCCCTCCTGCTTCCCTGGCTTTCATAATACCTCTGTTTACATTTTACCTCGTCAGTGAGGCCTTTCCTGACAACCCCTATTAAGAAGTGATGTCCCTTTCCTATCATTCCCTAATTCATTATCTTGCTTTAATATTTTTCTATGGTATGTATCATCATCTGGCATATGATAGATACATTTTTACATTTTTAAGATTGTATTGTCCGTCTTCAACTTGAATATAATCTCCTGAGGATATTGTTTTAATTTTTCAAGATTATGGCCCCTGTTTCTAAAAGAGTGCTTACTTAGCATATCAAAAAAAAATAAAATAAAACATTGCCTTCAAGTCTATTCTGACTGATAACAACCCCTTATGTATCAGAGTAGGACTGTGCTTCATAGGGTTTCAATGGCTGTGACCTTTTGGAAATAGGTCACCAGGCCTTGCTTTCAAGGTGTCTCTGGGTGAATTAAAATTGATTAAAATCATGAATCTTTCAGTTTGTAACCAATTGCTTGCTCCACCCATAGACTACTTGCTTAGCCTATGGTAAGTGCTTTATATTCATTGAATGAGGAAATGAATAAATCTACAAGATGGGCGGCATTGTTGGTCTCTTAAGACAAGAAATTGTTCAGAACTAATTCCATTTTGATGTATTTTTATTCATCTGATGAAGAGGTACAATCATATTAAATTTGAGATACAGTTACAGTATTTCAAGAATTAAAACAAGCAAATTGTTTCTAAATATTATTTTTGGTGTCTAAGTGTCTCAACGGGGATGACATATGACTTGGCTGTTTTCATTCAGCTGTTCATGGGGTCATCATGAGTAGGGGTCCAACTCAACAGCAGCTAACAAAAACAACAGGGGACTAAAAATAAGTGTTTATACCCAGTCAGATAACTGGGACTATATTATCTGGGAAGGCCTCTAATTTATTTTCTATTTAAAATCCCACTCTTTTCTGTGATAAAATCAACAAAGAAAGGCAGAGCTTCAAACACAATTATTTTATAATTACCTCTAGTTAATATGGCATCAATATAATGAGTAACTTTAGCATTTGAATTACGTATAAGCCACCTGTTTAATGCCCACTTTGATGAATTATGATATCATGCCAGAGAATTTAAATATCCAGGTGGTTGAAAAAAACAGTTAAATAACTGCTGGCCCTGCAATAAAAAAAAATTGTTCTTGATACCTAACATTAGCAAGATCACATAAGCCCAATCAATGACTGCATACCAATCAGGATTAAATAAGGACCATCTTTTAGCGTAAATGGTCAGTTACAGCTCTCATCCAACTGCTGCAACAATGTTTATATCTATATATCTGACTTTTGGACCATACCAATTGGCATCATAACTGGCATAATGTTGACACTGGATATAGCCTACCCTTCTGATTGCCATATTAGAATTAAAACTTTACTTACCCCCTAAAATAATTTCATTGTGCCAGGAGGAATATGAGGGCTTTCATTTTGCATACATAGCGAAGAAATCCCTGCATTGTTTTCCTTTGTCCTTTCAAGTAAGGGTTCTTCTCTCCTTATAATCTCAATACCCGCCGTGGCCCCAGTTAACAGTCTAAAAGATGTGCCACAACTCTGCAGAAAAAAACCTCAATTCTCTACGTCCAGTGAGGGTTAGTAAAATTACTGCTAAAATTGTGCAGTCTGAAATTCTTTCTCCTCTATATCCCAGATAGTTCACATAGTCTTTGCTTCCAAAAGATCTCCGTTTTTTTTAATGTTGAAGTTTGGCTGAAATATTTGGACTTGGACACAGAGTTTATGGTCTCTGTTGAAATTCTTCTGTAATCATCAGTCTGGAGGAATAGACATAAGGTTAAATGAAATGAGGAGCTCTGGGGTAGTACTGTTTTTTGTCATTGTTTTTACTGCTGCTGTTGTGTGCGTGTGTGTTTTTGTTGTTTATGTTCAGACAAAGGCTGACGTGTCTATTTCTTTTCCTCAGTCTGGGCTCTTGTTTTAGGGGAGAGGTACTTTCTAAAGTGGCTGTGGCTACCATCAAGGTTAATTCCACTGCAGCTGCTGTTGCAAGCAGAAGAGATTATATGTAGTAGTCAATGACCTGGATTGCTGTAGTTTCAACATTAACGAACCATGAGCAGACACTTGTCTCCATCCAGACTAGGTAATTGTCACATGCTTGAGCAAACCCTTCATTAGCCAATCCCTATGAACTTTTCCAGCTTTATTTTTCCCAGCTTCATTAAAAGTTCTCAGTATGTTAGAGTGAATTTATGAAAACAAATTTAATTTCAGTGAGATGTAAATCATGTTTTTGAACATTTACTCATTTGATCACAGTGGTGGATATAACCGTGGATATTTTCTTCCCTAACTTCCTGGACTCTGGTCTCAAAAGTTTTCTATGGTAAAGCATTACTTGTACTTCCACAAATTGAGGCAATGTAATGGTCCTGCTTTCAATCATCAGTATTACCATCCTTATATGAACAATCATGGAGATGGCACAGGACCAGACAATATTTCGTTCTGTTATACGTAAGCTTAGGGCACCTGAGAGCAAGAACATTACCATCCTTGGACATCTACCCTCTTACAGAGTTATATTTTCGTTGATGAGCATCCTCATTGAGATCCTCCAAGCCCCTAAGTCAGATCTATCCAACTTATCTGTATCTTGTTTTATTTTATAATCACCAGGTTAGCATGCCACTTGCCATGCCTGTAAGGAGCTGGCAATATATTTTAACTAATGACTAGTGTACCTAATCAGTCATAAGAATTATTGTAGGGTCCTGAGAGTTTACATAAGAGTAGAGTTCTAAAAAATTTCTGCCTCAGATAAGTTAGAGAGGAGAGAAAGTTGAATATCTGAGCTGTGGGAAAGTTGGCTGACTTGTCCCCCATACTCAGGTCTCCTAGAAAAGGAATATACTAGATTTGTCAGTATTTTCTAAATTACTGTCTGTTTTAGTCATTTATTTTTGCTTAACAAACAAATCCTAAATAACAAATTATTATTTCTCATGACTTTGTGGGTGGACTTATGCTTAGCTGGGTATTTCTTCTACTGGTCTCACTGAAGTTCTCTCATGTAGCTATATTCAGCTGTAAATACATTTGGGAGAAAGTTTTCATCTTCCAAGGTCTTCCTCCACATGATTTTTAATTGTTCTTTAATCTAGTCCAATTTTTATACAGCACAGCTCCACAAAAATGCACCTTTTCTCTTAACATTCTGTTCACCAAAGCAAGACACAGTCTTGTCCAAAATCAAGGGGAAGATCAATAGACTAACGTGCAAGCAGGGATGGGAGGAATTGTTAGCAGCCGTAACTGGAGACCAGTATCAAATACCTGTCATTTGGTTTTTTTGCTAAATTATCACAATTATTTACTTTCAAAAAATTGTAATATTCAACTGTTTCAGTAGAGGTCCAACCAGGAGAGTGGCATCACAAAATAATTTAAACAGGGAAAGTTTATTATATCTATGTGTGTGTAACAGGGGATTGGGGTAACGAGGCATTGGCTACTAAGAAGTAGCCAAAAAAAAAAAAAACCAAACCCATCGCCGTCGAGTCAATTCCAACTCATAGTGACCCTACAGGACAGAGTAGAACTGTTCCCAAGGTTCCCAAGGAGTGGCTGGTAGATTCAAACTGCTAACCTTTCGGTAAGCTCTTAACAACTGCTCCACCTTTAAAACATATAAAGCTAGCAAATAACAACGTTTTACACTCCTAAGGCTGAGATAAGTTGCCCAAGGAAAAGACCAACTTGCAGGAAAGTCAAACATGATGATGGCTTCAAAAGAAAGGCATTCTACTTTTAATCACTTCCACTGGGGCAGAAATTAGGGACATTGATGGCATACAATTATAGTATACCTTGGACCCCTGGTAGTTGGCAGTTTGAATCCATCACCTGCTCCTTGGAAACCCTATGGGGCAGTTCTACTCTGTCCTATAGGTTTGCTGTAAGTCGGAATTGACTCGATGGCAGTGAGTTTGGTTTCCTTGTTCAAGGCAATGAATAACTTTTGTTTTCCTATCAAAAACTAGTAATATTAAAACAGCAAGTATGGTTATTTCTGATCAGAATAAAGATATTATAATAAAGTTACAGAAAATAGAGATTTTCTTTTGTTCCCTTATTGAAATATGTATATATTATCTTCTAGGGTGAAATGTCCAGAGACTATGTCAACATCATGTGTCAGAAAAAATAGTGACAAATTTCATCCCATATTTTTCTAGGAGAAGAAAATAAATTGTCACATGACCAATCCTCCATGGCCCTTAGGCTTGAAGACAGTATTTTCTAAGCATGTCCTGAAAATTTTATGCCATGTTCATTTATATTTGTCTTGGAGAGTTTTTGAATGAAATTTACTGTAACTTTCTCACACAGATTTAAAAAACTTAACTTTAGTGTCTCTAGCAAATCAAAAAATGTAAAATGTTTCTTGAGACGTATGTTTTGTTTCTCAAAATATTCCTAACAAAACACATAAATTAGCAATCTACATTAGTAGTAGAAAGTCCAAAGTTTCAGGACTTTGGATTACAAATAATATTTTAGCCTCCATGAATTTAGACATCATTGTTTTGACAATAATACTTTTATTTTTCTTCTACTACTCTTACAGATTTTTAAAATAAAATATGCAAAATAAGTGCAATTATACTGAAGATTCAGGTGAACAGTGAAATAAGTAAATCCAAAAAAAAAAAACCAAACTAGATTATTTTATGAAGAAAAGCTAAAATACTTCTCATGAGTTAATCAAGAAATAAAAATTAACTCTCTTCATTTATCTAATTCATGGCCTGGACTGGATTAAAGTATTTAATAGCAGTATCAATTTCTAAAATATAAACACAATACCATTTTTTAACAACAATAACAAATTCAGTGACAAGACACACTTAGCTTGAAATTATTTAAAATATATATACCAAAAGTATCTGGGAAAAAATAAAATGGTAGAACCAAAAGAATAAACAGATATTAAAATGGTTAGAATTACATTTGGAAAAAAATACTCAAAACAGATAATAGAACTAAATATCTTCGAAAAAACATACATGTGCAAATGTTTTTACCTGGGACAACTGGCCTTGCTAAAAGTAACATTCCAAAGAGCCGACAGAAAACCCACAATTACTTAAGTATAAACCTGTTGCCATCCAGTCGATTCCAACTCAGCTACCTATAGGACAGAGTAGAACTGCCCCACAGGGTTTTCAAGGAGCAGCTGGTGGATTCGTACTGCTGACCTTTTGGTTAGCAGCCTAGCTCTTAACCACTGTGCCACCAGGGCTCCTACTTAAGTATAACTATCAGATTTTGATACAGAATAAAATTAGTCAAAGAATCAAATAATAATTACAATGTTTCCAATATCCTAAAGAAAATAGTTTACAAAATAAAAATGAAATACAAAAAGTAAATGGAAATGTTTAACTACAATGAAACAAAAATTGATAAAAATTTAACTGACTTAATGCAGTTTGTTCCAGAAAATAAAATTTGTATTAAGATTTATCATTAATGATAGACTTTTAATTGAAATATATTATTTCATAGACATACTCAAAATTATTACAGTGAAAATATCAGGATTAAAATACCCATGGTCTCATTAGTAGTGCTAAAGGAGTGGAGTTGAAGTGGCAGAATCAAAATTCCCTCTGTAGACCTAGTGTGAAATAAAAAAAAAACTGGACTTGGTATAAGAGGGCCTTTATTCAAAAGGATTATTGTAAGAGTGGAAAATGACAATTACAATAGGAGTAGGGTGACTATTGCAATAAGGAAAATTCTCTAATCGTAAGATCAACAACCATCTCAACAGTTAGATAATAAAGTGTTTTCCTCTTATCTAAGGCATATGTGGAAGCGTGGCTGTTTTCAGTAAGCTTCCAGAACACAGAAGGGTGGGGATTTCTTAGCCTTCACTGTTCTCTAGGATCACGGGTTTCAGGTTAAATTCAATATTGTCACTAGAAAGATACTTTCAGGAATAAACTCTAGTCACCTAAATAGATACCAGGATGTTCAATTTGGCTATGCTTGCAAAGAACCATTCAGGAAAATAAAGAAGCAATTATCAATGAACTAAATTTCAAACTTCTTTTGCACACTGTTTTTGTATTCAAACAATGAATGAACAGCATTGTCAAGAGCATTTCAAAGTGTCTTAGGATAGGACTGGAAATGCAGCCAGGAAATTCCACATATATAATTCTGAAGAGAATAAAAAAGAAATACAGAAACATAAAGTTGGTGTTGCATTGTGTATGGCCTTTGTCTCTTTTGTACAGTTTCAGAATACTTTCACAAATCAGTTTCTGCAGCAATGGGACACAAGTTCTGGATTTTCTTTAATATAAACTACTGAGGCTAGATTTAGAGAATAACCTCCAGTAGCTGGTATAAAATGCACAGAAGAGCCCAGAAATCATATTTGGCCCAGATATGACAACCCCCATAGAATTACACAGTGCAAGAGCTAACCAGTGCCATGCCAATTTCAAATACAGTTCTTATATCATAAATAAATTAACCTAGTTATGACAGTATTATAATCACTATAGACCTCTTAGGAAAGTTTTTCAGTGGATCTCACTACTTTGTGCTTGAGAATAGACATATGTAGTCTTAAAACTAGAGACACAGAGCAGAATGATATACGTTTTGGTGATGGATCAGGATATGAAAACAACTACAAGATACGTGGACAAATGACTGGGAAAGATCCATATTTGTACTCGTTCCAAACAAAGATAATTCAACAAAATGTGGAAATTATTGAACAATATAATTAACATCATACACAAGTAAAATTTTGCTAAATATTATTCAAAAGCAGTTGCACAGTTGTATAGTACATCGACAGGGAACTGCCAGAAATTCAAGCCAGATTCGGACATGGAACAAGGGATATCATTGCTGATGTCAGATGGATCCTGGCTGAAAGCAGAGCATACCAGAAAGATGTTTACCTGTGTTTTATTGACTATACAAAGGCATTAGACTGTGTGGATGGTAACAAATTATGGATAACATTTCGAAGAATGTGAATTCCAGAACACTTAATTGTGCTCATAAGGAACCTGGACATAAACGAAGAGACAGTCCTATTTGAATAGAACAAGGGGATACTGCGTGGTTCAAAGTCAGGAAAAGTGTGTCTCAGGGTTGTCCTTTCAGCATAGTTATTCAATCTGTATGCCGAGCAAGTAATCCGAGAAGCTGGACTATATGAAGAAGAAAAGGGAATCAGGATTAGAGGAAGACTCATTAACAACTGGCGATATGTGGATGACACAAAATTGCTTGCTGAAAGTGAGGAGGACTTGAAGCACTTATTGATGAAGATCAAAAAACACAGCCTTCAGTATGGATTACACCGCAACATAAACAAAACAAAAATTCTCACAACAGGACCAGTAAGCAACATCTTGATAAATGGAGAAAAGATTGAAGTTGTCAAGGATTTCATTTTACCTGGATCTACAATCAACACCCATGGAAGTAGCATTCAAGAAATCAAATGACCAATTGCATTGGGCAAATCTGCCGCAAAAGACCTCTTTAAAGTGTTAAAAAGCGAAGATGTCACTTTAAGGACTAAGGAGTGCCTAACCCAAGCCATGGTGTTTTCAATTGCCTCATATGCATGTAAAAGCTGGACAATGAATAAAGAAGACTGAAGAAGAATTGATGCCTTTGAATTATGGTGTTAGCGAGGAATATTGAATATATCATGGACTGCTAAAAGAACAAATAAATCTGTCTTGGAAGAAGTAAAGCCAGAATGCTCATTAGAAGCAAGGATGGCTGGACCTAACCTCACATATTTTGGACATGTTATCAGGAGGGACCAGACCCTGGAGAAGGACATCATGCTTGGTAGAGAAGAGTGCCATTGAAAAAGAGGAAGGTCCTCAACAAGATGGACTGACACAGTGACAGCAACAATGGGCTCAAACATAGCAATGATTGTGAGAATGGTGCAGGACCAGGCAGTGTTTCATTCTGTTGTACACGGGGTCACTATGAGTTGGAACCAACTCCACAGCACCTAGCAACAACAACACAAGATATCCAGAACCCAGAAATTTATAGACAGAATGGAGAAGGGGAGTAAAAATTGCAGATGAGTACATTCCTTGGGTCAAGGTTGAATCATTTAGTGAAAGAAGGGATAGAGGAGAAGCCATCTTCGTCAATATACAGCATTTTTGTGAGATTAAGAAGGAGAATTAATTAAAGGATCTTCATGTAAAAATCAGCAGATTGTGTTTGTTACGTAGATATGCAGGAGGTAAACTGAGGGGAGGGTGGTCAGACTAAGAGGGAATTGTTTATACAGAAACCTAATAGCTAGTCTCAGGTGAAACGTCTACAACTCATAAATAAAACCTGATTGTGTACATGTTCTAAATTACCAAATATCCTGTTCTTGTTGAGAAGGTGTTTCTGCTAAGCCTCTTGGAGGCACATCAATGTACTTAGAAAGGAAACCACATTCTAGAGACAGAAAGAATATAGCCTCCGAACATGCTAAACATCAGCTTATCAAAAAATACAATTTTTTTTCCAAAGCCTGGAAAGAGGGTCACAGCTTATAAGCTATTGAAAGGAAAACAACTGAACTCCAAAGTCCTTAAACTGTGGCAGCCCGTCATAACTACTAA
Organism: Trichechus manatus latirostris; assembly: GCF_000243295.1. Lineage (NCBI taxonomy): Eukaryota > Metazoa > Chordata > Mammalia > Sirenia > Trichechidae > Trichechus > Trichechus manatus. The sequence continues at coordinate 6,894,085 of NW_004444060.1, read as the reverse complement.
TTTTACACAGGAAAGATACTGCAGTAAATGTTTATGTACAAGTCCATTTCCAAACTAGAAAAGAAAATCTAGAAGATTCTCTTGGCAAAACAACAACAACAATAATAATACTAAAATATAAACTATCATATTATGTGTCTTGAATTTAGGAACAATCAACAACAACAATAAAATGATGTAAAACATCATCACAGCTATCACAACACCACCACCATATAGTCATAATAAAAGTTTGAAACAACAAACATGTTGTTATTGTTAGGTATCATCAAGTCAGTTCTGACTCATAGCAACCCCAAGTATAACAGAACAAAACATTGCCAGGTCCTGCACCATCCTCATAATTGTTGTTATGCTCGAGTCCATTGTTGCAGCCGCTGTGTCAATCCATCTCCTTGAGGGTCTTCCTCTTCTTTGCTGATCCTCTACTTTATGAAGCATGATGTCCTTCTCCAGGGACTAGTTCCCCTGATAAGATGTCCAAAGTATGTGAGACAAACACTTGCCATCCTTGCTTCTAATGAACATTCTGGCTATACTTCTTCCAAGACAGATTTGTTCCTTCTTCTGGAGTCCATGGTATATTCAATATTCTTGCCAACACCATAATTCAAAGGCATCAATTCTTCTTTGGTCTTTGTGATTCATTGTTCACCTTTCACATGTATATGAGGTGATTGAAAACACCATGGCTTGAGTCAGGCCACTTTAGTCCTTAAAATGACATCTTTGGTTTTCAACACTTTAAAGAGGTCTTTTGCTGCAGATTTGACCAACACCATGCATCTTTTGATTTCTTGACTGCTGCTTCCATGGGTGTTGATTGTGGATCCAGGTAAAATGAAATTCCTGACAACTTCAACCTTTTCTCTACTTATCATGATGTTACTTATTGGTTCAGTTATGAGGATTTTTGTTTTCTTTATGTTGAGGTATAATTCATATTGATGGCTGTGTAGTCTTTGACCTTCCTAAGTAAGTTCTTCAAGTCCTCTTCACTTTCAGTTAGCAAGGTTGTGTCATCTGCATAAAGCAGGTGGTTAATGAGTTTTTCTTCAATCCTGATGCCCCATTCTTCTTCATATAGTTCAGTTTCTCAGATTATTTGCTCAGCATACATATTTAATAAGTATGGTGAAAGGATACATCCCTTACACACACCTTTCCTTACTTTAAACCACGCAGTATCCCCTTGTTCTGTTCAAAAAACTGCCTTTTGGTCTAAGTACAGGTTCCTCATGAGCACAAGTAAGTGTTCTGGAATTCCCATTCTTTGTAATTTTACCCATAATTTGTTAAGATCCACACAGTCGGGTGTCTTCGCATAGTCAATAAAACACAGGTAAACATCTTTCTGATATTCTCTGCTTTCAGCCAGGATTCATCTGACATCAGCAGTGATATCCCTTGTTCCACATCCTCTTCTGAATCCAGCTTGAATTTCTGGCAGTTCCCTGTTGATGTACTGCTGCAACCACTTTTGAATGATCTTCAGCAAAATTCTACTGGCATGTGATATTAATGATACTGTTCAATAAGATAATTTCCGCATTCTGTTGGATCACCTTTCTTTGGAGTGAGTATAAATATGGATCTGTTCCAGTCAGTTGGCCAGGTAGATGTCTTCCAAATTTCTTGACATAAATGAGTGAGCACTTCCATGTTGCATCTGTTTGTTGGAACATTTCAGTTGGTATTCTGTCAATTCCTGGAGCCTTGTTTGTCACCAATACTTTCATTGCAGCTTGGACTTCTTCCTTCAGTACCATTGGTTCTTGCTCATTTGCTACCTCCTAAAATGTTTGAATGTTGACCAATTCCTTTTGGTGCAGTGACTCTGTATTCCTTTCCATCTTCTTTTGATGCTTCCTGCATTGTTTAGTATTTTCCTCATAGAATCCTTCAATATTGCAAGTTGAGGCTTGAATTTTTCTTCAGTTCTTTCAGCTTAAGAAATACCGAGCGTGTTCTTCTTCCCTTTCGGTTTTCTATCTCCAGGTCTTTGCACATTTCATTATAATATTTTACTTTGTATTCTCAAGCAGCCTTTTGAAGTCTTCTGTTCCATTCTTTTACTTCCTCATTTCTTTCTTTTGCATTAGCTATTCTACCTTCAAGAACAACTTTCAGGTTCTCTTCTGACATCCATTTTTGTCTTTTTTTTCTTTCCTGTCTTTTTAATGAACTCTGCTTTCTTCATGTATGATGCCTTTGATGTCATTCCACAAATGGTCTGGTCTTCAGTCATTAGTGTTCAATGCATCTAATCTACTCTTGAGGAGATGTCTAAATTCAGGTGGGATATACTCAAGGTCATACTATGGCTCTCGTGAACTTTTTCTAATTTTCTTCAACTTCAACTTGAACTTGCATATGAGCAATTAGTGATTTGTTCCACAACTGGACTCTGGCCTCTTTCTAGCTGATGATATTGAGCTTTTCCATAGTCTCTTTCCACAGATGTAGTCGATTTGACTCCTGTGTATTCCATCTGGCAAAGTCCACATGTTTAGTCACCATTTATGTTGATGAAAAAAGGTATTTGCAATGAAGAAGTTGTTGGTCTTGCAAAATTCTATCCTGTGATCTCCAGCGTCATTTCTGTTACCAAGGCCAAATTTTCCAACTACGAATCCTTCTTCCTTGTTTCCATCTTTCGCATACAAATCACCAGTAATAATCCATGCATCCTGATTGCATGTTTGTTCCATTTCAGACTCAAAAGTTGGTAAAAATCTTCAATTTCTTCATCTTTGTCCTTAGTGGTTGATGCATACATTTGGATAATAGTCATATTAACTGGTGTTCCTCGTAGTAGTATGCATATTATCCTATCACTGACAGTGTTGTACCTCAGGATAGATCTTGAAATGTTTTTTTTGACGATAAATGTGAGACTATTCCTTTTCAATTTGTCATTCCTGGCATAAGTAGAACATACATTTGATTCACAATGGCCAATACCAGTCTGTTTCATCTCACTAATGCCTAGGATATCGATGCTTATGGGTTCTATTTCATTTTTGATGATTTCCAATTTTCCTAGATTCATAGTTCGTACATTCCACATTCCTATTATTAATGGATGTTTACAGCTGTTTCTTCTCATTTTGTGTTGTAGGGGGAAAAAAATTCAAAATCTTTTCTCTCATAAGAAATAACTACAAAAGCCCTTGAAAGGAATAAAACAAACAAACAAAAAATACTTTCAGTTGCAAATGATAAACACAGTCATTAGCATAAAAATTGAACAGTAACCTCTTAATTCTGGAGGCAGTTCAGAACATAAAAGAGGAATAGAATCCGGAGCAGTTGCCCCATGTTGCTTGCTTTAGACAATTTCCCATAGACCTAGCTAATAAACAGGATAAAATATTCAAAATTTTCTTGCCCCTTAAGATCTAAAACAGCTCAGTGAGAACATTTTCTTCTTTCTCATCTGATCCAATTGTTGCTTTAGTCCTGTCTGTGCAGGAAAAGTTTGGGCTTTGTAGAAAGCCAAATTCTGTTTTTCTGAAATGGCTTAAGACATGTCAGAACTTCCAGGAGACTCTAGAATTCCGCAAGCACCTGTCTCTATAGAAATAAATACTGGCCCATACAAAAAACCATTCATCTGTAGAAAAATCAACAATTCTTTTGCAAGCCCCCAAGGTTAATGTCCTAAATTGCTGGTATCGAATTATCATCACTGTCTGCTTAGGTTGTGAAAAAAACAGCCTCTGGTGGCACAGTGGCTAAGTGCTTGGCTGCTAACAAAAGGATCAGTGGTTTGAGCCTAGCAACAGCTCTGTGGAAGAAAGTTGTGACAGTCAGCTTCCCTAAAGATTTACAACTTTGGAAACTCTATGAGGCAGTTCTATTCTGTCCTATAGGGTCACTATGAGTCAGAATTGACTGGACAGCAACAGGTAGTGAGCTGTAAATATTCAAGGTCAAAAGGCAGAGAGGGTTAGGAGCTGGTTGAACGGACATGGGAAATCAAGGGTGGAAAGGAGGAGTGTGCTGTCACAGTATAGGGAGAACACTTAGGGTCACATAACAATATATGTATAAATTTTTGTATAAGAGACTAACTTGAAATGTAAACTTTCACTTAAACTACAACAATAAACAAAAAATAGTTACCGTAAAAAAAAAAATTCAAGGTCAAGAATCCATACACTAAAGTACAATATACAGTGCTATGCTCTATAAAAACATCTCCACGTTATTTTTGATCTAGAAACATTCCTTATTTTATTCTATATCTTCTTTCCCTCCCTCTCTCTCTTCCTCCCTCCCTTCATTTCCTCCCTTTCTCCCTCTCTCCCTGCCTCCTTCTCTCTCTCTCTGTCTTTATTTAGTTCAAATTGAAATCACCCAAAATGTTTGGGGTTTGTATGGGGTCAAATACATAGCAACTTTCCTCCCTGCTAAGTTTCTAAACCAATTGAAAAACTTCAAGAGTTTCATAGTAAGTTGTTAAGTTAAAAGACATAACTTAGTTGATGAACTAAATTGGGATAGCATTATTGTTACTTGGTTATTATTGTTAATGTTAGTGATAGACAATGCATCTCCATTTAAAGTAGAACAATCAAGATGTAAATAAATAATAAACCCAAATTAAACAAAAAAGTCAACACTCTTGACAGGTTTTTTTTTTTAATTCTTGAGACCAATTTCGTTAAAGCAGTGGTTATAATTAACATTTTTGCATATATTTTTTCTCTATGAATTTCTACATTTAATTGTGCTTACGTAATGACATGTATTAAATGTCAGTGAACAGAAAGGTGGTTTTTTGAAATGTAAAATATTTTACTCATGACTATTTTCAATCATATGGATTTTTCTTAGTTTTATTTTAATGTGAAATATAATTTCTATTAAATCTTAGCAAATATTTAAAAATATGCATGTTTTTGAGTTTCTGACGCTCATAAAGTTTATCTTGGGGAAAGAATTGCTTCTCTACTTTAAAAAAATCACTAAAAATGTTACTAGAATTTATAGTGCTTGTACAAAGTAACTACAAAAATCCAACATGAATTAAATTTAGAAAATAAGACAGGGTTGTCACCAACCTATTGATATTTAATTTACCCAACAAAGTACTCCTTTGAAATAGTACTCATTTGTGCACTACTTTACACTTACCCAAATTTGTGCTTTGTTGACACTGTGACGTCTTCATCATCTCCCCTCACTGTTTAAAGACAATTGATAAGCATCAGTACTGAAAAACGGTTTTTACAGATAACAATGTAAATCTTAAAGACAAACTGATGGCTTTGATTGAACAGACAATGCATAAACCATGAGATTCCAAATGCAATTACTTACCTCAGTGTTTGGAAATATCTTTATGAACGTGCCATACTAGCTAGTAGAGAAATGTTTTTTTTTCACATTCATCTGTTCTGACTTTGCATTAAAGTAGAAGGAAAATCAGTTTATATGTATTTACCTGCTGATGAACATGAAATTGACTTCATGAACAGTGTGCTGCCCACAAATTGGGTACAGATTGTCATTAATGGAAATAAGTGGATGTCGAGGGAAGGGGATCCTGTGGAGATTTTCTTTAGCATATTTTCCAGGAAATATAATCCTGCACAAACTTTCACTATGCAGATTTATGCTAACATGTAATGAACTCTTTGAAATGCCAGTCTGCTGCTGGTTCTCACATGGCTATAAAAGGGACAGAAAGTTGATTAATCCATTTTTGCATCTAAGATATTTGAAATTAGAAATAAAAATATTAATCCTACCTACTTTATGCCCATTTTCAATCTCCTATACCACTATCACTGTTAACAAATAATTTTTAAACTATTCCCAATCATTACTAGTTCCTCTTTTATGCCGTGGGGTATATGCTTTGCTGGCACTGTGACATCTTTGTCACTATCTCCCCTCACAGTTTAAACACAATTTGTAAACATCAATACTGGAAAAATGGTTTTTACAGATAACAATGTACATCTTAAAGATAAACCGATAGATTTGCTTGAACAGACAATGCACTAACCATGAGATTCCAAATGCAGTTTACTTATTGCAATATTTGGAAATATCTTTACGAACGTGCTACCCAAAGTAACATAAAACAGTAATTCCCTGACGGTACTTAATCTGCTTTTTGGAAAATCTTACCCCCTCAAAATATTAGCAAATTATTATTCAAATTAAAAGAAGTGATGCTTCACATGAGAGTCTGAGCTAGTTCTTTGGGCTACCAAGTGTCAACCACCATAAACTTAGAAACCATACTGTTACCATGTTTTAGTGTGCTCCAAAAGAATCCCAAAGTGGAAGTAGCGTCTTCCTCACGTGCACTCTACCCATTGCTGTTCAGTCAATTGTGACTACTGGTGACCCCATATGTTTCAGTGTAGAACTGCTCCATAGGGTACTCTTGGCTGTAACCTTTACAGAAGCATATCACCAATCCTTTCTTTCACAGTGCCACTAGGTAGGTTGAACTGCCTACTTTTAGGTTAGCAGTCGAGTGCAAACTTTTTGCACCACAGGGACCTCACTTGCACTATAATCCATCGCATATTCTACTAAGAAGGTTTGCCAGTGCATTTGTAACTTACAGAGAAATCTTAGCAAAACCAGCCTATCATTTTGGTCATTCAAAATTTATAGCTCCCCCCCAAGAGACTCAAACATGAACCCATGGGTCATGAATGATAGAGTAATTTGAGTTATAAATGCCATATTGAACTCAAAGTGATTCAATTTTTTTTTAACCCTAACCAACTGTGTTTAAAGTAAACTTGTTTAGTTCAAACCTCCTTTCCTTTAGGGTAAGTTCTTAACAGGATGTAAAATTCCAGAGTGGGTCTGTTTCGCAAATTATTAAGAGATGTGATTTATTTAACAAAGTAAACATAGCTGGTAGTTACTACTAGGGCTAATCCACTGCTCCTCACTGTTCTTCATTTTGTGCATTTTAAAACTATTTTCAGTTTCTGCCCCCATTCCATTTTATTATATTTTTTTCCAACTGGTCACTGAAGAATAATATTTCTTACAAAATGATGACACCTTTATTCCAAAAATAATGATACTTCATCATTTCCCTACCTAGATTTCTTCGAACCCATTGTCTGTACCTTTCTCTAGGAATTTTGCAGTAATACTTATGGCTTCACTTCCTTAAATCATCATTATACAAGTATATTTTATGTACAATTTTGATAAAGTCCTATATATTCTTATGTTTTGTGTTTTTTAATCTCTAAGAGATCTTATTCCAATGTGATAAATCATTTCTCTTTATTTTCTTCTAGAAGTTTCAGAGATTTAGCTTAGGTTTATGAATTATTTTTAGTAATTTTGTATATGGTATAAGGTAAGTTTCAGGGTTCTCTCCCTCCTTCCCTCCCTCCCTCCCTTCCTTCCTTTCTTTCTGTTTTTCTCTTTCTTTCTTTTTTTTTGCAGATCTAGTTGTCCTGGAGTCCTAGTGACACAGTGGTTAAGAGCTACGGCTGCTAACCAAAAGGTTGGCAGTTCGAATCCACCAGGCACTCCTTGGAAACCCTATGGGGCAGTCCTACTCTGTCCTATAGGGTCACTATAAGCTGGAATTAACTCGACAGCACTAGGTTTAGTTCCCCTAGCACCATTTGTTGAAAAGCCTTTTCTTATCCTCCTTGCTCTGCTGTCTGATGGGAAGCATGCACTTTGAGCTGCTGCTTGCTGGCACCCTCATGCTTTGAGTTGTGCTGTGCTGCATTGTGGAAACCTTGAAAGCTTCTGTTAGAGATTTAGCTGAACTAAGTAGGAAGTTACAATAATTAATTGATGGTTAGGGAGAGAAGTATGGGCTAGGGGTCTCCTTAAAGTGGGCCTGGGTCATTTGTCTCAGCTTGGACTGACCTGTGGATTTCAGCATGAATCCTTGACTGATTCTAGTCTTGAGGAAGGACTATACTCTGACTGGTTATTTGTGTGTCTCAATCAGATTAACCATTGACCTATAGAGGACTCAGGAGAAAGGCTATACTGTGTTTGCAATACGGTCTCACTGGGGATCACTCATGAAAGAACAATCATTAGAAAGTTAAAAGAAAGAAAAAAAGAGAATTAAAAAAATGCATACAGTATGTGGCAGGCTGAGGTGCGGACTTCTAAGAGCTGACCACTCATCACCAAAAACCCAAACCCATTGCCATTGAGTCATATAGACTCATAGAGACCCTATACCCTTAAATACATTGCTGTTGTTGCTGCTTCCTGTGGTTTTGTCACAACAAAGATCCTGAGCCTCTGGGTTGTAGGGGAAAAAATCCATGGCTTCCCTGTGGCATAGTGATGGGGTTAATTGAATCCAACTTAAGCCTGGGATCCTTAAATCGTATAAAACCACTGTTTCCATGGGGTGCAAATGGTTAACACACTTGGCTACTAACCAAAAGGTGGGCAATTCCATCACCTGGAGGCACCTTGGAAGAAAGGCCTTCCAATCTGATAAATCAGCTGTTGAAAATTCTATGGAGCACAGTTCTACTGTTCTACTCTGACACACATGAGGTTGCCATGAGTTGAAATTGACTTGACAGCAACTATTTATTTTTATTTTATTATTGTTTTTTATTTTTAAGATGTAAAGACAGTGGTTTCCTTTATGGAGAAGAAAGGGATTATTTTTCAGGGGAGCCATAGTGATACTCTATTTCTTAACCTAGGTGGTAGTTACCAGCGTACATTCATTTTATATTGTATATGTCAGATTTACGAACTTTCTTTTTATTTGTGTTACACCTAAATAAAAAAGGATAAATTAATAATAAACGTATTTGATTTCTATAATTATCTAAATAGATTAAGTGATTAATTTCGCAAGTTCCTTGCGTTGTTTTTTGTAATCAGTGAACATTACTCTGAGCACTGAATGGCATACATTCTCACCCTAACTTTTCCAGTCATGGCAAAGTCCTCCCCAAGTAGCGTAGCCCCGTAGGCCTTACTTTCTTCATCTGCAATATGAAATAACTTAAAGTTCCTTAAAATGTCATGAAGATAACTCATGTCTAAGGATTTCCAAATCAAACCTTGTTAAAAATCATAATTTTATTACGTTCCTAAAAATCAATACATGTGTTGCTCTAAAGGGCACATTTTAATAATCATTAATCCTAAAGGAAAATGAAAAGAACCACTGAGGAATAAAACCACTGGGCAGAATTAGAACCCAATGACTTCCTCAGAGCCATGCAGTAGGCTCATTCATTGAAAGATTCGCCATATATGGGAATTCTTTTACTTCTTTTATCAAGTGTTTCTAATATTTATTAAGTAGTGTCAGCTAAGGTGAGGAGAAAGTTGCCTACGTGGGCATGAATATATGATGATGTCTAACAATTAGTCCCTCAAGGCGCTAACCCAGCTTCTCCCAAAATACAGTGCATAATTAACACATTTTCATGTTTTTTTTTATGTTATTCATAGTAACGCTGACTAGTTGCACTTGATTATCTAGCATCACTAAAGCTTATTATCTATCATCTCTAAATGACAGGTCTCTGTTTAGACAACAAAGCACTCTACTTCCAAGATTTTGACTTGTGATTAATCCAATTATCTCCTCTACTATGAGGAGAAAAGATTATATTGGATGGTTTTGTTTCCTGCAGCAAAGCAATTTTCTGCATGACCAGCAATAATGTCATGTGGGAGATTTTAATAAGAGGCAATTATTTTTAAAATTAAACCTTAAACAGAATACAGATTGTAATAACATGGCAGAGATGTGCACCAAATTATGAGTCACTTTAAAAACTGTTAACCCTGCAATGTGCTCTTGAATGAAGCAGTGCAGGAAAGGAAACATAATCGCTATAAGAAAAAATTTCTAAGTCTACAGAAATGCATGTACAATACTGAAACTGACGATGTAATACTCCCTTTTTATAACATTCTATAATCCATTGGGCTACTTTGCTTTCATCTGTGAAATTAATAGTCTTTTTTTTTTAAGATGAGGAAATATTTATGAAAAGGACAGATGATGATAAGAATGTATTACTCAGTAAAGAAAACATGTTCCAATTTGAGGTCGGAAAATGACCAGTGATAAAAGGTGACTTTTAGCATAGTTAAATCATAGAGTTTTCTATATAAAATCGAGCATCTGGACTTCCCACTCAAGGTATGAAAAATGAAAGGATTAACAATGGTGATTTGGGAAGGATCTCTAGGATCTACTCTTGCCAGATTTTATTCCCATATGCCCCAACCTAGGAGACCTGGTGACACAATTGTCAAGAGCTCAGCTGTTAGCCTAAAGGTAGGCAGTTCAAACCCATCAGCCACTCCACTGGAGAAAATAGCTGGTGACCTGCTCCTATAAAGATCACAGCCTAGGAAACCCTATGGGACAGTTATACTCTGCTCTATAGGGTCTCTATGAGTCAGAATCGACTTGATGGCGCACAACATGTCTGAATCTAAAGACAGAAAGCTATCACCAGATGGAAGCAGTGAATATTCTTCTTTTAGGAGCCAATTTTCTTTTAAGACTGTTACCCTGAACATCAAAGGAAGAGTTGAGGAACAGGACTGAGGGGCAGCGGGAGGGAAAGATGGTTAAGATGCAGCGAGGAGTTGCCAGACCTGACCCAGTGAGAGCCTGAGCCCTTCAGGCCTGATCAGCTCAGGGGTGAGAGGTGAGGCAGGCAAGCAGCAGTGCTCGGGAGGTGCGTTTTCTGCACTGGGAGAGACCCAGCATCAGAGAGTCTACACGGACACCCAGAACCAGTGAGAAGTAGCCCTGGACTGGCAAAAGATAAGTGCTTGCATACGGCCTGCTGTGTGGATCAAAAAAACCCCATTAGGGAAAAACCTGTCTCTCCTTTACCTCCCCACTCCCTGCTCTGCACTGGGTCCCAGACTGGCTTCAGCAATTGCAGAGTTCCCTGGGCCAGAAGTAGGATCCATCACACACCGGGAGACATTCTCTCTGTGGTGGAGAGTGAATAAATTAACAAAAAGGGGAAAAAATAAACTGCGGGCTCCCCTAAGCCAGGAACCCAGGGTAGGCATAGCTCCTTTGCCTAGGCACAGGCATAAGGGATCCACGGAATCTGAGTGCCTTTCCCCCTGCATAGACTTGTGTGGGCCCATCTCAACAGCATAGGCCCTACTACCAGTACAACAGGGTATACACTGGAAGTCTAACTTCAACTATTTCAGCTGTGAAGTGGCAGGTTCTTGAGATTTGACACTGCTCTGCCCATTAAGCAGAGTCTTCAACTACCCACATCAGGGACCGGAGGACTGGTGGTTCCACCCACGCCGCCAAGACACCTGCAATAAGGGTCCATGAATAAGAAGTCCCCCCCCAGTCCTTACATCCAAAAGCACTAGGTGCTCATAGCCTGTCTGCAAAACACACCCACCTACGTGCTGTACAGACCAGGGACAGGCCTTCCTTCTGGACACTCAGTAGTGGCAGTTATTCCCCCCTGCCTTGCTCAGAGTGTGTCCCCTTACTGCAGCCAGATGCCTGGGCTTACACCAATCACCCATGCCTGTCTAGGACTGTAAGTGAGAGCCTACACCACACACTTGGTGGCTACCTACTTGGGAACCTGAGTTGAATCCATACAGGAGGAGTGGGTGGACTCCTGAACTCACATACATAGTAACAGATCTAACCACCTGGTGACAGGACATTAAGCTTCAAAGTTGCCTATAATCAAACTAGCTCATACAAGTAGGCTATTTGGGCATATCAAAACAAAATAAGAAGCTAGGACACAGTAAGCAAACATAAAATAAATAAATATAATAACTTACTGATGGCTTGGAGACAACAGTCAATATCAAATCACATAAAGAGGCAATCCATGATGGCTTCAGCAAGCTCCCAAAATAAAAAATCTAGTAATATTCCAGAGGAGGAAAGTTTCTTGGAATTACCAGACTCAGAATACAAAAGATTAATATATAGAACTCTTCAAGAAATTAGGAGGGAAATTAAGTGAAATGAACATGCAATAGAGGAAATTAAAAAAGATTAGAGAAGAGCATAAAGACAAATTTAATTAGCTACAAGAATCCTTAGAGAGACAGCAATCAGAAATCCAGAAAATTAACAATAAAATTTCAGAATTAAACAACTCAATAGAAAGTTATAAGAACAGAAATGAGGCAGTGGAAGTCAGAATTAGTGAGATTGAACATAAAGCACTTGACACCAACTTATTTGAAGAAAAATCAGATAAAAGGATTTAAAAAAATGAAGAAACACTAAGAATTATGTGGGACTCTATCAAGAGGTATAACCTAGGAGTGATTGGAATACCAGAACCGGGGGGATAACAGAAAATACAGAGAGAATTGTTGAAAATTTGTGTGCAGAAAACTTCACTGATATAGTGAAAGATGAGAAGATATCTATCGAAGACGCACATCGAACCCCACATAAGGTAGATCCCAAAAGAAAGTCACCAAGACATATTATAATCAACCTTGCCAAAACCAAATATAAAGACAGAATTTTACGAGTGACTAGGGGTAAACGAAAAGTCCTCTACCAAGGAGAGTCTATAATAAGAATAAGCTCGGACTACTCAGCAGAAACCATGCAGGCAAGAAGGCAATGGGATGACATACATAAAGCCTTGAAGGATAAAAACCATCAGCCAAGACTTATATATCCAGTAAAACTGTCTCTCAAATATGATGGTGAAATTAGGGTATTTCCAGATAAACAAAAGTTTAGGGAATCTGCAAACACTAAACCAAAATTACAAGAAATACTAAAGGGAGTCCTCCAGTTAGAAAATCAGTAACATCAGATAAAAACCCAAGAGTAGAACACAGGACAGAGCAACCACATATCAACTCAGATAGGGAAATCACAAAAGTAAATCAAAGCTAAAACACTGAAAATAGGGAAACAGATGTAAATATGTAAAAGATGACAATATTAAAACAAAAAAAAGGGACTTAAAAAATATAGACGTAGATTTTTCATATGGAGTGGAAGTTAAGGCAATATAAAGAAATAAAATACTGGGATAAACTTAGAATAATAGGGGTAAATATTAAGGTAACCACAAAGGAAACCAACAATCCAACAAGTCAAAATAAAAAACTAGAAAAATGTAAAGACTCAGCAAACACAAAATCAACAACAATGAAAAAGGTGAAAAGAAAATACATAAAAAAAAACAACTCAGCACAGAAACTTACGTGGAACAAAGAAACTGTCAACAACACACAAAAAAGGCATCAAAATGACAACACTAAACTCATACCTAACAATAATTATGTTGAATGTAAATGGACTAAATGCACCAATAAAGAGACAGAGGATGGCAGACTGAATTAAAGAAACACAATCCGTCTATATGCTGCCTACAAGAGACACACCTTAGACCTAAAAACACAAACCTAAACACAAATGATGGAAAAAATATATCAAGCAAACAACATTCAAAAAGGAACAGGAGTGGCAATATTAATCTCTGACAAGATAGACTTTAAAGTAAAATCCATCATAAAGAATACAGAAGGACACTATATAATGATTAAAGGGTCAATACACCAGTTGAAGTAACTATGATAAATATTTATGCACCCAATGACAGGGCTCCAAAATACATAAAACAAACTCTAACAGCACTGAAATGAGAGATAGACAGCTCCACAATAGTAGAAGGTGAATTCAACACACCACTTTCAGTGAAGGACAGAACATCCAGAAAGAAGCTCAACAAAGACACGGAAGAGCTAAATGCTACAATCAACCAACTTGATCTCATAGACATATACTGAACAGTCCACCCTACAGCAGCCAAGTATACTTTCTTTGCCAACGCACATGGAACATTCAACAGAATAGACCATATATTAGGCCATAAAGCAAGCCTTAACAGAATACAAAGCATCGAAATATTACAAAGCATCTTTTCTGACCATAAAGCCATAAAAGTAAACATCAACAACACCAAAAGCAAGGGAAAAAAAATAAACACATGGAAACTGAACAACACCTTGCTCGAAAACTACTGGGTTATAGAAGAAATTAAGGATGGAATAAAGGAACTCATAGAATCAAACGAGAATGAAAATACATCCTACCAGAACCTTTGGGATACAGCAAAAGCAAAAGCAGTGCTCAGAGGTCAGCTTACAGCAACAAATGCATACATACAACAAGAAGAAAGGGCCATGATTAAAACATTAACTCTACAACTGGAACAAGTAGAAAGAGAGCAGCAAAAGAAGCCCTCAGGTGCCAGAAGAAAGGAAATAATAAGAATTAGAGCAGAATTAAATGAAATAGAGAATAGAAGAACAATTGAAAGAGTTAACAAGACCAAAAGCTGGTTCTTTGAAAAGATCAACAAAATTGATAAACCATTGGCCAAACTGACAAAAGAAAAACAGGAGAGGAATCAGATAACCCGTATAAGAAATGAGATGGGTGATATCACAACATACCCAACTGAAGTTAAAAGAATCATAACAGAATACTATGAAAAATTGTACTCTAACAAGTTTGAAAACCTAGAGGAAATGGACAAATTTCTAGAAACTCCCTACCTACGTAAACCAACACAGAGGTAGAACAACTAAATAAACCCATAACAAGAGAAGAGACAGAAAAGGTAATTAAAAAATTCCCAACAACAACAACAAAAGGCCCTGGCCTGGATGGCTTCACTGGAGAATTCTACCAAACTTTCAGAGAAGAGTTTTCACCATTACTACTAAAGGTATTTCAGAGCATAGAAAAGGATGGAATACTCCCAAACTCATTCTATGAAGACAGCGTAACCCTGATGCCAAAACCAGGTAAAGACACCACAAAAAAAGAAAATTACAGACCAATATCCCTCATGAACATTGAAGTAAAAATCCTCAACAAAATTCTAGCCAATAGAATTCGGCAACATGACCAAGTGGGATTTATACCAGGTATGCAGGGATGGTTCAACATTAGAAAAACAATCAATGCAATCCATCACATAAATAAAACAAAAGACAAGAAGCACATAACTTATCATTTGATGCAGAAAAGGCATTTGACAAAGTCCAACACCCATTCATGATAAAAACTCTCAACAAAATAGGAATAGAAGGGAAATTCCGCAATATAATTAAGGGCATTTATACAAAGCCAACAGCCTACATCATCCTAAATGGAGATAATCCAAAAGAATTTCCCTCAAGAACGGGAACCAGACAACAATGCCCTTTATCAGCACTCTTATTCAACTTTGTGCTAGAGGTCCTAGCCAGAGCAATTAGGCTAGAAAAATAAATAAAAGGCATCCAAATTGGTAAGGAAGAAGTCAAAGTACCTCTATTTGCAGATGATATGATCTTAAACACAGAAAACCCCAACGAATCCACAAAAAAACTACTGTAACTAATAGAAGATTTCAGAAAAGTTTCAGGATACAAGATAAACATACAAAAATCAGTTGGATTACTTTACACCAACAAAGGGAACTTCGAAGAGGAAATCACCAAATCAATACCATCTACAATAGCCCCCAAGAAGATAAAATATTTAGGAATAAATCTAACAAGAGACGTAAAAGACTTATACCATGAAAACTATTAGACACTACTGCAAGAAACCAAAAGAGACCTGCGTAAGTGAAAAAACATACCTTGCTCATGGATAGGTAGACTCAACAGTGTGAAAATGTCAATTTTACGCAGAGCGATCTACAGATAAGATGCAATCCCGATCCAAATTCCACCGGCATTTTTTAATGAGATGGAGAAACAAACCACCAACTTCGTATGGAAAGGGAAGAGGCCCAAAATAAGTAAAGCATTACTCAAGAAGAAAGACAAAGTGGGAGACCTCACACTACCTGATTTTAGAACCTATTATACTGCCACAGTAGTCAAAACAGCCTGGTACGGTTACAACAAAAGATACATAGACCAATGGAACAGAATTGAGAATCCAGACATAAATTCATCCACCTATAAGCAGTTGATATTTGACAAAAGCCCAAGGTCTGTAAACTGGGGAAAAGACAGTCTCTTTAGCAAATGGTGCTGGCATAACTGGATATCTATCTGCAAAGAAAGGAAATAAGACCCATACCTCACACCATGCACAAAAACTAACTCAAAATGGATCAAAGACTTAAATATAAAATCAAAAATGATAAAGATCATGGAAGAAAAAATAGAGACAATGCTAAGAGCCCTAATACATGGCATAAACACAATACAAACCATAAGTAACAATGCACAAGCACCAGAAGAGAGACTAGATAAATGGCAGGTCCTAAAAATCAAACACTTATGCTCATCAAAAGACCACCGTAAGAGTAGAAAGACAACCTACAGACTGGGAAAAAATTTTTGGCCACCGCAAAACTTATCAGTGTCTAATCTCTAAAATCTACAAGATATTGCCAAACATCAACAACAAAAAGACAAATAATCCAATTAAAAAATGGGCAAAGGATATGAACAGGCATTTCACCAAAGAAGATATCCATGAGGCTAACATGAAGAAATGCTCACGATCATTAACCATTAGAGAAATGCAGATCAAAACTGCAATGAGATACCATCTCATCCCAACAAGGCTAGCACTAATCCAAAAAACACAAAATAATAAATACTGGAGAGGTTTTGGAGAGACTGGAACACTTATACACTCTTGATGGGAATGTAAAATTATACAACCAACTTTGGAAATCCATTTTATGCTTCCTTAAAAAGCTAGAAATAGAAGTACCATATGATCCGGCTATCCCTCTACTTGGAATATATCCTAGAGAAATAAGAGCCGCCACACGAATAGATATGTGCGCACCCATATTCACTGCAGCACTGTACACAATAGCAAAAGGATGGAAACAACCTGGGTGCCCATCAATGGAAGAATAGATAAACAAATTATGGTGTATCTACACAATGGAATAGTACGCAATGATAAAGAACAACAATGAAGCTGTGAAACATCTTATAACATGGAGGAATCTGGAGGTCATTACTCTGAGTGAATTTAGTCAGTCACAAAGGAACAAATATTGTATAAGACCACTATTATAAGAACTCAAGGAAAGGTTTAAACACAGAAGAAAACATTCGTTGATAGTTACGAGGGTGGGGAGGGAGGGGGAGGGTTATTTACTAACTAGATAGTAGATAAGAATTATCTTAGGTGAAGGGAAGGACAGCACTCATTACAGGGGAAGTCAGCACAACTGGACTAAACCAAGCTAACAAGGTTTCTGAATACAATCAAACACTTTGAGGGACTGAGTAGCAGGGGTAGGGGTCTGGCGACCATGCTTTCAGGGGTCATCTAGGTCAAATGGCATAACAACGCTTATTAAGAAAATGTTCTGCATCTCACTTTGGTGAGTGGCGTCTGAAGTCTTAAAAGCTTGCAAGCGGCCATCTAAGATGCATCAATTGGTCCCAGCCACCTGGAGTAAAGGAAATTGAAGAACACCAAAGACACTAGGAAAGTATTAGCCCAAGAGACAGAAAGGGCCACAGAAACCAGAGACTTCATCAGCCTGAGACCAGAAGAACTAGATTGTGCTCGGCTACCACCAATGACTGCCGTGACAGGGAACACAACAGAGAGTCCAGGATGGAGCAGGAGAAAGGTGGGGTGCAGAACTCAAATTCTAGTAAGAAGACCAAGACTTAATTGTTTCGCTGAGACTGGAGGAACCCCAGAAAGCATGACCCCTGGATTCTCTATCAGCCCAGAACTAAAACTGGACTGTGGGACATAAAGTGATCCTCATGAGGAGTGTGCCTCTTAGCTCAAGTAGATACAAGAGTCTAAACGGGCGGCTTCTGTCTGGAGGTGAAATGGGAAGGCAGAGAGGGTTAGGAGCTGGTTAAATGTTTATGGGGGAATCAGGGATGGAAAGGAGGAGTGTGCTTTCACAGTATGGGGAGAGCAATTAAGGTCACATAACAATGCACGTATAAATTTTGAATGGGAAAAAAATATAAAATAAATTTAAAAAAAAATAAATAAAAACCCTGTTTAGACAAGGATTTTGATTATGATTATTTGCTGATTTTACTAACTAGTTATAGAAATTTACTACATTTTTCAGGGAGTTGTATTGCCAAACAATTCTCAGTTTTGACCTCTGTTAAAAGCGTTCAATAATTCTCAAGTCCAAATTGCACCAGCAGGAAATGGGCTTCAAAATTTCTACAGTCCTTTAAGCATGGAAGCCTCTGTGATGCATATCACACATATGGCCATGAAGGTCAATGAAAATGAATACACTCTCCCTCCCAAAAACAAAGCCAGGGGTCTCAGTGTACAATGGAGAAGAAAGGTCCTCCCAGAGAAATGAATCAAGGATTTAGCATGTGAGATAACCAGGAAAATTACCTAACTGCCAGATTAGAATCTTTATTTTTCATGGTGAGTGTTATTTTATTACCCCATTGGTTACCAGCTCGTGCACTTCCCAGATTCAGCTTCTCGTAATGGAATATCTATTTTTATATCATCATTGTATATTGGATATACATGTGGTATACCTGTTTTAGGTGTACAAATTTTTCAGATTGTAGTTTGCAGAATCACATGGGGCCATATTTGCATCTGGTGGAAAGAACTGCATGTCTCTCAGAGATCTTCAGCATTTATCTGTAAATGGACATGAGTAAATGGAAAGTATATTAGGATTGCCCCATTGGGAGTGGTTGAAGGTATTTTATATATATAGCACGACAAATATCCATGAATATCATTGACAACTAAAGGGAAAGAACATGGAAGAGTATGCCCATCATTACATGTCCAGTTTTTTCCTAGGTATATAGGAACATGCAATAATATCAATAATATTTCCAGGGTTCCTTTCCAACTAGACATAGCCACATGTCTACACTATACCCAGTGGAATGTAAGTAGTGGTATTACATAAAAACCTGTGGGAACTTTTCTCATATGTTTTCTTTCGCATCCCCCTTGCTTCTTTTTTCTCTGATGCTTAGGATACAAATGAGATGACTTTAAATCCATTTTCATCACAGTGATGAGACACACATTCTAGGGAAAGATAATTGAGGCTCCGAAGGAAATAGAGAAAATTTTTATGTGAGAAATATATACATGTATGTCTGTGTCATGTTTATCTTACTCAAGTCACTAACTTTGCATCCTTTAACTTACACCAAATATACTTCAAAAATCAGATGTTATAAATTCCTAAAAAAAGAAAAAGAAAAACTCACAGAGACTATTGTATTGGTCAGATGTCCCCTTCATTTTGTAATGAGCATAAATAGGTAGCTACAGTGTGAATGAACTACTTAGTATGGCCTTTCTTGCCAGGGTCTTGTAACTCCCACCGAGGTGATTGAGTGAGTCTGTGCAAGTAAGATAATTATGGTCCACCAAGGTGATTGCTCAGTTTTGACTTAGAAGAGAGCCAATTCCAGAGCAGAGGGAAGAGCCCACCACCACCAAGCCAGGAGAGACCCATGGGAGAGATCCTCAGGAAAGACTGGCAGGATAAGGTGCAGTGGGCTTCCCGACTCACGTAGCAAGAAAGCTGAGTGCCTTTGGGCAGAGACTGAGGGCCAGGAAGAAGCCTACTTACTCCTGACCCAAGAATTTGGGACTTGCCAACCTCCACAGTCACGTGAGCCTTTTCCTTTATATGGCTCCTGAATTCTGTGATACCTTGCAGAGAATTAGGGAACTCAAAGACAGAAGGGAGAGTACTGAGAGGGGAGGGAGTACTTGATGTTAGCGGTGATGGAGTGCTACGGCAGACTAGAAAAGTTGAACGTTTGGGACATCTTTAACCTCCACCTAATCGGAACCATCTTCACGCTCATCCTCATAAAAGAAATCATTCGTTTAGTAGCAGTACTGCCAAAAGGTTAATTCTCTCACTAGCAAAATATACAAATAAGTCCCAGGTGTATCATGCTAAGAGTTTCTTTCACACAACTCTTAAACATTGATTCAGAATCAATTTTCATTTAATTCTAGGAACTCAAGTCACCTTATTTCCTGAATATATTTTCTGATTGAGTGTGGCTGTGTAAGGCTCCTTTTACATTGAGACTATTTTTTTTTTTTAATTTTGAGAAGTGTTGTTTTTTAAAAAATAAATTTTGTTCCCTGTGATAGTGTTAGTTATTTTATACACGTAAGATTGCACAGCTTACTCTTCAGAAACTTCTTACTACTCGTTAACACTTGGTTTTCATTAGGGATTCAGGAGCAATGTGAAGACAGAAGCATTTAACTTACAGTTTTTTATTCCAAGCAATTAAGTTTTCTACATGACTGTTAATTGAGTGAAATCTCAATTCCCTTTCCCATTTGGTTTTCCAAAATATAGCTCTGCATTAAGTTAGCAAAGCATAATTATTAAATAAAGCATAAATAAGACATCTGTCTAAGACACATAATTCAAAGGAAATTTGAAAAGCCATATACTGTCTGGCACAATTAAATGTACTATTGTAAAACTTCTAAAAATGATCTCTTCTCGCCCACCTTGGGTGCAATTCATTTTCTAATACAACCTCTAAGTCTCAGAATATTAGTCTGTCTATGGTTCCAAGACTCATAGCTCATTCTGCCTTAAAGATAACTGAGAGTAGCCCTGTTAGTCTAGGTGAAACTTTTTTTCCAGCCCAATCAGAGGCAATCAATGGCTTTATTTCCATTAATACACTGAAAATTTAGCATTTTAGTCACATTTGTTCTAACTCTTATGCATATTTACACTCCTAATTTAAAAAAAGTTAGAGAGAATAACTAAATTACATTTTGCTCTTGATGGCCTCTTAAATATATTAAAAATATTTCCGTGGCCTTTTTTTGGTCAGATATTGGTTTTCCTGATCACTAACTTTTAAATTACTTCATGGCTATATCTAATGTCACTTGATACTGATAGACATTTACTGAATAAATTGCACAGGATAATTTTATAATAAGAATTTCATTCTTATGATTTTTAAGCATTAAGCTGTTCTGAGAGGTCTTTTATAAATTTATCCATATATCAGAGACTGAAATGTTATATATGCATGGTTCTGAGTGCTGAAGGTAATGTAGAAAGATTTTGTATATTTTTATTTAAAAAAAAGAATATTCAAGATAATTCTGATTCATAATCAAGGATCTTCAGACAATATGAAAAACGTATTTAATGTATCAGAAATATAGTTTCATATGAAAGTAGGCACTTTAAAATTTATTCAGACCAAAGAATTCTCAGAATTATATTCACTGACATGTGATTCTCTATGGCCAGGGAGTGATAACTTAGTAGTACAAAACCCAGGAAGGCTATATAGCCAATGCAAACATTTAAAAACACACAAGGAAAAAACTGACCATGACCAAGAATTCAGTAGACACAATAAACTTGAGAATTAGCATCTGTCTTAGGCTAGGTTCCGTAGAGAAGCAAAACCAGTGAAGCCCATACATACATACATACATACATACGTATATGCATATATACATACATGTAGCCCCACACTTCTGTCAGTTTGTCGTACTGCAGTGGCTTGCCTGTTGCTAGAAGCTATGCCACTTGCATTTCGAATACTAGCAGGGTCACTCATAGTGGACAGGTTTCAGCTCAGCATCCAGACTAAAACCAACTAGGAAGAAGGACCTGGCAGTCTACTTCTGAAAAAATTAGCCAGTGAAAACCTTATGAATAGCAACAGAACATTGTCTGGTATAGTGCCGAAAGATGAGCCCCTCAGGTTGGAAGATACTTGAAATAAGAATGGGGAAAAAAAGTAGAGTCCACCTTAATGACGTGCATGGACTAAAGCACTCAGAACCATTATTTGTTGAGGTAACACTAATCAAAATGAGAAGAAAGAGCTACAAACACCAGAAATAACCAGAATGTGGAATGTGTGAATTATGAATCTAGGAAAATTGGAAGTTGTCAAAAATGAAAAGGAACAAATAAAGATCAATATCCTAGTAATCAGTGAGCTGAAATAGACTGATATTGGCCATTTTGAAGCAGACGATTGTATGGTCTACTATGCCGGGAATGACACATTGAAGAGGAATGATATTGCCTTCATTCTCAAAAAGGCAAATTTCAAGAACTATCCTGAAGTAACATACTGTCAGAGATAGAATACTATCCATATGCCTGCAAGGAAGACTAGTTAATAAGATTATTTTTCAAATTTACACACCAACCACTAAAGCCAAAGATGAGGAAACAGAAGATTTTTTTTTTTTTT
>NW_004444060.1:6840015-6869175 GCF_000243295.1 Trichechus manatus latirostris | reverse complement strand
CATTTCTTTTATTTCTGTAAGTTTTGTTTTTGCTGAGACTTTATGTTTTTCCTCTTTTTTTATGAGTATGTTTGTTAACTTTCTTTGTGGTTACCATGAATTTTACCCTTATCTTCTAAGTTTGAAGCAGTCTACCAATACTTGGTATCACCTTGCCTTCCGCTCTATTAGAAGGTTCTATACCTATGCCGTTTGTTTCCTCTTTTATTGTTTTGATGTTGTTGTCATTTCTGATTAACCTCTCTGATTCCCTGTTGTATTTCTGTTGGTTTTGGATAGTCCTTGAGAGTTCATTTCCTAGATTGGTATCTGACTGGTATGATCGTGCGTCCTAGATTCCGACTGTGAGCTGAAGCTGTTTGTCCTCAGATCGAAGAACTCCCTTTAATAATTTTTGTTAGTTTGGTTTGACTCTTACATATTCCCTTAGTTTCTATTTATCTGGAAATGACTTAATTCAACCATGAAATTTGAACGAGAGTTTTGCAGGACATATTATTCTTGGCTGGCAATTTTTTTCTTTCAAGATTTTATATATGTCATCCCATTGCCCTCTTGCCTGCATGGTTTCTGCCGAATAATCTGAGCTTAGTCTTATTGTTTCTCCTCTGTAAGTGACTTCTTGTTTTTCACAAGCTGCTCTCAGGATTGTTTGTCTGTCTTTGGTTTTGGTGAATGTGATTATGATATCCCTTGGTGATTTTCTTTTGGAGACTCTTCTATATGGGGTTCGTTGTGCTTCTTGGATGGCCAGCCTTTCATCTTTCATGAAATTGGGGAAGTTTTCTGTCAGCAGTTCTTCAATGATCCTCTCTGTGTTTTCTGTTTTC
Organism: Trichechus manatus latirostris; assembly: GCF_000243295.1. Lineage (NCBI taxonomy): Eukaryota > Metazoa > Chordata > Mammalia > Sirenia > Trichechidae > Trichechus > Trichechus manatus. The sequence goes on along the minus strand of NW_004444060.1, from coordinate 6,868,345 downwards.
TCCCCCTTTTCTGGAATTCCAATCACTTGCAAAGTTTTGCTTTTAATTGTGTCCCACATAACTCTCAGGGTCTCTTCATTTTTCTTTGTTCTTTTTTCTGAGTTTTCCTGAAACAGAGCTGTATACAAGTGTTTGTCTTCATTTCCACTTATCCTGTCTTCCACCATTTCCAACCTGCTTCTCAGCCCTTCTATGACATCGTCCATTTCTGAAATCTTGTTGTTTATCTTCTGGATTTCTAATTGTTGTTTTTGTATAATTTTTAGTTGTGTATTTATTGTGGCATTTTTTTCCTGCATTATTTTCCTAAATTATTCCAATTTTTTGTCTGTATTCTCCATGAATTTGTCTATTTTTTCCTCATATTTGTCAGCTTTTTGCCTCAGCTCTTGAAGAATTCTGAGTATTAGAGATTTGCATTCCCTATCAGGTAGTTCTAGTGCATTTTCTTCCCCTGGAAAGTCATCTGGTGTTTTATGTTGGAAGCCTACTGGAACCATGCTGTCCTGTTTTTGTAAATGTCTTGATACTGTCTGCTGTCTTCAGGGTATTTAGTAGTTATTTTTCTCATTTATTGATTGTAGATTTGTTTGTTTCGTTCCCCCTTTTTTTTTTTTTTTTTTAATTTGACTATGTCTGAGCAGGCAGACTGTGTGTTCTTTTTTGTTTGCTCTTCTGTCAGCATAATACTTTTTGCCTCCTTCTCCAATTGGCAGGGTCACTCACTCAGATATTGTATGGCAGGGCAGGTCTAGCTGAAGAGGAGTTACTGGGATGGGTTGTATGTGGCACTTACTACAGCCACCAGAGTGGGTTGGTAATCAGTGCAGGGCAGGTTCCAGTAGGCTGTGCCTGTGCTCCTTGGTGGTGTGATGTCAAGCGCACGGCGCAGGTAGGCAGGATGCAGCAGTGAGATTGTTATGTGTAGAGCTAATATGGATATGGGACAGAGGAGAGAGGAACAGGAGGCAAAAACATACAAACAAACAAAAAAGAATGCTAGGGGAGTTTGCCATTGGAGTGGAGAGATGAGAGACTATGAAATGGAGAAAACCAGAAAGGGGAAGAGGAAGAAAAGAAAAGAATGAACAAATAAAAATCAGAATGGTTAAAGAACCGCAAAGTTCCCAGGGATCCCACCGGTGCAGTTATGAGGTCCGGGGAAGTCGCTCTCAGTTGTTGCAGTACAGCCTGGCTAGAAGGTGTAGATGTATACAGCGCCAGGTATTCAGGGAACAGAAAGAGATGGAAGATATAGAGAGGTGAGAAACTGAGCAGTGAAGAAAGACAAAAAGGGAAAAAGAGGGAAAATAAAACAAAGCAAATTAAAATAAATAAATAAAAAAGAACTAGAAAGGCCCCCCAAAAAACAGGGGGAAAAAAAAAAAAACTAATGAAAACAGAAATGCCCTCAGGGATCACTACGCACGTCTGTGCAAGCTGAGGGGGAAGTCTCGTTACCACACAGCACTGCCTGGCCAGAAAGGGCTCACAACTCAAGAAAAGGATAAGAAAAAAAACTAACAATTCAAAACAAACAAAAGAACAAAAGCCCCGGGATCCCACCAGCATGGCAGCCCAGACCAGGAAGCAGCTCCACACTTGAACGGAGTGCCGCAGCCCCTCAGGAAGAAGCAAAGATGGCCCACAGAGCCAGGTATTTGAGCAAAAGGAGGGGGAGGTGGTGAGAGGTAAGGAAGAAATCAAAAGAAGCAGAAAAAAAGCAACACGAGCAGCCAACAAATGGCACTCAGAGAGCCAGCTAGTGGGGGCTGTTGTTTCTCGGACAGGAGACTGTGTCCGTAGGAAGCAGAGGGGCCCGAGTGTGGCTAAAGAAGGGTAGGGAGTGGGAAAACATATATTACAAATTACCGGAGCTCTGCAGCCCCTCAGGAAGAAGAAAAGATGGCACACGGAGCCACGTGTTTGAGCGAAAGGAGGGGGAGGTGGTGAGAGGTAAGGAAGAAATCAAAAGAAGTGGAAAAAAGCAACACCAACAGCCAACAAATGGTACTCAGAGAGCCGGCCCATTCGCTGTGTGGAATCCAAGCAGACAGTGTTTCCTGGTCAAGAGATTGTGGCTCTGGGAAGCAGAGGAGGCCGATCAGGGTGAAGAAGGGTGGGGGGTGGGAAAGCGTATATCGTGTATTACTGGTTGTTTTGTCTGCCGCTGGATGCTCTGTGAGGCTGCTTTCTCATAGCCCCTGTTTGCTGGTCTCCGATAGGAGCCCAAGATGGTGGATCCACACTGCGTTAGCTGGTAGAGGACCTCTGCATGAATCTCTCCTCACTCTCTGTTCTCTGTCAGTTTTCTCACTCCATTTGGTGCTTGGCTGAGTTGTTTATCTCTTCATTTGATGTTTTAGTGTTTCACGATTGTTGTATTCTCTGTTCAGCTTAGTTTTTCGGATCTTTGCTGTGGAGGGACTGCATGGTGCTTCTGCCTAGAGTGACATTTTGCCCCATATCATGAATTTTTTACTAAATTTCCTGTACTGTTCATCTGTACTTTGTTCCTCTAGTCACAGGAACAGCAGAAATAACTTTATGACCATTTCAGAACACCACATTAGTATTCTGCATCAGTTTTTCATTTCTGCAAAAGGCTCTACTGTCAACACAAAAATCTTGTAAAGACATATATGATGATGTTACAACATCTCCATTAGTCATTATCTTTTTTCTAATTCAGACTGGTGTCTGCAAATCACTGACTTTTAGTCTAAGCAATGATAGTAAACACAATTTTAAATAAAATAAAATTGTAGAAAAGATTAAGTGATTTTAAAGAGCCATGCAGTGGCAGAAGTGAGGTTCAGATCTGCTGCTATCATCTGAGCAAGTTTTCATAATACTCTTATGACTTCCACTTTGTCACTCCTCATGAGTGTTGTAAATCTTAAAATAAAAAAGAGCATACTAACAAGATAAATCATAGAAGGGGACATGTATCTTTATTGTACAGAAATTTAGGCATGAAGAGGCAAAGTGACTTACTCAGGCCATAATATCAGTTAGCAACAGACCTGGGAAGATTCTTCATTTTCTAACTCTTGATCTAGTTCCCATTCATTATTTCTGCTAGAGGCTTAAAACTCATTATAGAATATTTATTCCTTTTTTTTTATATCCTGAGGTCACAGATATGTTGACATAGACCTTGCCCTTAAGCACATTTCCATTTTTGTTAATGAAGTTAAGTTACATTTACTGAAACATTGTACAATTGTTTTATCCTATCTATAGAGAGCATATTTTTCAGGCTTCAGAAAGTTTACAAGGACGAATAGATTGTTTTCTCCTGGATTTCTGGTGGAAGGAACCAAGATAAATCTCCTTATACATAATACTTGCTCATTGTGAGCACCAAAGGCATCATCAATCCGTTATGTCAAGATGAAGTTTCTTGAAGTTAATGGGCTGACCCCTGTAAAGTAAACCAGACTGTTAAAGTATCAAGTGCTCCTAGGCATAATAATTCCAGAACTATTTTGTTTTTTCAACAAGAAAGAAGAAGATCCTCTTAAATGAATATTACTCATTGACATCTAGTGGCACAATGGTTAAGACTGCAGATGCTAACCAAATTTCAGCTGTTCTTAATACACCAGCCACTCCTTGGAAACCCTATGGGGCAGTTCTACTCTGTCCTATAGGGTCACTATGAGTTGGAACGACTCAACAGCAAAGTTTTTTGTTGTTGTTGTTGTTAAATGAATAGAATAATTTATTCATATGAAACTTGAGGGTGGTCTATGGAAAAAAGGTTTTTGTAGAGGTAGTCTTGAGGTGAGAGGTTAGAATGCTTTCCTCATATTCATGAGTGAGGAAATCAGCCCTAGTGAGCATTGAGTGTACATCGCAGTGTTTGATAACTTTATACTTACTTGTCAGCGTCAGCACAGTCTAAGCTGAGTAGCATCTCCATTTCCATCTAGCCAGATTTGAAACCCCAAAAATTCAAGAAGATTTAGGTTTGAAACCTTTTCTCTTAAGAAAAGGATTGAAAATAATAATAAGATGACCAAATACTTGAGATTAAAGAGGATGCTGAAGGAAGAGGTTGAACACACTGGAAAAAGACAAAAGCGAGGAGAGAAGGGTGATCTTCAGCTTGGGGGTTGGGATAGGCTTTCACGAGAGACTTCCTGGAGAATATAGCTTCAATCTTAGTCTTAATGAAATAGCTAGAACTGCACTGTCCAATCCAGTAGCCACTAAACATGCATATTATTTAAATTTATACTAACTAATAATACATAAAGTTAAATTCTCAGTCTCTGAGTCACACCAGCCACACTTAAAGTGTTCAGTAGCCACATATGGTCTGTGGCCACCTTACTGGACCGACCAGATATAAAACATTTCTTTCATTACAGAAAGTTTAGTTAGACAGTGGTGAGCCAGTTGAATACAGAGGAGAGCAGAAAAGGGAGACATAAATTTTTCCATTCTAGATACTCATGAAACATTACTTTTTTTCAGATAATTAAAAACATTTGTAATTAATAATAAATTATAAGGTCATGAGTAAAAGGAGATGTAATTGGATTTTTAGCGAAAGGCAAGATTATGGCCTTTTATGTCATTCTAAGTAACTCAGAATCTATTCTCTAAGTCAGGGCATATTCCCCAAATCATGTCCCTGTAAGCAGGAATCCATGAGATATTAATTGGTGCTTGAAGAATAAAAAAAGAGAGAGAAGAAGAAAAAACAGACATGGGAAAGTTTTGCTCCACATTTACCTCTTGTTGACTGACCATTCATTACATCTCCTAAAATCATGATCTAGAAACTCATCATTTGTATTTATTCTATAATCCTGAAAGAAAAGAAATATTTTCCTGAATATACTTTTTATCTCTTTAACTACACTTGTGATAGATGCCAGTCCAGTACAAAATGTCCAGTTGTAAATGATGAGTTACAAAAGGGCTCTAAGAAGAAGACTGTTGTTCAGCCATACATTCAAGATAAATCACTTGGTGGTAGTGTGAAGGGTGGATTTGAGAAGAAGACTATGGAGAAGGAAACTATTTCAAAAGCTATTTTATTAACCCATGTAGATATGACAAAATACTTAATTAGAGGGTGGATATTAGGGAGAAAGCAAAGGGCATGCATTTAAGAAAATGATGGAACATAAAATTGGCAGGACATGACTAATTGGATATGCACATAGAGAAAAGGAGTCTAATATAACTTTCATTTTTGTCACTGGATTATGGCCTGCAATTTATAGCGCAAATAATAGAGCATTACAGAAAAATCAAGGCGCCCAGGTGGCACAGTGGTTAAAGTGCTTGGCTGCTAACTGAAAGGTCTGCAGTTTGAACCCAGCAGCCACTCCATGGGAGACAGATGTGATAGTTCTGCTTCTGTAAAAATTACAGCCTTAGAAACCTATGGGACAGTTCTACTCTGTCCTATAGGGTCACTATGAATCTAATCAACTTGACGGCAGGGAGTTTCTAAGAAAATCATCAGGTCTTATTGGAAAAGACAATCATTTATTTTGAAAACATAATGATCTTCAAATGTACATTCTCTCTATCTCTCTTTCCATCCCTCTTTATCTCTCTCTCTCTTCCACAGACATGCACACACACACACAGACACACACTGGTAGGGCTAGGTAGTTATAGTCACATCCTACAGCTATTTTCTCTTCCCAAGCTGATACAGATAGGGAAATTGTTCTCCTCACTTTTTTATTATTATTAGATTAGCAGTATTCAAGGCATTAACATGCATGTCATAAGAATGAATGCTTGGAACAATGGAAAGGCTTTGCCTCAAAGCAATGTAAACTATTTAAAATAAAATGTTGACCTTCCTTTGGGTATTTGCTTGCCAACTGTCTCTCACTGGTTACTTTTTGAAGTTCAGCTGCATTGCTTGATATACTTCTCCATTTATGTCTGTTCTCCTCATTCTCAAATTCCTGTTAGTTTATTGTGGAGAGGAGTTTAGTTTTCCCTTTGGCCCTGTCTCTTTCCAACCATGCTTTCAGAGCTGCATGCTTTCTTCCCAAAATCCTTTATCAAGGTTGATTTTAAAGTACAGATCATTTCCTTCCAATTATGGAGAAATAAGTTTTGTTTCGATTTTTACTCTTTGACAATAGTTTTAAAGTTTCTGATGTACTTTGGTTAGATATTAGAGTTCATCTTTTGTCCATTTTTGCTTCTGTACTATTTACTAAATATTAACCTTGCTTATATTTACCAGGGTTATTTCCAGGTCAATCCTGACATGTTCGTTCATTATACAGAGAAAATACTAAGCCCCCCGCTATCAAGTGGGCTCTTGGTGACAGCTGTACTAGAACTTCTAGAACTAATCAGCTGGCCTCACCCTATTTGGTACTATATCACACAGATTTAATAGCTATAATTAAGTTTGTTTCCTTAGGAGAATAGACCTAGAGATACACGTTTTTCCCTTATGATCCAACTGATTATGCTTCATCAAGCTTGAATTTGTTTGGATATAATCGGAATTTCCTCAGCTGGTGATTTTTTTTTTCTAAATTACTAATCATATAGACTGTTGAGATTCCTGGCAACCGATGAATATTAGACCATTTGATTTATTTGTAGCTATGGACACCCTATTTCTGTCTGCTGGTATTTTAAGTCATTTGTTTTCTTAATGAGGTTTTACATTTTCTTTTTAACATCAGTTTACTGGATACAGATTGTTTCCTTGCTTCTTTTATTTGCACGTGTTATTAGAACAGCAATTGAATGTGTCCAGGTATGCTTTTGTAAAGTCTGGATTTCTTTATGCTTATGAAGTAGTATGTTAAATTCCATATAATAATACAAAGTGCCTACATGCTTCTTTTTAAATTTTAAAATAAGCATTTTTGCTACAGGTTTTTTTTTTTTTTTTTTGGTCTATTAAGTGTGACCAAAAAAATGAAGAATTGATGTCTTTAAATTGTGGTGTTGGTGAAGAATACTGAATATAGCATGGACTGTCAAAACAATGAATGAATCTGTCTTGGAAGAAGTACAGCTAGAATGCTCCTTAGAAGCAAAGATGGTGAGACTACGTCTCACATACTTTCGACATGTTATCAAGAGGTAACGTTCCCTGGAGAAGGACGTCATGCTTGGTAAAGTAGAAGGTCAGCAAAAAAGAAGAAGATTCTCAACAAGATGGACTGACACAGTGGCTGCAACAATGGGCTCAAGCACAACAAGGATTTTAAGGATGGCACAGGACTGGAGAGTGTTTCGTTCTGTTGTGCATAGTGTCGCTGTGAGTCAGAATTGACTCAATGGTACCTAACAACAACATTAAGTGTGAAGAAGGAAGAAATATCTTGAGAAGATTTCACTTTTCTTACCTATTTATAATTTCTTTCTACCTAAGAGGCTTATTCTGAAGATAAAACAGTATACTGTTGCTGAGAGCACTTTGAAAATCATAAGGCGTACATGTAAGATGTGTACAAATCTATATATGAATGAGTTAGTGTGTGTAAATGCAATAATCATCAAGAACACATGAAGAAAAATATGTGTAGGTTCAATTTACGACATTGGACTAAATTTAAAACAAAACGAAGATTATATATTTATTTCTTTCAGAGTAATGCCGCAGGAGAGAATTTTTTTCTTCTGAGTTATAAATTATCAACTCTACTGAAAAGATTTTCCTAACCTGGAAGAGTTGCATGTCCTTGTGCTCCCATGATATGCTTGGCATGCATTAAAAAAAAAAAAAATTCTAAGTGGTTACCTCCTTACCATTGGCCCTAATGGGCCAATGATTAAGTGCTCCCCTGCTAACCAAAAAATTGGCAGTTCGAACTCACCAGCCTCTCTTCAGGAGAAAAGACATGATGATCTGCTCTCATAAAGATTTCAGCCTCAGAAATTTGGGGTAGTTTTACTCTGTCATATAGGGTTGCTATGAGTCGGAATCGATTTGGCTGCACACACAAGATCAACCTTCTTACCTACCTCCTCTACTAGATTTGTAGATACATGAAAGCCTGGACTGGCCTTTATTTATCAGTTTTGAAACTCTACCCTCACACCTTGCACATAAAACAAAACACACACACACACACACACACACACACACACAATCATTGCAGTCAAGTCAATTCCAACTCTTGGTGACCTCATGTACCGTAGCGTTGAACTGTGCTTTAGAGAGTTTTCAAGGATGTGAACTTCTGGAAGTAAATCACCATGCCTTTCTTCCAAAGCACCTCTTGGTGAGTTTTAACTACTTGCACCAACCAGAACTCCACCTTGCACGTATTGCTTTTCTTGAGTGCCAGAATCACTTCTGACTCATTGTGACCTTATAGAGAGAGAAGAGTAGAACTTCCCCATAGGATTTCCTAGGCTGTAATCTTTGTGGGGCAGATGGCTACATTTTTCTCCCATGCAGAGTCTGATAGGTTCCAACCCTCTTCCACCTTTCAGTTAGCAGCAGAGCACTTTAACCACTGAGCCATGAGGGCTTCTTATCTTGTGCATAAAAGCCACTAAATAAATGCTTATCAAAAAACTTGAGTCCTGATTATGAAGAGACTGAAAAAGATATTGGAAATGGAATAAAATTTAAGATGTTACTTTGGTGACTAAGTTAAAATTGGTGACAGGACATTAAACTCTTTGAAAATACGATAAATGGAAAACAGGTATGTTAATCAAATTTATGAATGTATCACTTGTGTTGAATGTTTTAAAAAATATATATGTTGTGCAAACATTTAAGTTAATATAAGGTTTTTTTTTTTTTGCTATGATCAGTGGTAGAATTCTAGTTTATGTTAAAATTTTAAGCTTAAAATCTGAAACTTACCTGACACATTGTTTAGGTAATTACATTTGTGTTTCCACATCATTAGAATGAACTTTTTTGAGACTCAAATTTGTGCTGGACATACCTAAACTTTTGATTTTGTTGGCAAAACTCCAAAGAATTCAACAGAGCTAGTTATCAATCCCATTCCATCCCGTCCTATGGTGGATTTTGGGGAGAAACATGGAGAGATGAGGTTATCTTCTAAGTTTTTTCCTTTCATCTTATCTAGCACAGCCTACATGCTCCTCTGCAAAGTGGGAGAAAAAGAAAAAAAGAACATAGACATCAGTAACTTATCTCTAAAGTCATCTTCATTTTGCAAAGGTTGATGGTCATTGGTTTCTGGATTTTTCAGAACAGAAAAAACTTGGTTCCATATCTTATTAAATATATTGGTTCTTATTCTCCATTTCTCCCCTTGGATTACTCTTACAACCTACCCAACTTTGGTTAAAGCTCCCTGTTGAATCCCATGTATTGGGCAGACCTCAAACACCAGCCCTCCCACCCCCACCTCTACTTCTGCCACCCTGTCCTGGTCTCTTATCCAATGGTGAAACTGAATCATAGAGACACAGTTTGTTAATACATACTAATTACTGATGTTTCTATAATAATTTCTGGAGGGTGATTTTATTAATTATATTCCTGATTTAATTAGGAATAATTAAACCATTTTTTATTTTCCTTTGTGTTCTTTAGCAAATTTGTTATTCATTTTACTTTGTTAACTTTAATTAGCCCTTATTAGTTGCTTGAAATTATTTCTGGAGACTAACCCAATATAAATTGAGAATAAACATATATATCTCTGATTAAAATCGTGCCAGCAATCTTTGTCACCTCTCATTTCAAAAACACTATACTGTGTGCTTTGAGAAATACTGAAAGGAGTAATACATGAGTTCTGCTTCAAAATGCGTACACAGATTAAAGGTTGAAAACACAGATATAAATAATAGAACAGGGGATACTGCATGGTTTAAAGTCAGGAAAGGTGTGCGTCAGGGTTGTATCCTTTCACTGTACTTAATCTATATGCTGAGCAAATAATCGGAGAAGCTGAGCTCTATGAAGAAGAACTGGACATCAGGATTGGAGGAAGCCTCATTAACAACCTGCGTTATGCAGATGACACAACCTTGCTTGCTGAAAGTGATGAAGACTTGAAGCATTTACTGATGTTGATGAAAACTACAGTCTTCAGTATGGATTACACCTCAAAATTAAGAAGACAAAAAGCCTCATAACTTAACCAATAAGTAATAACATCATAAATGGAGAAAAGGTTGAAGTTGTCAAGGATTTCATTTTACTTGGATCCCCAATCAACACCCATGAAAGCAGCAGTCAAGAAATCAAATGACACATTTCATTGGACAAATCTGCTGCAAAAGACCTCCTTAAAGTGTTGAAAAGCAAGGATGTCACCTTGAAGACTAAGGTGTGCCTGACCCAAGCCATAGTGTTTTCAATCGCCTCATATGCATATGAAAGCTGGGCAGTGAATAAGGAAGACCTAAGAAGAACTGATGCTTTTTAATTATGATGTTGGTGAAGAATATTGAATATACCATGGACTGCCAGAAGAACAAACAAATCTGTCTTGGAAGAAGTACAACCAGAAAGCTCTTTAGAAGTAAGGATGGAGAGATTATGTCTCACGTACGTTGGACATGTTATCAGGAGGGACTAGTCCCTGGAGAAGGACATCATGCTTGGTAAAGTAGAGGGTCAGTGAAAGAGAGGTAGACCCTCAATGAGATGGACTGACACAGTGGCTGCAACAATGGGCTCAAGCATAAGAAGGATAGTGAAGATGGCCCAGGACTGGGCATCGTTTCCTTCTGTTGTACATAGGGTCACTATGGCTCAAAACCAACTCGATGGCACCTAACAACAATAACAACATGAGAGAGAGTACTTTAAGAAAGGAACATATACAATACCCTGTAGAGGTAGATATAATTTCCAATTTGAGGGATTAAAGAAGGCATGTTGAGTTAGTGGGTATTTTGTTTGGGCTTTGAAAACCAGACAATAGACAACATGGATGATGTCATGAAGGGGAAAAATGTGAGGTTTACAAAAGAAATAGAAGTTACTTGATATGAGTAATAATTTAGGATATGTGATGAAGGAAAGGATGAAGTATTATGGAAGTCGTGGTCAGATGAATGAAAACCTGTTATACAGAGACTAAACATTCTTGGCAATTGGAATAAAATGCAATTTGAAGTAATATAATGAAACAGACATTTTCATAGTAGAATATAAGGGCATAAAATGTTCCTGAAGGGTGATAGAAAATAATGAAGATTTGATCTAAGGGGAGTGACAATAGGAGATCTTGAAAGCATCCTGTCCAGCAACAGTGACATCATGTTAACTGAGACAAACATACCCAGCATCTGATAACTAGAAGTGAAACATCTGAAGGATGTTCTTAACCACTAAGGTTGTATAAATGTGGGCTTCAGAAATATAAGAACAAAAGATAAATAATTGAGAATAAAGTCGACCAACACAAAAATAAAATGTTCTTTTGGCAGAGGGGAAGAGGCATATCTGATTTAGTTTATCCTCTCATATTCTCCCTAAAACCACGCGTTTTCTTTTATGAACTCTATTTCACTTTATTGAAATCATTTGTTTACCATTATGATAGATTGAATAATGCCCTCCCCCAAGTATGTCCATGTCCTAATCCTTGGAACCTGTGAATGTTACCTTATATGGCAAAAAGGGCTTTGCGGACATGATTAATTTAAATATCTTCTGTTTGGGAGATGATCCTCTATCATCTGGGTGAGCTGATGTAATCACAAAAGTCCTTATAAGAGGGATGCAGAGGAATAAGAGTCAGAGAAGAAGGGGCTGTGAAGCAGAGATTAGAATAATGTACTTTAAATGGAGAAAGAGGCCGTAGCAAAGAAATATAAGTGGGGACTAGGATCTGAAAAACGCAAGGGAATGGATTTTCCCTCAGAGCCCTCAGAAGGAATCAGCCCCACTAACATCTTGGTTTCTGTTCAGTAAAACTGATGTTGGATTTCTGACCTTCAAAATTAAGGAATTAATTTGTGTTATTTGAAGCCACTAGGTCTGAGGTAATTTGTTACAGTAGTAACAGGTATTTAACTGTCCACATCACTCATCTTACTATAAGCTCTGTGAGGACTGGAAGGAGGGCTCTCTCTATTAGCCATTTTTTTTTTTTTCCAAATTATTATATCTCCAGAGTCTGACAAAGTACCTGAAACTTGGTATGTACTCAATACTCAACGCATGTTTCATTAGATGAATGATTCAAATTTATCTTGATTAAAGAGACACAGGTGAGAATCCAAACCATTGTCTTCAAGAACCCTAGATTCCTTCATAATTCCATTGCCAATTGGCCAGATAAAATATACATATTACTTAGCCTCTCAGGGCTCAATTATTTTCATGTATAAAGCTAGATGATTGTTATATATTGTTGTTTTCCCAGATGAATCATTAAAACAATAGTCTTTTAAAAATACTTCAAAATATTTTGTTGTCAAATAACTTTGGGGTATATTTCTTATCAACTGTCCTATCTTGGAGAATCATACTATATTTAAGCCTTTTAAAGACTCTGTAACTCTTAAAACATAAAAACAAGATTCACTTTTTATTGTTTACACCGTTTCCAGATACATTCAACTGATAACGGCTTCTTAGTCTGTGTCTTCTATTAATATCTGGCAGCAACACTCATCTGTTGAAACACCTAAGAAAATGCCAAACAAGATTCTATCAAGTGTCACTTCCAGATCTGAAATGTTATGATTGATCCAGTGGAATTAGGTTAATGATGTCAGTCATATTTATTTGTTTTAATTATTTTTTAATTTAATTTTTAAAATGGAGTCCCCTGAGTGGTGTAAACGGCTAATTCGCTCTGCTGTTAAACAAAAGATTGAAGATTTAAGTCCAGCTAGGGGCAACAAGAAAGAAAGTCCTGGCACCCTACATCCAGAAAAATCAGCCATTGAAAACAATATGGAACACAGTTCTACCCTGACATATATGGTGCTTCCATGAGTTGAAATCGACTCAATGGCAATTTTTTTTTAAATGGTTTTACTATTATAGTATATTTTGGAAGACATCCATTTTAATGTATTACCAGAAATTCTGAAGCATTTAACAATGATCTACATTATACCACAGCATGCCAGTAGAGTAAATGAAGAATGATATTTTAGGTGTACCTCAGCTAAAGGATGCTAGAGCTATAAAAATCTGAACTGTAAAAATACATAAAAAATAAACATGGCCTTCACAGAAGAACAGATTAAATTTTTTTTTGTTTTAGTTTTCAAATAGAAAAAAAAAGAGAAATTAACTAAGTGAAATATTAGAACACTATTAAGTCAATAGATAAATTGAAAGTACTCTAGTTCTTAAAACTGAAAGTATTTTAGCAGATTATAAGAATTATAGGGCAATTAAAAATATGCTTAACAAGAGGCTAATAAACTTATGAAAGTCATTTTTCTAGACATGGAAAACGTGGGCATGTCAATGATATCCAGATACAATTTCCGATGATTTAATTCATTATATTTAAGGCAAATTAGACAGGGGAAAATATTCCCTTAAATAATGAGGCTGTTTCAGGGATATTATAAAATAATATAGGAAATATCACCTGATGTCACCTTCAGAGGACAAGTTTGAAGATGGATTGGCCATTGGCCATTTCTTATGCTTCTGTTCAATATTCAGATGGGGCCACAGACGTGGAACAGAATAGAATTCATACACAGCAATGCTGTTGTGTATGCATGATGTGATTTATAAAACTTTCTACAAATAGCAATGAAAGGGCTCAGGATAAGGATAATTACAAACAGGATCATCTTAAAGAATTTACAAAGACAGGAAGCCTACAACGGAGGATGAATAGGTCCATCAATAACACAAATAGCACCATGTGGGAGAACGATGTACAAATTACAAGGCAGAATGAACTTATTTAACAGCACCTGGGAACTTATCCAGGAATATTTTATGTTTTCTCTGAAAGAACATTTAATGTGCATAGAAAATAGGCTGATTTTCATGGCAAAGTCTTAAACACAGGGAACATTGAAATGTCATCAAATTATGCTTCTTCTAAAGCTAAAATACAAAATATCCTTCTGATTTTTTGACTAGTAAGGTGTATGTGATCTCTTTCTTGTTTTCTTTGATCAATTCTTATAATAAAGGCATTCATTTTAATGTATTATCAGAAATTATGATGACTGTATACAGCAGGAGGAATATTCTATTTATTCAATTATAATATACAATTACTAAACTTGCTCAACGTTAAAGTAAATGCCACAAATATTAAATGTTAAAAATTATCTTATATGCCATGTTTAAAGGATCCCTGGTGGCACAGTGGTTAAGAGCTGATAACCAAAAGGTTGGTGGTTCAAAGCCACTAGCAGCTGCACTGGAAACAGATGTTGCAGTCTGCTTCCGTAAAGAAATCCTGTGGGACATTCTACTCTGTCCTACAGGGTCATTATGAGTAGGAATCAACTTGACGAAAAAGGGTTGTTTACTGCTCCATGTTTGGCTACGAATGCACCAGTCAAATTAAGAAATTGTGTTGTGTCAAGTTGACATAGTCATAGATTTTTCTTTTGTGAATTATATTTGAAGTCTTTGCTTTTAGATGCATAGACCTAAATGAATTAATTAATAAATATAGACACTAGCACCAGTTGCCATCAAGTCGATATTGACACATGGTGACCCCATGTGTGTCAGAGTAGAACTGTGCTCCATAGTGTTATCAATGGCTAATGTTTTCCAGAAGTAGATTGCCAGGGCTTTCTTCCCAGGTACTTATTATTGAACTTAAACTGTCAAACTTTCAGTTAGCAGTCCAGCAGTTAAATAAATACAGATTCTTACGTAAAACTCATCCATTTTCCTTAAGGCTTTTAGATACATCTGCTCCTCAAATAACATTTTTAAAATATCTTTTATGTAGTACTTGAGTAGTTAGTGTAACTGCATGCAATCCAGGTCCTATACACAGAAAGTGAGAAAAAGATCTTCACTTACTATGAATGAATTCTCTAGGTTTCTATATAGCTATGAGGCCCATAGCTTGTAGCTACTATCTATAAACCTGGAAATCTGGACAGGAGAAGAATTATAATACTTTCCTGCTTAGCAACTACCATAAACCATGCAATAAATACTTAGGGTTTATGAGCAAAAGGTGAATGACAAAAAATACAGAGTAGAATAGAGCTATGCAAAGAAAATCAATGTATAATAAAGGGGGAAACATGGTGCCCATAACAGCCTACTCACATTTAAAAGGATTTTCCAACATACAGGTAATATTTGTCTAATGTTTCTTTTTGTTGATTCCTGCATTCAGGAATTTGCATTCCAACTAGTATAAAGGGGAATTGATTTTCTCCATAAAATATTTTTTAAATCAGTTTATATTATTGTCTCCCCAAATGTAAATTGTCTCTCCCCTACATTTACATTTTCTTAGGCTTCACGTCTCCTGCTGAGATACCATTTCTGAATCTACATCGGTATTTCCATACCCACATTGATAACGCACATGTCTAATATATAGAGAAGGGGTAATTGTGTTCTTATAATTTGTTCTTCTTCCTCAATGATATAAAACCCAAGAAAGTATCATAGCTCTTCTTCTGCCAAATTCCATGAAAGAAACAAAAACAAACAATTGCCATCAAGTTGAATTCTACTCTTTGCAAACCCATAGTGTTTTCATTGTATGGTTTTTTAAAGTAGATAACCAGGCTTTTCTTTGGAGTTATCTCTTGGTTGATTTGAACCTCCAACCTTTCAGTTAGCAGTCAACTGTGTTAACCACTTGCACCATCCAGAGACTCCTGATATCCCGTCAGTATATTCTCTCCAAACTATCTATTGAGTTTAATTTTTATTTTCCATCTTAAATGTCATGTTCTAAAGTTGCATCTTTCTTGTGTTCCACCTAGATTATTGAACCAATATTAAATTAAATTAATCTCCCTGCCTCCAACTGTCATAATACCATAATATTCACAAGCCCAGTGCAGGGATTTTTGTCATTCCCTGCTTAATATCTTTCAATGACTTTATCTTCAAAATAAAGATTGTATAGGAAGCAGATGTTAATTCAAAATATTCTTGTTCCAGGTAATCCCTAGTTTTTACCTACTTTAAGGCTTCTTTAGCCATAATATAAAAGGTATTCTATGCTTCATGAGGAGTGAAGTTCTAATTGATAATGAAGATATCTTATTGTGCTATCAATAGCGTACTCAACCTCCAAAACTCAGAACAGTGTTGGAGGTTGAGTTCTAAAAGTCCATACTGAGAAAATAGGCTAAGAGAAAATATTCTTGATTTCTCAGGCTTCATTGAAATAGAGAGGAAGATTTCTCAGAATTACCAAAGTGGAGTTCTTCTGTATCAAGAACCAAGCCTGGTTGTTCCAGATCAGTTTTCTGTTGTTGTTGCTACTGTTAATGTCTGTTTTTATTTGATTTCATGTTCTTCTATTACTGTTTTAGTCTATCCGCTAACTGGAATAGCATAACTCCCGAGAATGTTCTGCTGAAAGAGAAGAGATAAATGGATATCTTTTTTATTGCTGAAAAATTACAGGAGAAGAGGAAGATATAAAAGAAAGGCTAAAAGGTATGAGTCCTCTCCTTACTCCGGTGTCTATCCAAGGCTTGCTGTTGTTATTAGTGGCTGTGGACTCGATTCCCATTCATGTCGACCCATGTTTGCAGAGTAGAACTCCTCCATAGGGTTTACAAGGCTGTGAACTTTCAGAAGCAGATAATCAGGCCTGACTTCCACCTCAGGGTGGGTTCAAACTGCTAGCACTTTTGGGTAGTAGTCGATCTCTTAAAAATTTGCACCACCCCTTGTCATTCAATTTTGAAAGACTGTGCCCTTCTCTGAGAAAGTCTACTTACCAAGGCAATGATACTAATATGATAACTCAGTGTAAGAATACTGTTGAGGAAGCTACTGATATAGACGAGCCTGGGACAGTTCAGCTGCTTCTCCTCAGATAACACAAAACATATAGATGATTGAAACATTCACGTACACCCCAGTGAGGCAAAAACTGAAAATGCTGTATGGAAGAATAATGGAAAAGGTTTACCACTAGGAGAGGTGCAATGAGTAAATAGCAATGTAGACAAAGAGGGGTCACTACCAGCCTGTGGATGAACAGTCACAGTGACCACATTCATGACGGCTTAACACACAAGAAACATTAGGGGTTGATCAACAAGTCTCCAGCTATAAAAGCCAAACACATCTGTTGTGGTCACAGAGGGGCTCTGGGGACAGTGAGAGACCACAGCATTTCCCCCATGATGTGAAGAAACCCAGAGATCCAGACGTCATCATGGGAAGGAAGATCACAGTGGAAAGACTCTTGAGAGAGAAGACCTGGAGAAAAATCAGGTAATTGACCAAACAGACTCTTTTAAATTAGATATCACTAAGAAACGTTTCATTGGCAAGATCAAAATATTCCGCAATCATGAGAGAAAGATATTATAGACAATAACACATACTTAGTACATTTAAAATATAGTGTGTGTATTTTGACCCGATTCCAGATCAAACTACTTACAAATTTTTTCAGTCATTGAAAATTATCTTAATTGAGATGTTATGCTGGCTGCCAGGTATAAAATGTTCAGCAAAACATCATCAATCTTAGTCTACAGAGAGTTTACAGACAATCAGAGGAAACACAAAAATAATTATTCAATTATATAAGGTGTGAAAAATGTATATGAACACCCAAAGCAGAGGCACCTAGCCAGATCAAAAATGATGCAGAAGAAAATCCAATTTGGCCATTCATTTATTTAACAATATAATATCAAAAGAAGAACAACTTCAAGGAAGTAAGAGGAAAAAATAAGTATACTATTTCAGGATTATAAAGGGAATAAATGGAAAAACTTGCTTTCTCATCTGAATATGTATATAGTTATCTCATTTAGTGCCATCAACTAAAGAACTATTTCAATATAATACTATATTTTTCAGAAAGATTTTATATTTATTATATATATGTAGACAAGTACAGTACAAACATAAGTCTATTATGGTAAAATGATACATATATATGCACACACACATATGTGTGTACACATACAAATATGTACATGTTTATTTAATTTTTCTCATGATCACAAAACAATAATGAAGAGTACAAGTTACATAAGTTTTACTTTATGTCTGGAGTCAAAGGACACTAAGGAGATTTCCTGTATTTTCTTCACTGTGAAAGATGCCACCAAACTGATCCTCTAATCTGAAGTGCCCTCTCTACTATCATTTCAAGTGCTGAGGTGGGCAATCCGTAATAATTTAGGAATGGTAATTGAAAGATAATAGCACTGGAGGTGCCAAGGTGTTAAAAATGAGAGTTTTCCGTTAGCTGGAGGCAGAGATTTACCCTTTCCTGCTCATGGGTACCTCTAGGGTCCAAGTAGTTTTTCTGCCTCTGAAGGTTTATTGGGAAGCTGCTGTACCACTGACAGTGCATGCAGACACAAGGCAGGGGCCTTTATGACTGTCTGAAACAAGAAATGGCCACATGCCACAAATTATTGTTTTTACAGGGTAGTGTATGAGGTATCTGAATTTTTGGTAAGAAAAACAGAAATTTGGAAAAATTTTTATCTGTTGCACATATGTATATAGACTCCTGTGGGACTCTGGGGTATAATTAGTGGTAGTTCATATATATCACTAAACATTTAGGGTAGGCTTGTGGGAGAGGGCAAGAAAAAAAATCCGTACTACTGACCAAAAATTCAGACACAATCAATGATTCAGTGTGTTTCCATCAATGAAAACACATGGTATCAACAAAAAATTAAAATAAGAAAATAATTGGAGCACCAAAGTTCAGCAATTAATAAGGATATCGATCATTGGAAGTTCTTTGACATTTAAGAGGATGTCTGCCTAATTACCTAGTGCTATCATAAAACAAATACCACAATTTAGTGGCCGGATAAGAACAGAAATTAATTCCCACACTGTTCAGAAGACTAGGAGTCTGAATTCAGGGCATATGTGTAGGGAAAGTTTCTCTCTTGTCTATTTCAACTTCTCGTGTTGTTGCTAAGTGCCATCGAGTGGGTTCCGACTCATGGCGACCTATGTACAACAGAACGAAGCACTGCCGCTCTCCTGCGCCATCCTTACAATCTTTTTGTGCTTAAGCCCTTTGTTGCAGCCACTGTGTCAATCTATCTCATTGAAGGTCTTCCTCTTTTTCACTGACCCTCTACTTTGTCAAGCATAATATCGTTCTCCAGGTACTGATCCCCCCTGAAAACATGTCCCAAGTATGTGAGACTAGTCTCACCATCCTTGCTTCCAAGGAGCGTTCTGGTGGTACTTCATCCAAGACAGATTTGTTCATTTTTTTGTCAGTCCATGGTATATTCAATATTCTTCTCCAATGCCACAATTCCAAGGCGTCAATCCTTCTTTGGTCTTCCTTATACATCGTCTAGCTTTCACATGCATATGAGGTGATTGAAAACATCATGGCTTGGGTCAGGTGCACTTTAGTCTTAAAAGTGACATCTTTTTGCTTTTCAATACTTTCTAGAGGCCTTTTGCAGCTGATGTGCCCAATGCAATTTGTCTTTTGGTTTCCTGACTGCTGCTTCCATGGATATTGATTGTGGATCCAAGTAAAATGAAATCCTTGACAACTTCGGTCTTTTCGCCTTTATCATGATGTTGCTCATTGGTCTAATTGTGAGGATTTTTGTTTTCTTTATGTTGAGGTGTAATCCATACTGAAGGCTGTGGTCTTTGATCTTCATCAGTAAGTGC
This sequence comes from Trichechus manatus latirostris, assembly GCF_000243295.1. Taxonomy (NCBI): domain Eukaryota; kingdom Metazoa; phylum Chordata; class Mammalia; order Sirenia; family Trichechidae; genus Trichechus; species Trichechus manatus. Next base: position 6,848,604 of record NW_004444060.1, on the reverse strand, counting down.
TTCAGGTCCTCTTCACTTTCAGCAGCCAAGGTTGTGTCATCTGCATATCAAACGTTGTTAATGAGTTTTCCTTTAATCCTGATGCCATTTTCTTCTTCATATTGTCCAACTTCTTGGATTATTTACTCAGCATACAAATTGAATTGGTATGGTGAAAGGATACAACACTGAGGCATACCTTTCCTGACTTTAAACTAAGCAGTATCCCCTCGTTCTGTTCAAATGACTATCTCTTGATCTATGTACATGTTCCTCATGAGAACAATTAAGTGTTTCAGAATTCTCATTCTTCGCAATGTTATCCATAATTTGTTGTGATCCACAGAGTCGAATGCCTTTGCGTAGCCAGTAATTCTTGGCATTCCTGGGCTTGTAGATGCATCTGTCTCCATCTTCGTCTCCCTCTTTATCCTGTGTGTGTCTCTGTGTTTACTCTGATATTTTTATAACTCAGAAGTAAGTATGTTTAGGACCCACAATATTCCGACATGGCCTTATTAACATAAAAAAAGAAACCTTCTGTTTCCAAACAAGGTCATATTTACAGGTACATAGGTTAGGATTTCAACACACATTTCTGGGGTGAAGGTGTACTATTAAATCCATAACAGTGTCATAAATACCTCTATGACCTAGAATATTGGGAACAATCTAATAAATGTTATGTGGAAGAAACTGTAGCCAGAGGCATGTCAGGGATGCAGGGAATACCAAGGACTATCTCCATAGACACTCTTAGAGCTTTAAATTCATGTACGGCTTCCATTTCCCAGAATGTACCCACCTTATCGCTCTCTTTTCACTGAATTGAGAATGAATACGTCTTCACGGAAAAAATGTTTGATAGAAGAAAATAACATATTAATAGAAGTTATCAGCAGATGTTAAGAATGTGGTATGAGTGTTTTCCTGTTTGTATATTTTCCAAATTTTCTTGAATGAACATGTCCAAATTATGAAAACATAAATATGCAATGCACTCCAGTAAATATAAGCATCTAACAAAAAAAAATTAAAAAATTCTTGATCATCTAGTCTAGTACCTCTGTAACTTTTGCATATAATAATGTGTTAATGTTCCGCATGCATCCAATACTTTGTTGTTGTTGTTAGGTACCATTGAGCCAGTTCTGATTCGTAGTGATCCCATGTACAAAAGAGCAGAACACTGTCCAGTCCTGTTCCTTCCTTACAGTCTTTGCTATGTTTGAGCTCACTGTTGTAGCCGCTATGTTAATTCATCTCGTTGAGGGTCTTCCTCTTTTTCACTGACCCTCTACTTTACCAAGCATGATGTCCAATACTTGAGCTATACTGAATTTCTGAATATATCCCAAAGTTATTAAGATCTCCAACTTTAATTCATTTGCATAAATTGATTTCTGTATTGGATTCCTATTGTTGCTGTAGAAAATTACTACAAACTGAGTTAAACCAACATAAATTTATTTTCTTTCTGTTTGGATTACAGAAATGCTAAAATCACGGTGTTAGGAGAACTGCTTTCTAACTGGAGGCTGTAGATGTGGAATCTGTTTCCATTATCTTTCAAGATTCTAGAGGCCACCTACATTCTTTGGCTTGGAGCCTCTTCCAAACATTACTTCCATTGCTTCTTTTGTCACATCTCCATATCTCTGAATTTGAGCTTCTTTTCTTCTCTTTTAGGGACCCTTGGAATTTTCCCATCCCAAAATCCTTAATTTAATACATCAGCAAATTATGTTACCATAATTTCTCATGTATGTAACATATCTACTGGTTTCAGGATTAGGACATTAACATTTTTGGGAGCCTATTACTCAGCCTAACACACTCTGTTTGCAGAGAATTTTATTCTAATTTTTTAGAATTAAATATCTAAAAGTGTGGATGATGGAAAAATAAAAGGAGAAGGTAGGTGTTTTGTATTGAATTGTGTCCCCCAAAATTGTACATCAGCTTGGCTGGGCCATGATTCCTGGTGTTGTGTGATTGTCCACCATTTTGTCATCTAATGTGATTTTCCTATGTATTATAAATCCTTCCTCTATGATGTAAATGAGACAAGATTAGGAGCAGTTATATTAACAAAGCAGGACTCAATCTTCAAGATTAGGTTGTGTCTTAAGTCAATCTCTTTTGAGATATAAAAGAGAGAAGTGAGCAGAGAGACATGGGGACCTCGTATCACCAAGAAAGCAGCACCAGGAGCAGAGCGAGTGCTTTGGACCCAGCATTCCTGCCTGGAGAAACTCCTAGACCAGGGGACGATTGATGACAAGGACCTTCCTCCAGAGCTGACAGAGAGAGAAAGCCTTCCCCTAGAGCTGGTATCCTGAATTCCGACCTCTAGACTACTAGACTGTCAGAAAATAAGCTTCTGTTTGTTAAAGCCATCCATTTGTGCTATTTCTGTTATAGCAGAACTAGATAAGTATGACAGTGGGGAAGGAGCAAAAGACAGAGAATGGGAAGGAAAGAACGAAAGGAGGAAGGAAGTCAGGTTCAGATTATCATAGGAAAAAAAGGAGTATTCACAGATTAGTTTTTAGAAATAAAACTTCAGGACCCCTAACATGACAACTTTTTGAAAATGAGATTTCAAATGACTACTCCAACTTTATTCATTTACATGTGTAAGGGTATTACACAAATGCTAAGGACAAGTCCTGTATTTTTTTAATATGAATGATGCCACCAAACTGATCCTCTAATCTGAAGTCCTCTCTTTACTATTATTTGTCACTCTACTATTATTAATGTGTTTTAATGTTAACAAAAGAACTTCAGATCCTCATCCTAGGTGATGTAAAATAGTTTTAAAATCATTCAAAAGTAGTCATATTTCAGCTTTAACAACATGGCTAAAAACATACGCTCACTCTTCTGGCACAAAAAATTGTACTGTTACCAGCTGTATCTCAGAAAATGAGAGATGTAAGATGTTCCATAGAGTATTCTTAGCTCTGCAATATTATTGCTCAATTTGCCCTACTAAGTCAGAATTACTGATCCTCAGAGCACAGGGATGTATCTATTATTTTAAAATTTTACAAAACATAATCTAATAAGTAAAACTCATTGGCTAGAATAAAAGTAGCTCCTTGTGAAATCTAGATAGATTGCCTGCTTATGAGACTTATCCAAAGGATGATTTTTTTAAATAAAAAAATTCATATCTGTGTATTTCAGCTACACAAAATGTATGAACTATCTCTAGCACTAAGTAGGAAAATAGTAGGTTCTTACTGCATGCCATATTTGCTAAATATATCTTTCTAAAAAATTCATGGCATGCAGGCACTCTATCAGTGGTTATATATATTCATTTTTCCCATAAAATACAATTTTTTACAGAAATCATTTAATGTTGAGGCTATATACGTCTCTGATATATTTTAGTGCCTCACAGAGAAAGTAACTCTTCATTTATTTCATTATTAAAAGAGAGTCTAGCAAATACCTTAAGCTCATTCATCGCAGGAATATCTTAACATCTGCTGTATAGCAAAACTCCCACATGGACTAATTTCTTCTAATGCTCTTCCCTTCAAAGTTTCAGTAGTATTTTCAATTACTTTTAAAACAGTATTTGCTGAGAAAGTATTACATTTTATTTTATTGCCATATGGTTTTCTAGATATTTCAGCCTTTTACCAAGGGAGGAAGATAAAATACTTCTCCAGTGGAATATAATGTTTTGTATTTTGCTATTCCACACAAAGATTTATGCATGAAGTCTAAATCTTTTAATTACATTACCAGTGAGATAAGCAATAAATTCCTGTGTGTACAAAGGCATTCGGGGTCACTTTCTAGCTCCTTCCCAAGCATCATCAAGAAATCCTTAACTTTTGTAAATTTATTTTTATATAAAATTAACCATATCAGTACCATTCTTTCAAGTATTTATTAATCCATTTAGTAACTTCTCATCTTTATCAGATTTAATCTAAAAGATTTTCTAATCAGAGGCTTTGTTGCCACAGAGTTGACTCCAACTCATGATGCCCCAAGTACAACAGAACAAAGCATTTCCAGGTCCTGTGCCATCTTCAGTATCTTTGATATGATCAAGTCCATTTTTGCATCCACAGTATATTTTGAGTGACTTCCAACCTAAGGGGCTTATCTTCCAACACTATCTCAGATAATATTCTATTGTGATTCATAGGATTGTCATTGACTAATCTTTCAAAGTAGATCACCAAGCCTTTACTCTTAGTCTGTCTTAGTCTGGAAGCTCTGCTGAAACCTATCCACCACAGGTGACCATGCTGGTATTTGAAATACTGATGGCATAGTTTTGGTATCATAGCAGCACAAAAGCTACCACAGTCCAAGTTGTAGACAGGTCGTGGAATCTGGGTCTGCAAAGCTCTAAATGATCTACCTCCCCACTTCACTTCTTTGAACTAGCCTCCTAACAATTCTTACTTTGTATCAGCATTTTGTCCAACTTGCTTTCCAAACATGTGAATTTTGTTCTTATCTCAGGACCTTTGTATTTCCCTCTGCCTAGAACACTCTACCTTTACCCCAGATATGAGCAGAGATCACTATCTTACCTCCTTCCAATATCACTTTCTTTGACTACACTTTTGAAAATTGCAAGACTCCTTTCCCACATTTTTCCCTCCACCATTAACCATCTTTTGATACATTTTAAAACTTACTTGCTTCATGTATTGTATATAAAACATTTGTCACTGCAAGCACTTTTAGAACAGGAATTGCTTTCATCTTGTGTTTGTATTTAATGTGCGTATTTCCAGAGCCTAGAACAGTGTTTAGAAATTGTAGGCCACCTATGAGTATTTGATGAATGAATTTCTAGGGTCTTATATTTAAGGAGATGTTTGATGCCTCTTATCTGGATTATCACTATTGTCTCTTGATAAGTGTCCTTACCTCCATTTGCTTTCCTTACAATACACTGTCAATAAAAATACATGCTTACATAAAATGTTTGCTCAACAACCAGTTACAAATAGAGAAATGGACACTGAGTGAGTCTTCAGGATGTGCAAGGCCACACAAAACAGGGTATAATGGGAAAAATGATTCTTTAAAAAATGATACTTTATTAAAAAATAGGCAGAAGATCTGAACAGACATCTCACCCAAGGAGATACACAGATGGCAAATAAGTATATGAAAAGATACTCATTACCATATTATTGGGGAATTGCAAAGTAAAACAATACTGAAATACTGCTACGCACTTTTTAAAAGACTAAAATCCAAAACACTCACAACACCAATTGCTGGTGAGGACGTGGAACACCAGGAACATTCATTTATTTCCTGTGGGGATGCAAATTCATACAGTCATTTGGATGACAGTTCAATAATTTCTTACAAAGCTAAACATAGTTTGACCAAATGATTAAACAATCATACTTCCTAGGTATTTACCCAAATAAGTTAAAAATGTATGTCTGCATAAATCATACACACAATGTTTATAATAGCTTTATTTATAATTGCCCAAAATTGGAAGTTATCAATATTCCCTTCAATAGCTGAATGTATAAACAAACTGTAGTGCATCAATATAATGGAATACTATTTAGCAATAAAAATAATTGAGCTATCATGCCACAAAAAGACAGAGAAAACTTAAGTGCTAAGTCAAAGAAACCAAAACCAAACCCATTATCGTAGAATCGATTCCAACTTATAGAGACCCTATAGGACAGAGTAAACTGCCCCATAGAGTTTCCAAGGCAGCATTTTTTATGGGAGCAGATTATCACATCTTTCTCCTACAGAGTGGCTGGAGGGTTCAAACTCCTGACCTTTCAGTTAGCAGCTGAGCTCTTTAACCACTGCACCACTGGGGCTAAGCTAATCTGAAAAGGCTACATGCAACATAATTCCACCTATATAAAATTATGGAAAAGGTAAAACTTACAGAGACAGTAAAATGATCAATAAATGGTTGTCAGGAGTTTGAGGAGAGTGTGGGAGGGATGAATATGTGGAACATAGAGGATTTTTAAGTCAGTTAAACTATTCTCTATGATACTGTAATGGTGGATATATAACATCATGCATTTGTCAAAACCCATAGACTGCAAAACACAAAGAGTAAATCCTAAAGTAAGCTATGCACTTAAATAATAATGCACAATACTGGCTCACCTATTATAACATATGCACCACACTAATTCAATAGAGGTTCAGTGAAAAACAGGAAGACCCTCAACAAGATGGATTGATGCAGTGGCTGCAACGATGGGCTTAAGCATAACAATGATTGTGAGGATGGTGCAGGACCGGGCAGTGTTTTGTTCCGTTGTACACAGGGTTAGTATGAGTTGGAACCGACTCGACGGCACCTAACTACAATAACAGTACAATATGTTAATAATAGAGAAAACTATGTGTGTCAGGGGGGGCAGTGTATGGGAACTCTGGACATTTTGCTTAATTTCTCTGTAAATCTAAAACTGATCTCAAAAATAGTCTAAAAATAAATAATAATAATAATAAACACTAAGCATACGACTATCATACAAAGATGCCCTTGTGGGCATTTATCTCCCAAAAATTAAAACTTCTGTTCACACAAAAACCGGTATCCAAATGTTTATAGCCACTTTATTTGTAATAGTCAACTATTACAAATAACCCAGATGTCCTTCAATGGTAGACATTCAAGTAATCTGTGATTTATCCAAACCATGAAATACTACTCAATAAAAAAAGAACAAATTGATATACACAAGCAACCTGGATAAATCTCCATAGAATTATGCTGTGTTAAAAAAGGGACTATGAAAACGTCACAAGCTGTATGATTCTATTTATATAATTTTGTTGAAACGGCAAAATTATCAAAACAAAAAAAGACTAGTGATTGTCAAAGGTTAAGGACAGGGAAGGGGAGAAGGTGTGAAACAGGGGATAGGCAAATGAGTGTGGCTATAAAAGGGCAAGAAGAGAGATCTTTACATGATGGCAATGTTCTGTATCTTGACTGTATCAATTTTAGTACCCAAGTTGTGATATTGTACTACAGTTTTGAAAGATATTACCGCTGGGAGCAACTGTGAAAAAGGTATATGGATCGCTCTGCATTACTTCTTACAACTGCTTGTAAATACAAAATTATCTTGAAATAAAAAAAGTTTAATATTAAAAAAAAGTGATACTGCACAAATGCACTCCAGAGAAGATGGCACTGCCCAAGTTAAGGTTTAATCCATTTATACCCACTGCTGACGAGTCAATTTTGACTCATAGCAACCCTGTAGAACAGAGTAGAACTGCACCATAGGGTTTCCAAAGCAGTAATTTTTACCGAAGCAGATTGCCACATCTTTCTCCCATGGAGCGGCTGGTGGGTTGGAACCATGGGTTAAGTTATCTTGACCAATGCATTAATTTCTATTATGTTTGGTAGGACTATGGATTAGCAATGTCAGTGTGGTTTATTGAATTTGAATATCCAATGTATATAATGCCTATATGTGTGTGTATCTATATCTACATCTCTCTCTCTTTGTCTTTCTCTCTCTATGGTGTGTCATATAACTATTTAAATAATGTACTTCTCGAATCTACCACCCATCTGTCAATTTATTGTTCTATGGTGGCTTCCATGTTGCTGTGATGCTAGAAGCTATGCTCCTGATATTTCAAATACCAGTCGGGTCACCTCTGGTGAACATTTTTCAGAAGAGTTTCCAGACTAAGATGAACTAGGAAGAAAGGCCTGGAGATCTAATTCCAAAAATTAGCCAATGACAACTTTATGGATCAAAAAGAATAATATTCAATATAGTGCTGTAGATTAACCCCTAGGTTGGAAGGAACTACATGATAACCACAACAATGGACTAAAACATACCAACAACCTTGAAGATGGAGCAGGACCAAACAATGTTTTGTTCTGTTATACATAAGGTCACTAGGAGTTAGAGCCATCTCCATGGCAGCTAAAAACGGTAACACCTCTCTCCAGGGCGTGTCTATGAGGTCCTTGAACCCAGAGATCATTCCATTTTTTGGTAAATTATCAGTCCATGCATATAAAAGCTACTGCACAAAGGTCTTTTGACATGATAATTATTTAATAATATTTTTGTTAATATTCTGGGAGTATAGGTACAATAAAACCTCTTTAAAATTAGATAGCATTTAGAAAAAAATTACTTCATATATGATAGTCTTCCCACTTAAACAGATATGTGTAAATCTTGCATAAACCACAACTTACTTATCCCTCTATTGTGGATTTTGAAGCCCTGGTGGGCCAGTGGTTAAGCACTCAGCTGCCAGCCAAAAGGATGATGATTCGAATTCACCAGCCACTTTGAGGGAGAAAGATGTGGCAATCTGCATCCATAAAGATTACAACCTTGAAAACCCTCTGGGGCAGTTCTCCTCTGTCCTATAGGGTTGCTGTGAGTCAAAATTGACTCGATGGCAATGGGTTTTGGGTTTATGTATGGTATAGTGGTTTTTTGTATTTTATCCACTAAAATTCAAAACCATTATAGCGTCAAGAAAAAATTGACATCAGTAAGGTCATGGAAGCTCCACAGACACATCCAAACTCCCTGAGGGACTGAATTGCTGGGTGGAGGGCTGTGGGGA
>NW_004444060.1:6773594-6839873 GCF_000243295.1 Trichechus manatus latirostris | reverse complement strand
CAGAGCTGGAGAAGGATGTAGAACAAAAGTCTAACTCACAAAAAAAAAAGACCAGATTTACTGGCCTAAAGGAGACTGGAGAAATCCCGAGAGTATGGCCCCCAGACACCCTTTTAGCTCAGTGGTGAAGTGATTTCCAGGGTTCACTGTTCAGCCGGGGAGTGGACAGCCCCATAAAACCAAATGGGACTAATGAAGTACAGCAGTCCAGGGACAAGGGCCAGAAAGCAGAAATGGACAGGAAAGCTGGTGATAGGGAACCCAAGTTGAGTAAGGATAGTGTTGATGTGCTGTGAAGTTGTTAACCATTGTCATAGGGCAACATGTGTACTAACTGTTAAACGAGAAACTATTTTGTTCTGTAAACCTATCTAAAGTGAGAATAGCAGCACAATTGGAAGAGTGTAGTGGATGTCACTGAACTACGCATGTAGAAATTTTTGAAATTATGTACCTTTGGCTATGTATATTTTCACCAAAAAAAAAAAAAGATCAAGAAGGGAGAGGATTGACATGTTGTGGGGTTATTAACCAATGTCATAAAACAATATGTGTACTACTGTTTCATGAGAAACTATTTGTTTTGTAAGCCTTCACCTGAAGTACAATTAAAAAATAAAAATAAAAAAAAAAGGAAAAGGAAAAAAAAAAAATTTGACATCAGAGCAAATAAGGTCCGTATCCCAATTCAGCCATCTATGAACTCAATGGCCTTGTAAAATTCTCGAGTTCTTGAGCTTCAATTTCTTCATCTGTTGGGAACAAAAGATTGCTGTGAAGAATAAATGTGGCATGGGTTAATACACCACACAGAATAGGTTTGCAATCAGTAGTAGTTAAATTTGTTTTTAACCACTTAACCCATTGCTGTCAAGTCAATTCCAACTCATAGCGACCCTATAAGAGTAGAGTAGCTTCATAGGGTTTCCAAGGAGTGACTGGTGGATTTGAACTGCCGATCTTTTGATTAGTAATTGAGCTCTCAAGCACTGCAAAACCATGGCTCCTTAATCACCTCAGCAAGGTATATATATGACTTATAAATAATATTATTTAATTGTAAAGCATGTTGCCATAGTTATATAAGTTTTACCGTAAAACATGAACCAGGAAATAGATAATATTTTTAAATTACTTGAGTTAAATATGTGCTTAGTTCCCATGTTTCTGCAAGACATACTTCAACTAAAAGTCATATAATTTATACATTTCACCAGGTAACAGTATACATTTGTTAAGTATCTACTATGTGGCAGATACTATATTATACATGAGGTGCAATCAGTAATACTCTTATTTTAAAAATAATTGCAGTTAATAGATACATAAAACTCAACCATTTTGTCCAAGACCTGCGAGCCATTAACCAGGTAATGGTCACCATACATTCAGTGGTGACTAACCTCTACCCTTTGCTTTCAACCCTATCACCTGCTTCGACTTGGTTCTCAGTTTTAGATCTAAAGGATACATTTTTCTGTGTCCCCTAGACTCAGAAAGCCAAAAGATATTAGCATTTGAGTGGGACGATCCAAATTCCAGACAAAAACAACAATATTGCTGGACCATTCTCCCACAAGATTTTAAAACTTTCCCAACTGTTTTGGGACCACGTTGGACAGAGAACTTCAGAGACTAATACTGACTAACGGGGTCCTTCTGAAGTACGTGGATGATCTCCTTATTGCAAGTAATAATGAATTTGATTGCAATATTAACACAATGATTATTCTAAACTTTCTGACCAAAGCTGGATACAGAGTATCCAAGCAAAAGGCTCAAATTGTGCAACAAAATGTTACTTATTTAAGATTCATCATCAGTGTAGGGCAATAAGAATACAGCCTGAAAGGAAGCAGACCATTTGTAGGCTTGCCCCACCCAAAAACTGCAAGCAACTGAACTAGTTGCTAGGAATGGCGGGATTCTATAGAATTTGGATCCCAAATTTTGGCATGCTAAGTAAACCCTCATATGCCATTTTAGAAAGAAAAGAGGCAGATCCATTTGTCTGGACTAGCCAAGAACAAGGAACATTTGAACAAGTCAAAAAGCCTTACTAGAGGCCCCGGCCGTAGGTTTGCCCAATTTGCACAAGCCCTTTGATTTGTTTGTGCCTGAACACCAAGGAATTGCAGTGGGAGTACTAACTCAACATCTAGGGTGCTGGAGACACCCTATGGCTTATTTTTCCAAGCCTTTAGACCCAGTAACTCAAAGATGGCTAGCTTGCCTGAAGGCAGTAGCAGCAACTGTCCGAGTGCTGAAACCTGCAGAGAAACTCTGGGACAGCCAGTACAAGTGTATACCACTCATTCAGTTCTGACAGTCTTAGAACACAGAAGCAGCCACTGGTTATCTCAAAACCAGATGACCCAGTACCAAGCTGCCCTTGTAGACAATCCAAATGTACAAATTCAATCTGTGACCACCGTGAATCATCCACTCTCCTCCCTACCTTGCCCCTCAGTGACCCTGTACATCATGACTGTGCTCAAACTGTCAATCTAGTGTACGCCAGTCACCTTGATTTGCAAGACCAGTCCTTGGCCCAAGTTGATTTTGAACTCTCCACTGATAGGAGTGGCTCATAGAAGGTGGACAGCTGAAGGCGGGCTGTGCAATCATCAGCCTTACCACAGTCCTGGAAGCAAATGGCCACACTAGTGGCACCTCAACCCAGAAAGCTGAGATGATTGCCATGATCCAGGTCCTAAGACTGGCCAAGGCGAAGCAGGCAGACAACTACATGGAGTCAAAGTACATATGTGGAGTTTTACGTGCACTTGGGACACTTTGGAGGGAGAGGGGGCCATTGAATTTAGCAAGGAAGGAGATTAAGCATAACCAGCAAATATTGCAACTTCTCAAAGCAGTCCTGCTACCAGAAGTTGTGGTTGTAATCCATTGCAAGGGCAATAGAAAAGCAGACACAGAGATGAAGTGAGCTGCACAAACTCTTACACTTGTAGTAATAGCAGCTCTGATTCCCCGGCTTCCAAAACTAAGCAACAATCCAGGATATACAGAAAGAGACAAATATATAGCTAATAAGTGGCAACTCCAAAAGAAGGAAAAGTGGTATTGCACAACAGATGGATGGTTATTCCTCCCAAAAAGAAAAATCCTACCAGTCCTAAAAGAATTGCATGAGGCTACCCACTATGGGAGAGAAACCATGTATGATCGGATGTGACGACACCTGGTGGGTGAAGGTATCCAAGTAGCAATAAAATCCATTACCCAGCAATGTGTTACTTGCCAGAAAAATAATACAAAAGCATTTGTCACAGCTCCACCTGGAACACAGTATCAGGACAAATACCTGGAGAAGATTGGCAGCTAGATTTCACAGAGATGCCACGAGCACCAGGTAATTACAAATATTTGTTAGTTTTTGTAGATACTTTTTCTAACTGGGTAGAAGCTTATCCTTGCAGGACAGAGAAAGCTACAGAAGTAACAAAGCATCTACTAGAAGAAATCATTCCTAGATTTGGCCTACCATAGTCGATTGGAAGTGACAATGGACCTCATTTCACTACCATGGTAACTCAACTTGTAACTACGCATCATGACATCGAATGGCATTTCCCTAGCACCTGGAGACCACAGTCCAGTGAAAAAGTAGAGAAAATGAACAGGACATTGAAAACACATATAGCCAAAATATGTCAAGAAACTAAGTTAGTTTGGACAAAAGCTCTCCCTATGATTCTGTACAGGGTGAGAGTTGCTCCCAGAACTAAGCCAAAGGTAAGTCCTTTTGAGCTTACATATGGGTGCCCCTTGCTCCGTAACTATAATGAATCTGACTTAAGTGCCATGAATATAACTAAAGATTTGGAAGATGATTGTATTCATGAGCAAGGTAAGTTGTTTATTAAAACAATACCTACTCTTAGCGGAAGAAACTCTTGAATCTCTCCACAGGTACGCCAACGCCACCTGGCAGACTGTCCCACCACCTGAAGTACCGCTTCATGTTTCAAGGCTCAGAATTTGGGTGTATGTCAAAGTCTGGGACAACACAACCATAACAGAGAAGAGGAATGGACCCTATGAAGTGTTAATGTCCACACCGATGGCCATCAAAGTCAGCCGAAAAGGAGCTTGGATCCTTCACACCAGGATCAAACCAGCACCTGCCCAGAATCTTGAACAGTACACCCAGCAGAACCATGACAACTGGGAAGCTGAACCAGTAGAAGTGAAATGGCTTTTTAGGAAGGAAAAAAAAACAAAACAGATAAGTTACTTACTATGCTGCCTATTGAGTGTCATCCCATAGCTGTTGCACTAGCTATTCTATGGATTCTCCTTATCATGCTTTTATTATTAGCTGAACTTTGTGTCCTTCTGAAAGGATATAATCATCTTCTTTGCAGCCACCACTGAGCCATCATGCACCCACCACCTGCAGCTACAGTTTGTCTTATAGTACTGTTAGCTGCAATACTGTTTATCACCTTCCTGATGTTTAAATACCCCACCAGTCTAGTGCGCCCCTTATATCCTGGTGCAAACATTGAGTTACCTAACCTTAGTTAGTCTAGTTTACTTCTCAATCAAGAATATTATCCTGTAAGTTTTAATAATAGTTTTTCCTTGTTAACTGAGCTTTATGCTCTATCAAAGCTGTGCAAGCACTCTCTTTACTATCACTAAGTAACCGTGCAGACCTCTCTTCCCATCATGTTACTTCTCATTCTGGTTGCTTTCCTAATTTTACCTTGCCCCTGCAACTGCTGCTCCTTGGACTGCTAATAGCTTGTTCCAGCTAACTAGGGCTGCTGCAGACGGGGCCCAGTTAACAGATTGTTGGTTTTGCCACCATCATCCGCATGTTGCTAACTCCACCCTCTTCCTTGCAATCCCTGTTTGAAATTATTCTTCTGTGCCATCACACACCACCTGAACAATCCCCAAGATATTAGCCAAATTAGAATCCTCCCTTGCCTATGCTTTCAATGTTACACTTTTCTCTAATGTGTCTTATACCCTTTATACTCAGCCATCAGGGAGAGCTGGTGTACACTGAATACCTGAGGAGCCCACCCAGAAACTTTTTTCCTTAAGAATACCTGGCCTTAGCTGAGGCAAAAAAAAAACTACTCCTAAGTCAATGATTTCCACTCTCTACGGTGCAATATATATTCTGACCTCGGCACTCAATACAGTCTAATATCTGGACATCAAGAGGTAAATTCCTAGTTACAGAAGGCTAACGACACCCTTGCTGACCTAACTCTTGGCCAGGCAGGTCATGTACCTATGAAGCACATCTGGTTATGTGGAAGGAGCCTCACACCCTCCAAAGGTGCTTGGAGGAAAGGCCGCTGGGTTAAAATTAAAACCTTTTCTTGTTTACCCTTCTGAAAACCTCCAAGCATTCAAAAACATTGACAAAAATAAATTATCGGTCTACTACATAAGTAACTCTAAGGTCTGGATGATTGTGTTATTTGAATACTGTTTTTTAAATTGTTTCATCCCAGAAGTATGCACCTACTGTCTTGAAAAGAGGATTCCTTTCAAGATTCTGTTACTACTTGATAATGCCCAGGACATCCTCCTCACTTAGTTGATGTGAATCAAGATGTGAAAGTGGTGTATCTGCCTCTCCAATATGACAGCTGTGATTTGGCCTATGGATCAAGGTATTATTGCCACCTTCAAGGCATACTACCAATTGCTCAGGCATTAGCTGCAAAAGATGGAGTTAGGTAACATTACACTATTTCTGGAAGAATTATAGTATTCTTCAGGGTATCCGGAGCATTGCATCTTCCTGGGAGGAATTTACAGGAAAATGCATGCAGGGGATTTGGAAAAAATTGCTGAGTTATGTGCACATGCTTCAAGTATTTGATCAGGATAATATGATGAAAGAGATTTGTGAAAAAAATTGTCCAGATGGCAAGAACACTGAATTTAGAACTTGATATTGCAGATGTTAAACGGCTCATAGATCATGAAGAAGGGATTGACAGATCAGGAAAGAAATGATGAGAAGAAATAATGAGGAAGAGGAAAGAGAGAAGTTGTCAAAAAATTTTACAAGGAAATGAATAGTTGAAGTTTTGTCTAAACTAATCAAGGGCTTCAGTTGCTTGAAAACATGAACCAAATTTTGATCACTCTGCTAAAGTCTATAGGCAGTTTTAAGGTCTTCTGCAGTAGATTTGCCCAATGTAATACATCCTTTGATTTCCTGACTGCTGCTTCCATGGGCATTGATTGTTAATCCAATAAAATGAAATTCTTGATGACTTCAATATTCTCTCCATTTATCATGATGTTGCTTATTGGTTCAGTTGTGAGGATGTTTGTTTTTTGTTGAAGTATAATCCATACTGAAGGCTGTGGTCATTGAAATTTATCATTAAGTGCTTCAAGTCCTCTTCACTTTCATCAAGCAAGGTTGTGTCATCTGTATAACATAGGTTGTTAATGAGTCTTCCTCCAATCCTGATGCCTCATTCTTCTTCACATAGTCCAGCTTCTCAGATTATTCCCTCAGCATACAGTGAAAGGACACAACCCTAACTCACATCTTTCTTGAATTGAAAACATGCACTATTCCCTTGTTCCATTTGAATGACTGCCTTTTGGTCTATGTACAGGTTCCTCATGAGCACAATTAAGTATTCTAGAATTCCCATTCTTCACAATGTTATCCATAATTTGTTATGACCCACACATAACAAAGTGTTAAAAAGAAGTCACTTTGAGGACTAAGGTGTGCCTGACCCAAACCATGATATTTTCAATTGCTCATAAGCATGCAAATGCTGGACAATGAATAAGGAAAACCTAAGAAAAATTGATGCCTTTTAATTATGGTGCTGTTGAAGTATATTGAATATATCTTGGACTTCCAGAAGAATAAACAAAACTGTTTTGAAAGAAGTACACCCAGAATTCTCATTAGACTCAAGGATGGCAAAACTTTGTCTCAGGTACTGTGGACGTGTTATCAGAAGGGACCAGTCTGTGGAGAAGGACATCATGTTTGGTAAAGTAGAAGATCAGAGAAAGACAGGAAGACCCTCAATGAGTTGCTCTGACACAGTGGCTGCAAGGATTGGCTCAAGCATGCCAACGATTGTGAGGATGGCGCAGGACCTGGCAGTGTTTCATTCTGTTGTACATAGGGTCACACTATGAGTCTGAACCAGATAGACAACACCTAACAACAACAACAATAAGCAGTTTTGGGAAGCAGTGAGATGTGACTGCAAAATACATGAAGAAAAAAAGAAAATGATTGTAGAGACAATTTTCACTGATTTTCTGACTAGAAACTTTAATTAGCCCCATTGCCAGGGATAATCCATATGATCCAGAATGTTCTACAAATAGTTATTACATTAACTCATAAAATACCAATGTTGTCTACCTCTTCTTCATAGATTAAATTTATGATTTGTGTATTTTTTATGTATGTATATAGTAAAATATATCTTTAAGTTTATATGTAATGTCTCCAACCCCCAATGACAAATAAAGATCAGATTTATAAAGATACTGATAATAAAGGCAATAATAATTAAAAAAAAAAGGTATTCGACTTAAATCAGAACCGATTTATCACGGAGTAGTCAGAATGGAACCCTGTTGTAAGCTGGGGACTACCTGTACTTAAAAATGGCTAATGTTGATAGTTTAGAGTCACAGTCAAAAATTTATGAACTGAAAAGGAGTCCTGAATTTCTGATTCATTCACTTTAAATAAAAGGAAATCAGTAACAAAAAGATTCAGTGTTATCTTGAAGTTACCAGCGTAAATCAACAATGGCAGGTAATTCAAATTTAGAAATGCAATTCTGTACCCTAATATTGTGCTTCACTACTTTCTCATTTTCTAAATCCAATTTAAATTATTTTAAATATCTTCACATGATATATATTGATACCAAAAAAAAAAAAAAAAAAGCCTAATTGTTTTTGAGTTAATTCCCTCATGGTGACCCTATAGAATAGAGTAGAACTGCTCCATAGGATTTCCAAGGAGCAACTGGTGGTTTCGAACTGCCAACATTTTGGTTAGCAGCCAAGCTCTTAACTACTGCATCACTAGAGCTCCAAATATTGATATACATACATTTATATATACACACACACACTAAGACATAATTTTCTTTTTCCTAGGCTATAGCATAGAATAGTTTTAAAATATTTGCAGTGATAGGGTTTAAAATAAAATAGAAATACTGCTGGTGGATTTGAAAGCAATACTATTTAATTAGAGACTGCATCATCTTTAAAATGTTCTGAGTAGTAATTTAATAAAATATAAATACTGAAATTTAAACTATCACTTGTACAAGAAAATGAGAATTGTTAACCCCTCCTACATTAAGGATATTAGGAAAGTATTACATCATGTATTGTTTGCTTTTCTTCATGCTATAATGTTACTTTTGTATTGCTAATATTGAAAACATAAATGAAATGAGAAAATTTTCACTATAATTGAAGTATTTATAAATATGTCTCCTTTTTTGTTCTGAATGTTGATTTACGCACTCGATCTTCTTAAAATGTTAAAAAAAATGCTCAACTATTTTTCTACTCCACCCTTTATATGTGTGATGCATCAAGATGAAAATGAACTCATGCAGGGCTGTTGCTCTCTGCAAATAACTGTGAGATCACAAACTTTATTTATGTACACAGTAATTAGGACAGAGAAATTCGATAAGATTCGTCATGGGATTGGTCTTCCTCACACCTCATCCCAAGATGTTTTGACAAAGAAAATCTCCTCTATGCATGCCCCATGATGTGTTGTAGATGAAAGACAAAGGGACAAAGGGATTCAGGGCCTATACACCTTAAACCAGAGGGGTATATGTGCCGGAGTGCATGGGAAAAGGGAAAGGGGGTAAAAGAAAAGTGTCTTGTTTAAGTGCTGTTGGCCAGGCAATTCTGTTTCCAAGAAGGTGTCTTTTTCAGGTGTAAACAGCATAGCCATCCTGTGAGCAAAGTGTGTAAGCAGAAAGAACATCCTTTACCATCTAGCTACAAGATTGATTTTGTAAGCTTGCATTTTCTGATTAATGATACAGTTGGTTAAAAGTCACCAGGAGAAACCGCCCCCCTGGGATGCATACTGAGTACAATTAAATAGTGGTGGAGATGATAGAAGGAAAACCCACACTGGGAAAGCAGTCACTTTTCTTCATTATACCATCTATGGCACTCATTCACATACATCAAATCAATTATAAATGGGACTGTGAAATGAACTACGGAGTTAATTATAATTTTTATATATCAAATCTTCAAGTTCATATTTTTAAGTAAATTTTATGTCATTAGCTTATTTTCTTTTTCTAAACTTCTACATCATAGTAAAAGTAAATTTTTAAATCTTTTGCAATTGATTTGAGAAGCACCAGAGTTCAAGACTTTAAATGTGAAAATTATCAGAGAGATTATAAAAAAGAAAATATGGATGTGGTAAAAGCCAGTAAATCCTAAGATTAGGGTGGTGGGAAGATTATTATTTTAGTGACACTGGATGACTCTGTTGCTGTTAGGTGCCATCAAGTTGGTTATGACTCATAGTGAGCCCATGTACTACAGAATGAAACACTGCCCGGTTCTGTGTCATGCCCACAATCCTTGTTATGCTTGAGCCCACTGTTGCAGCCACTGTGTCAATCCATCTCTTGAGGATCTTCCTCTTTTTCGCTGACCCTCTACTTTACCAAACATGATGTCTTTCTCCAGGGACAGATCTCTCCTGATAGATAACATGTCCAAAGTATGTAAGACTTAGTCTCATCATCCTTGCTTCTAAAGAACATTCTGGCTGTACTTCTTTTAAAACAGATTTGTTCGTTCTTTCGGCAGTCCTTGGTATACTCAATATTCTTCACCAACATCACAGTTTAAAGGTGTCAATTTTTCTTTGGTCTTCCTTATTCATTGTCCAGCTATTGCATGCGCATGATGCAATTGAAAATACCATGATATGGGTCAGGCGCACCTTAGTCTTCAAGGTGACATCTTTGCTTTTCAACACTTTAAAGAAGTCTTTTGCAGCAGACTTGCCCAATGAAATACATCTTTTGATTTCTTGACTGCTGCTTCCATGGGTATTGACTGTGGATCCAAGTAAAATTAAATCCTTGACAAATTCAGTCTTTTCTCTGTTTATCATGACGTTTCTTATTGGTCCAGTTGTCAGGATTTTTCTTTTCTTTAGGTTGAGGTGCAACCCATACTGAAGGCTGTCTTCTTTGATCTCCATCAGTAAGTACTTCAAGTCCTCTTCCATGTCAGCAAACAAGGTTATGTCATCTGTATAACGCAAGTTGTTAATGAGTCTTCCTCCAGTCCTGATGCCCTTTCTTCTTCATATAGTCCAGCTTCTAGGATTATTTGCTGAGCATACAGATTGAATAGGTTTGGTGAAAGATACAACCCCGACACACACCTTTCCTGACTTTAAACCCTGCACTACCCTCTTGTTCTGTCCAAACAACTGCCTCTTGATCTATGTACAAGTTCCTCATGAGCAAAATTAAGTGTTCTGGAATTCCCATTATTCATAGAGTTATCCATAATTTTTTTTATGATCCACACAGTCGAATGCCTTTGCATAGTCAATAAAACTCAGGTAAACATCTTTCTGGTATTCTCTGCTTTCAGCCGGGATTCACCTGACATTAGGAATGATATCTCTGGTTCCATGTCCTCCTCTGAATATGGCCTGAATTACTGGCAATTCCCTGCCAATATACTGCTGCAGCTGCTTTTGTATGATCTTCAGCAAAATTTTACTTGCCTATCATATTGTTTGATAATTTCTACATTCAGTTGGATAACCTTTCTTGGGAATAGGCATAAATATGGATCTCTTCCAGTCGGTTGGCCAGGTAGCTGTCTTCCAAATTTCTTGGCAGACACCAGTGAGCACTTCCAGCACTGCATCCATGTGCTGAAAATTCTCAATTGATATTCAGTTAATTCCTGAAGCTTTGTTTTTTGCAAATGTCTTCAGTGCAGCTTGGACGTCTTCCTTCAGTACCATCAGTTCCTGATCATATGCTACCTCTTGAAATGGTTAAATGTCAACCTAGTATTCTTAGTATAATGACTTGGTGTACTCCTTCCATCTTCTTTTGATGCTTCCTGCATCGTTTAATATTTTCCCCATAGAATCCTTCACTATTGCAACTCAAGGCTTGAATTTTTTCTTCAGTTCTTTCAACTGAGAAATGCCGGCCATGTTCTTCTCTTTAGGTTTTCTATGTCCAGCTCTTTGCACATGTCATTATAATACTTTACTTTGTCTTCTCATGTCACTTTTGAAATCTTCTGTTCACTTCTTTACTTCATCATTTCCTCCTTTTGCTTTAGCTACTCAACGGTCAAGATCAAGTTTCAGAGTCTCTTCTGATATCCATTTTGGTCCTTTCTTTCTTTCTTGTCATTTTAATGACCTCTTGCTTTCTTCATGTATGATGTCCTTTATGTCATTCCACAACTCATCTGGTCTTCGGTCATTAGTGTTCAACTTGTCAAATCTATTCTTGAGATCGTCTCTAAATTCAAGTGGGATATACTCAAGGTCATACTTTGGCTTTGGATTTGTTCTAATTTTCTTTAGTTTCACCCTTTACTTGCATATGAGCAACTGATGGTCTGTTCCACAGTCAGCCCCTGGCCTTATTCTGATTGATGATATTGAGCTTCTCCATCATCTCTTTCTACTGATGTAGTCGATTTGATTCCTGTTTATTCCATGTGGTGTGGCCCACATGTATGGTTGCTGTTTATGCTGGTGAAAAAAAGTATTTGCAATGAGGAAGTCGTTGGTCTTGCAAAATTCTATCATGCGATCTCTGGCATCGTTTGTATCACCAAGGCCATATTTTCCACTACTAATCCTTCTTCGTTTCCAACCTTCACATTTCAATCACCAGTAATTATTAATGCATCCTGATTGCATGTTCAATCAATTTCAGACTGCAAAAACTGGTAAAAATCTTCAATTTCTTCATCTTCGGCCTTAGTGGTTGGTGTGTAAATTTGAATAATAGTTGTATTAACCGGTCTTCCTTGTAGATGTATGGATATTATCCTATCACTGACAGAGTTGTACTTCAGGATAGATCTTGAAATATTCTTTTTGATGATGAATTCAACACCATACCTCTTCAAGTTGTCATTCCCAGCATAGTAGACCATATAATTGTCCGATTCAGAATGGCCAATACTGGTCCATTTCAGCTCACTAATGCCTAGGATATTGATCTTTATGATTTCCATTTCATTTTTGACGATTTCCTACATTCATACTTCGTACATGCTACATTCTGATTATTGACAAATGTTTGCAGTTGTTTCTTCTCATTTCAAGTCATGACACATCAGCAAATGAAGGTCCTGAATGCTTGACTCCATCCACGTCTTTAAAGTCCCCTCTACTTTGAGGAGGCAGCTCTTCCCCAGTCATATTTTGAGTGCCTTCCAACCTGGGGGGGGGCTTATCTTCTTGCACTATATCAGACAATGTTCAGCTGCTATTCATAAGGTTTTCACTAGCTAATTCTTTTCAGAAGTAGATTGTTGGGTCCTTCTTCTAGTCTGTCTTAGTCTGGAAGCTCAGCTGAAACCTGTCTATCGTGGGTGACCCTGCTGATACCTGAATACTGGTGGCATAGCTTCCAACATCACAGCAACAACCAAGCCCCCACAGTATGACAGACTGACAAACACATGGGGGAAGATAACTCTAGGTAATAAAAAGAGAGGAAGATAGTATACCAGGTGATTATTCCAAGTAATCTGGTAGAATTCTTGGAATTAGCCTTAGTTATCTAGTGCTGCTGTAACAGATATGTCATAAGTGGGTGACTTTAAAGAATAGAATTTTTTTTTCCTCATAATTCTGAAGGCTAAAAGTTCAAATCAGGATCTCTTCTATGTCTATTTTTTTCCTTGCAGGTAGTCATGGATATTCCTTGGTTCTTTGGTTTGTAGATTATTGTTATGGATTGAACTGTGTCCCCACAAAATACGTGTCAACTTGCCTAGGCCATGATTCCTAGTATTGTGTGATAGTCCACCATTTTCTTATCTGATGTAATTTTCCTATGTGCTGTAAATCATACTTCTATGATGTTAATAATAAAACAAACAAACGAGTTGCTGTGGTGTTGATTCCAACTTGTAGCAACCCTATAGAAAAGAGTAGAACTGCCCCATAGGGTTTCTAAGGAGCAGCTGGTGGATTTTAACTGCCGACTGTTTGGTTAGCAGCTGAGCTCTTAACCACTGTGTCATCAGTGCTCCAAGCAATAAGTAACTTGTAATAATATTGTCCTTTCTAATTTTATGTTAAGAAGAATGTACAAAATTATATTTACATTATTCATACAGTACAGTGATTATAAATTTTGGACATTCACCAGTGGCTAGAAGTTTCTTAGCAATGATTTCTCTAGTGCTATCTCCTGACTTGCCAATTGGCAACGTATGCATGTTCTAAAACTGCTAACTCCTATCTGTGGTCTTCTTTCGCTACTAGGATTCCATCATGGGAAACCTTTCGGAAACATTTATTATGTGGCTTTCTTTCTCATTTTAGACCCTATTTTTCTATTTTAAGATTGCTGTGGAGTAAATATTCCCTATTTCCATCCATCCATCCATCTGGCATTCACTGTAAGTAATCTTTTTGTGTTTACCCTCAAGTATTTCAAATCTCTTTCTCCATTGCCACCTCTGCTGTAACAGTTGCAGAACTAAGTTCTCATGGTCCCAGTCTCCCTTGCCCTGGTGGCACAGTGATTAAGAGCTTGGCTGCTAACCAGCAGGTCAGCAGTTCAAATCTACCAGCTGCTCCTTGGAAACCCTATGGGGCTGTTCTACTCTGTTCTATAGGGTGGGTATGAGTTGGAACAGACATGTTGGCACGTAACGTCAACATAACACATGATGTTAATGAGGCAGAATTAGAGGCAGTTAAATTAACGAGGCAGGATTCAATCTACAAGATTAGCTTGTGTCTTGAGTTAATCTCTTTTGAGATATAAAAGAGAGAAGTGAGCAGAGAGACAGGGGGACCTCATACCACCAAGAAAGAAGAACCAGGAGCACACGTCCTTTGGACTTGTGCTGAGACGCTCCTACAGCAGGGGAAGATTAATGACAAGGACCTTTCCCCAGAGCCGACAGAGAGAGAAAGACTTTACCTGGAGGTAACACCCTGAATTTGGACTTCTATCCTCCTAGACTGTGAGAGAATAAATTTCTCTTTGTTAAAGCCATCCACTTGTGATATTTCTGTTATAGAAGCACTAGATGACTAAGACAATGATCCTCACATGACATCTGTCTCCTTCCCCCCCTGGAGGGGTTCATATCTCTATGGTTAATCTAATCTTTTTATAACTCAGACGTGATTAAGTGTATAAGCCATACCACTCTGGTATGATCTAGTTAACATGAAGAAAACCTTATTTCCAAACACGATTACATCCACAGGTATAGGAGTCAGGAGTCTAACGTATGTTTTGGGGACACAGTGTAATCCACAATAGACTGAACATACCTAGGTTGGCTTAAGAGGCTGCCCAGAACTTCCTTGAAAGAAAACTTATTATGAAATTGTTTTGCCAAGGCAAACACTGATATCTCTTCTTTAATGAATAAAATCTTATTATTTACATATTTCTCTGTATATTTACATCATTCCTAAGTATAACCATCTTTACTCATACGCGGAACCACAACAAATTGCTGATAACTGACATTTTCTGACATAAAAAGAGTAATTTTATACAGTTTGTATTTTCACATTTAATACTAAGTAAAAAATGCATATTCATTCTCTCTATCTAATTCCTCTGCTTTACTATTAACAAATCACCACATTCCCCTAGCGAACAGCTGGAAGGTCAATATGAAAAGATATTTCAACTGAACAACAATGTGACTAATTTTTAGAAGAACAGGAAAGGAAATCCTGTTAACATACTGTATTAATAAGCAAACAAAATAACTCAGTTTAATTAAATCAAGGGTTTGCTGACGTATGAATTAAGAGAAACTATCCAAGCGTTATCATTTCTAGAGAGATAGATACACAGAGAGAAAGGGAGGGAGGGAGGATGGGCAGGAAGGAGACAGAGACTTGAATCAGTATAACAACAGTTTCTACCAGTCAATCTTTGGAATTTGTGTTTTTCAGTCACATTCAATTTCCTTTCTTCATCATTTTTTGTTATACTTTCTATTTCTAGTTTATAGCTTCTTATGCTCATTTTATCTTGTTTTCTTTCCTCTTTCCCCTTAAATAATTTCTAGGTCTTTCATTTTTCTTTTGCCTTGCTCCCAGTGGAATTTCCTTCATTAAAAATACTAGATTCACATTGTTAGTGATATACACTTCTAATTTTTCCTCCCTATGCCCAGCAGTCTGAGACTATTCAATTGTTATAGCGCCAGTTGCACCAAAAGGAATACATTTGGGCCTAATTAACTTCTCGTCATTAAAAATGACCTTGTTGCTGTGAAACAGACATTAGCACAGCCTCAGCTTTCCCAGAAACAAGGTTAAGAAATGTCTCAAAAAAGGAAGGGATCTTTTGGACACTTCTGAATCTTCTAGTTGTACGACTTAGAAAACATTAGATTCTTATGTGGTTATTAATACCGTTATCTTTAATAAAATGATACATTTCTCCAATGATGTAAATTGCTTTATATTCCCCAGCGAACACTTTAATATTAGTAAATGTATTTAACATTCTGATATTGATGTTCATACTTCCTCTTGTGATAAATATGTGCTTTAATTGGGTAGGCAACAAATGGAAAACACAAATTCCCCATCATATAATTAATAATTGTAAGCAAAAGGGAAATTTAGAAGCTATAACAGTTCGTTGTGGATGCTTACATCTAATCCTCTTTTTTTCTTATTTTTCCATAGGTCAGATTTGTGAGCTATTGTCAATTTTGCGCTTATATTGTAAATCTACCAAGCGAAGCATGAACTACTAGCAGAAAATGGTAAAATCTATGCAAAATGCAAAGTGACAAAATTTCAGAATGGTTTCATTCATCACCAATTACAGCTCTGCTAATCTAGAAGAGGTTGGTTCATAAGGAAAATAATGTATTAATGTATCATTTCTTTCACGATTTACTTAGATTTTTATCTACAATCCTATATATCATTTTATTAGAAATCACACAATTTTGAATGTTAACTCACATTTGTAAAAAAAATCATACCCTTCTTATCATTTTGTTTACTTCTCTGCTCTTTTCACTTGTTCTGTCCATGCTCTAGATGCTATATAAAAGAAATGAGACAAACATGCTTATGAACTCTCAGTGATTATGAGTGAATCCATACAATGTGATCAACAGATATAAGAATCAAATTCTAGTTTATATCTAGAGGGAAAAAAAAGGATAAATATTATGTCAATAGAAGATTCTAGATCACATTTGGATGTAAAGTAATTTTCATTATGATATAGTATTTATTGTTATATTAAATATCTTTAATATTTAGTGGTTCACATTAAGGAAATTATATAAAAGAGGAAATACGAAAGTGTATGTTTAGCAGTGGGAGCCTCTGGATGGTGTAAATGGTTAACATGCTCGGCTACAAACCTAAAGCTTCAAGCTTTGAGTCCATCAAAAGTGATTCTGATGAAAGAAAGTCCTGGCAATCATAACCTACTTTTGAAATACCAGCCATTGAAAACCTTATGAAGCACAACTCTGCTCTGACACAGATGGGATCACCATGAGTTTAAATTGACTCAAGAACAGCTGGTAATGTTTAGCAGTAATATGAGCTTGAATTTAAACTTTGAGCCTATATTTGCTAAAATAGTCAAATGAAAGCATATATTAAAGAGTTGTTGATTAAGAAGACGATATCCTTACTGTATTAGAGGGAATATTATGCCAGAGATCTCAATCTCACTAACAACTAGACTGATTTCCTTGGCCCACCTTGAGTAAACTATCTAAATTCTCAGGGCCTCAGTTTCCTCCTTAAAAACATAAAATTATTAGACTAGAATCAATATTCTCAAACTTGGATGTGTATTAAAATTTACCTAGGAGCTTTGCAAAAACATCCAAGTCCAAGCCCCATAACTAGAATTTGTCTGCAGCGGATTCTGAGCATTAGTATATTTTAAAAGCCCCCAAATAATTTGATTGTACAGTTACAATTGATAAAACTGGATTAGCTGATCTTTAATGTTTCTTGCACTTCAAATAAGTCTGAAAAGAGAGTAATAAACTAATTGTTGATAAGACACAGCATTTAGAAATCAGAGGACCTAAAATGTACCCTACTGAAAAACTTGAAGTGCATATGCTATAAAAAGATAATTCCTACTCATTTCTTACTGTTATGCACCACTGCCTGTGAACTTCAGCATGTGTTTCTAGGAATAGATTCTGCCTGGAGTTTTTAATGACTGAGGCATCCCACCCTTACCATTCATCAGAAACCCACCCCTGTGGGTAACCACTGTACAGGCTGCCTTCTCATGAAAAGTAATAGCAATTCACTAAAGCAGTACAATGAGTACTGCAGAACATAAGTTTATTGTTCCAATTACTCTTCAGGTTTTGGAAGGGAACAAGGGAAAATAAAATCTAGCCTTAGTTTAAGTTTCAAAGACATTTTTCTGCCAACCACAGACAGGTGTGTGGCTTAGAAGATGAAACTAAGGATTTCAAGGAATCTACAAGGCTCAACATATTCTAATACATAAAATTAGCTACAAAGAAGAAAGCTATACTCAGTTTAATATGGCTGCAACTCGAGAAAAATATGGAATTAAAAGAGCAAAAACAAGCGTAATAGAATTCTTCACATTTTCTTTTTTATAGGCTTTAATTTAGCATTTTCATTGAGTACTAGAATACTGTTCTCATTTAGACAGCAAGAGGTAATTTATAAAATATATACAACTGAGATGTCAGATTAAAATATCATTACCTTTACCTTATTTCAATAAATGACTTTGCTTCCTATTGAAATTCACAGTCTAATCTAATATTGTTGTTGATTTTGTTAGGTGCCATCGAGTCGGTTCCCACTCATAGCAACCCTATAGGAGAGAATAGAACTGCCCCATAGGGTTTCCAAGGAGCAGCTGGTGGATTTGGACTGCCAACCTATTGGTTAGCAGCCGAGCTCTTAGCCACCATGCCACCAAGGCTACTAATATTAGGAATTTATAAATTGACAAGTGCTGCAAATGGGGACATTGGTGGTTCAGTGGTCGAACTCTCACCTTCCGTGCAGGAGACCTGGGCTCAAATCCTGGCCAACGCACCTCATGTACAGCCACTGCCCACCCGTCAGTGGAGACTTGTGTTTTGCTATGATGCTGAACAGGTTTTAGTAGTGCTTCCAGATGAAGACAGACTGGGAAGAAAGGACTGGTGATCTACGTCCAAAAATCTGCCAACGAAAACCCTATGAATCACAATGACCCCAACCACAACTGATCATGGGAATGGTGTAAGACTGAGCAGCATTTTGTTTCATTATGCTTGGGGTCACTATGAGTCAGGAACCGACTTGACAGCAGCCAACAACAACAATATTGCTTCAAACTACCTGAAAACTCAGTAGCTTACACAAACAATGTTTTACTTATTTGTTTATCTATTGCTCATGCGTGTGGGGTCATTTGTAGTTCTGAGGAGCTCAGTTCAGATCAGCTGGACTTGACTCTAAGCTGTGGATTAGGTTGAAGTCAACTTCATATGTGCCCACATTCTGGGAAAATGGTTAATTAGGGTATGTTTTTTCATGCCAAATGGCCAAACACAAAAGTGCAAACCCAATGCTTCTTAAGGTCTTGTCTTAAAACTGGAATGGTGTCACTTTCATGCATATCCCATTAGCCACAGCAAGCCATATAACAAATGGTGAAAAAGATACACGTGAATAATATTTTAATCTATCCCAAATAAGGACACCATTTGTCTACTCTTCCATTCATTGATTTATTAGTGCAGTCATTCCCTTAAAAAAATACAAACTGAAGGCTGATTATTCAAAATAAGCATGGGGTCTTCTTTCATGGAGCCCAAGGTCCAGTGGATAAGTGAGGAATGCTAATCAAATAATTGCACAAAGGAATCTATAAATAAATAATTTTAAAAGTACAAGTAAAGGAAACAGCTGAGTGCAGTAAGAGATATGACACAATAGGAGATTTCAAGAAGAGCTTCACAGAGAAAATGGCTAATGAGCTGAGATCTATATTATGTTATCTAGCCAAATTTATTGTGGTGGAAAGAGGCAAATGAAATAGGATGTGCAAAAGTTTTGTAATGACAAGGATCGTGTTTATTTGTAGGAAATTAAAACTGGATTAAAAATTAAAAATTAGAACTGGAAAGAGAGGTAGAGGTCAGAACATTCGAGACCTAATAAACCATAGAAAAGTTTTAGATTTTTACCTACAGCAATCGGAAGCTGAGAAAAGCTTTAAGGCAAACTATATGACGTGAATATTAATATTTGTATTTTAAAATATCACTTTAGATTCAGCAAAGATATGAGAAGGAGACATGAGTGGATTTGGAGTTTTTTTACCCAGGAGATATTTTAGCCTACTCTTGTTTTCTGCTTTAGAGATAGAGGCATTGGAGAACTATTTTGAAGATAAAACTCAAAATACTTGGTGAGAAGTTAGTTATGAAGTGTAGGGGAGAGAAAGTTTCAAGACTCACTCCCATGATTAAGGCTTACACAGTTGGGTATATAGTGCAATATAGTGCATACTCAGAAGTTGCTTCTCTTGACTCACTTTCTTCTTTCTCTTGTCCAGGTGTTATAGGTTGAGCTGTAGCCTGTTCATGAAACTACATATGCAAGTGTAGGAGTGTGAAGGAGAGCCTACTTAAAATTGCATTATCTTAGTTATCTAGTGCTGCTATAACAAAAATACCACAAGTGGGTGGCTTTAAAGACTAGAAATTTATTTTCTCACAGTTTAGGAAGCTTGAAGTCCAAATATAGGGTGAAGGCTCTAGGGAAAGTCACTTTCTCTTTCTGCTCTGGGGGAAGGTCCTTGTGTATTTTCAGCTTCTATTCCCAGGTTCCTTGGCCATATGTGGCATGTATTTTGCCCTCGATTTGTGCTCACTTGCTTGCTTAAAGTGATCTGTTATATTTCAAAAGAGATTGATTTAAAAAACACCCTATACTAATACTACCATAGTAACATAATGAAGAAAACTCATTCCCAACTGGGATTAGGGTATACGGGTTAGAATTTACAACACATTTTTGTGGGACACAATTCAATCCATAACATATGTCTTCTACAGAGTTTCTGGCCTTGCTATACTTTTCCTCTTGTCTTTCTGGAGCCTGTATCTTCAAAGTCTGGGAGTAAGACAGGCAGGGATCAACTTATACAACTGGTCAACTTTAGAAAGGAGGTGTCTGGCTTCTATTCTGTCACCATTCTGTTGGTCCCTAGTGGCTACTATTCAAGTGATCAGCATATCAGTAATAATGCTTTTCTTGGCAAGAACTTAGGCTTAGTCTTTGTCCCCTCCATTGCTAAGAACCCCCCACACCTAGAGAAAGAAATGTTTTTAATGCTATATATTCAAAACAAATAGACCTGGCTATACTATAAAATGATTGTAACTCTAACATAGGAATTGCTAACTCACCTCTTAGTCTTCAGATAAAGGCCAGCCGGTCAAATCAGTGCAGGCAATTCCCATGTTCTTTTCTGAAGAAGAAAAAAGCAAACAAAATCACCTTTATAAAAGCCTATGTGTGTCCTCTATGTAGCTGCACAATAGATAAAGACTTACCATCAAAATAGAAAGGGATAAAAAAGTTTGTGCTACTATAAGTTTTTGTTTTTTTTTTCGGGTATCAGAAATGAGCTAGAATGTTATTTAAATAGAAATAACATAATTTATCTCAAAATACCTCATATAGTATTTAAAATTATGTCAAAATAGAGAAACAAGTCTCACTATGAATCAAATCTTATTGCTAATATTCTTAAAGTAATTGCAGAGTTAATTAGTTGGAAAATCACTAAAAATGATAGAAAGGATCACTGTATGAATCATTTGATTCTCCCCCAAATGTTGTACTATATTAAAATTAGGGATATTTCTTTTTAAAAAAAAAGTACAATGATTAATACTCAATTTCAGGACAAAATACTAGTTACTGTGGAATAACATCAATGTCAATTTTATGATACAGGTAGTTCCAGACTTACAAATGGAATCTTGCCATCAGTTGGTTCTGACTTAGGTTGAATACCTTATTTATTTATTTATTTTTAATTTTCACTATTATTGCTTCTTTTTTTCTTTTATCAGTACCTTTATAAATCCAGTATCTGTCCTCCCAGCACCAGTGTGATTCCATCTTTAAATGACTTGAAACCAGGTATAAACTTCACCTCTTTGTGAATATAGGTCTGTTCTGGCATCCTTTTCCAAAACAAGTCTGTTTCGTCCACGTTTAACATCTTCTCTGGTAGATATTCTTCTTCTTGTATTATCTTGTTCAGTCATCTTAGAATCTTTCGGCAGCTTCAACATCGGCACTTCCTGCTTCCCCAGTTACACTCACATTACGTAAGCCAAAACTGAGTTTGAAGTGATAAAACCAGCCCTTGGTGGTATTAAAGTGCTCACCTTAGTGTGTCCTTGCTGTTACTTCAGGTTTTCGAAAAGGCTGCGTGCTTTCGATTGACTCGTCAGTAAACCCATAGGAATACTCTTGTGGATTTGGTCTTCTATCCAGATCATCATCAGCGTCTTCATCTTGTGGATTAGCCCTGGCCTCTTTGTTAAAATTGTTGATTTTATGCCAATCATTCCTTTAACTGCCTCCAAAATCCTATTCTTATCCTTAATGTTGTCACAAAGTTCAAATGAGACAGTCCTTCCTCACATGCTATTTCGCCAACTTTCTTTCCATTATCATAGGCCTTTATGATCTTCATCTTTATATCCATGTCTAGTGTCTTCCTCGTTTCTTTTTTGGATTAGAACTTGCAGTGGCATGATTTCTTTTGCTAGACATATTGTTAGGTGTATAAGTAGTGCAGGTATTACGGTGTAAGAAACTTGAACAACTTGGCTTCAAATTAACAACTGATGATTCCTTACGGTAGAAAAAGCGGAATAAGATCCAGCGATAGGCTTGGTCTACAAGGAAGCTGGCTGTCAGGTGCATGTGCAGTTCAATTGTCCTATGTTGTTGGAGTTAAACATTATCCAACTTTTTATCCGTTACCACTCCCGATACCAACTTCTTTATAGACCAAGCCATCGCCTGCTCTACGGCAGTGTTTTTAACAGTAAGTCATAAAATTGATCATCTTTGAGTGAACATCTGAAAATGATAACATCAGCAACTTATGTGCTGCAGCATTGTGTGTAGTACATATCACTAAGGATTTAACGCATACAAAAGAAAAACAGAGCCGTCGTGAGTGTGGTTTGTCATAACTTGAATACATCATAAGTCAGGGACTACCTGTAATCACTGCTTGAACAAATAAATACTAACATATTTCATTCCTCATATAAATCAGACTTTTGTTATGAAATATATGACCACCCAAGTATCAGAAAATAAAATCTACCCTCTAATATTAATTTGGATAATTATCTATACCAGACATTATCCTATAAATCTTTCTTCTCAGTAATTTTAGAGCTAAAATAATTTATCTGAGCATAATTCAAAATTGATGATAGAATTATATTACAGAGAAGGTAATTAGTAAATTATAGCTATAATAATGATCTTCCTAATGTCCATAGTCAATCTAACTGTGTAGCAATACACAGAAATCATTAGATGGTCAAAATTAATATATTAGCTAGAGGCCAATTTTATTTTAAAATATTTCCTGAGTTTCTAATGTATGTCGAGGCCATCTGTCCCTGTCTTCAGGACTTTAAAATCAAACACATATAAAAATCTAATTATTTTTTATATCTGTGGACATGGCCTCCATTTTTAATCTAAAAATCTGTGACTACAAATATTATTTCCACCCAAGATTTGCAGTTGTGTTGTTGACTCTTTTACTTACGTGACTTAATTCTTAAACAGTAAATCATAATTTAAGAGGAAGGAATTGGATTTAAAAAGTTGAGGGATCTTCTGAGTTAAGCATTGTAAGGTAAAAGCTTTGATAATAAACTCAGAAACAAAAGAAGAAGATTGAAATCCAACTTGACCATGATAAAGGCTTGTACTGAACTGTCTTTTAATGCTTTCATCCAAATCTCCTACATCATATCCTTCTGTCTTTGACACCGGGCTTCTTCCTTGATGGTCTTAATCCCACCATACTCTCTACGTGATTAGTCTCTACTTTTGCAGGGGCTGCTGACTCTGTGTATGTGTGATTTCCCTATCCACACCCTTTCTAAACTTTGCTATGGAATCAATTTTATGTTTATGTCTTAATTCCTCTGCTACTCATTTTCATTGAAAAAATAATTGTACCAAAGCTAACACTTTTGAGAGCGTATATATGCTGAATGGACTTCAAATTAAGACTTTTGATAAATTATCTCCTTTCTGAAATTATATCTCATAGTAAAACACAAAAACAAATAACCAAAAAGAAAAGACTGCCCTCCAGTTGATTCTGAGTCATAGCGACTCCATGTGTGTCAGAGTGGAACTGCCTTCCATAGGGTTTTCAGTGGTTAATTTTTCAGAACTAGATCACTAGGGCTTTCTTCTCAGGCACTTCTGGATGGACTTGAACCGCCAGCCTTTTAGTTAGCAGCCAATTGCATTAGCAATTTGCACCGTCCTGGGACTCTCTGTTTCATACTAGGTGTTATTATTATCTGTCTTGTTTTCAGAAGAAGAAACTTTCTATAGGCCTAGAGAGCTTTAAGTAGGAGCCCTGGTGGCACAGTGGTTGAGAGCTATGGCTGCTAACCAAAATTGCCCTTTCTCCTGTTAGAAATAAGAGGAAAATGTTCTCTAGACAAATAATTCTACAATACACGTTAAAAAATTAAAAAAAAAAAAGAATGAACACGATTATTATCTATTGATCTAAGACAAATCAACCCAACAAAGACTTTTCATACTTTTTCCTGGGCACCAAATCTGGCCCAGGATGTTCACATGCTCCGTACACTCTCATAGCTGCGTAGTAAGATCTGTTAGATGAGACAAGATGAGTTGATGCAGGCACAATTTGTAAGACAATACCAGTAAAGAATGCATCTTTTCCCCTAATGATCTGTGACATAACGGTTTGTGAGTCTATGTGTATATGGAGATCCGGCACACCAGATCAATACAATCTTTGATGAGCAAAGGGGCTATGCCTTGACTTTCTCTTTCTGTGCCCACTTTAATGTCTGGCATGACAGGTTTGAAAGAAATTGATAAATATTTCTAGAGAAAATTTCATATTTATAATTGATAGTCTTCTGAAAGTATGTGAAAAAATTAACCAGAGTTGTCCATTTAAGTGAAATACAACTTCTACCTATAAGTTATCGTGTATACATGATACTTGTGTATCAGGATATAGATAAATTCAAAAGTTATAGCTGCATCTATTTGCTTATGAACCTATAGAATAGGTCAGAATTATGCCATTACAGTAGAAGCTCAGACTATAACCAGAGAAAGTTTTTATTTGCCTACATATAAAAGCATAAAATGAATTTGCTGGACACTGCCTAATGATAAGAGGCACATAGGTCACTAGCGAGTGGAAGCACAAAATCCTTAGCAAATGATGTCATGGACCTCTTGGCAAATGGAATCAAAATGAGAAAATATGTAAGTTTTAGCAGCATTAAGGAGACAAAGTTCTAAGCAAACTCAATAACCTTTTGCAAGTGAAGTTTCCTTTAAAAACATTCAGGTTTCAAATACATTCATCTGTATTCAGCCTTTTAAATATAAATCAAAGTAAGACTAAAAAATGAAGTCACAAGGAAGTGAATACCTAAAGGAAAAAAAAAAAAAAAAAGAGAGAGGGAGATGAGTTCAGCTTTTTAAATATTTCATAGTCTAGCTCAGGCTGGTTTACATGTTCTCTCTTTTCTTTCTTCTTTTTTTATTTCTTTTAATGTTTTAAGAGAATTTACTGTCCTCATAGAGTGAACTACTAAGAAAAGTAGATGGGAAAAGGTGAGAAAGGAAGAAATAGTCTTCTTTATACCAAAACTATTTTTTTATGTATTCACACTTCCCTTTTAAAACAGACTTTTCTAGAATAGAATATAAGATTAAGCAGGATTTTAAAAAAATTCCTCAGAGAATATAGTGGAACATTTCTAGTCTACAGTTATTAATGAATATTCATTATGGGCTTGATTCTATGTAAGGACATAACATTGTTGCATGAGAATTATCCTTTTCCACCAAGACTTTACTAATTTTGAGAAAGACATGAAAAAATAGAGATGGAAAACACAACAATCCAGTATTATATAGGTATATGATTAACCGCTAAATTGTATGTTGTACAAGTGTACTTTCTGTCACTGCCCAGCCCCATCCACCTTCTGAAGTTCATCTTTCCATAGTCGTTTTAGAAGTCAAGGACCCCTTTTGCTTTGATGATGCTTGCAAAGGTCCTTGGATTTTGCTAAGAAATTTCCACTCATACAAGCCAGTTTTGATGGGGGCTCAGCAAAATTTAGGTCATGGGAGGGCATCTTTCTGTTGAAAGAGTATCTGGTGATATATAGGCAATATTTGATGGAAAACACTTCTTTTGTAGGAATGTGAAGTCGGCCAGGCTCTGTTCAGGTGAAGTAAGCTGCTCAACTGATTAGGGAGGGAAGTTTTTCAGCATTTACTTTGCCCGTCCTCTTGGCTGACAACATATGGTACTGAACTGTCTTTTAATGCTTTCATCCAAATCTCCTACATTATATCCTTCTGTCTTTGACACCGGGCTTCTTCCTTGATGGTCTTAATCCCACCATACTCTCTACGTGATTAGTCTCTACTTTTGCAGGGGCTGCTGACTCTGTGTATGTGTGATTTCCCTATCCACACCCTTTCTAAACTTTGCTATGGAATCAATTTTATGTTTATGTCTTTCCTCTTTGCATTTTTGCTATAAGAAACTTCGACATTTTCAAGGTACTGTGAATTCCTCCAAAGGAAAAGGGAAGGACAGAATGTATAGCAAGCACTTAACAAATATTTTCAGATTTTATCTTTATAAAGTAACATAATAGAATCTACAGTTTATCTAATTTCCCAAACTTTAGTCTCACATTTCTAGTGGCCTACTGAACATACGCTAGTTTTTGTTCTACATGCAATGCATCTAAACCAAAACATGACAAATACTGATGCTTCAAACCAGTTACTATTAATGACCGTTGTTTCTTCTCATCCTTTTTCCATTGTCTCAGTACCAGTCTTGAAAACTGATAGTAGTAGTTTTAATTACCATTGATATCATTATTTCTTGGCTTGCCTCTTTTCCATATTCATCTCTTCTATTGGATTAATACCCTCCTTGTTCTAAATATTGGAGCCCTAATGGCGTAGTGGTTAAGAACTCGGCTGCTAACCAAAAGGTCAGCGGTTTGAATCCCTCAGCTGCTCCTTGGAAATCCTATGGAGCAGTTCTACTCTGTTCTGTAGGGTCGCTTGAGTAGGAATTGTCTAGACAGCAATGAATTTGTTCTAAGTATCATCACAGGCATGCAGGTACATGATAATAAATGCTATGGAATAGTTCAGAGGCATTTATATTAAAAGAAAGAGTTGAGTGATCCTCCGTGGCCCATTCTCAATTCAATTTCTCAAATCCATCTGCATTTATCATGACCTTCTAGTCCTCACTACCTTATTTGGAGATAACACACTTAAACCATCTTTTCTAAAGTTGGGGTGAAGGAGCTAAGCCTTTACACCCCACATTGACCAGTAATTGGATGATAGCTGCTCTTGGAAACTTGATAGCTAAATGCTGTCTGCCAGCCACTCCTCTTACCCCCAGCGGATGCGAACAGCTCAGCACAATATCCATACATCCAAACCTAGACCTGGAATTCAAGACTATGCCCACTCTACCCCTCATATGTTTATATAGTTTTATCTCCAACAACTACCCAGCATAATTCAAAGTATCTTAGTAAAACTATGTACACTCCATTGTTTGGTAACCTTCTTGTTTCCTTTTCCATGCTTTCACCCACCTTCATAGCTCAGTTCAGGTACAGCTTTCTACATGAGGCTATTTTGGAAAAGAAACTTGAACTGACCTTTCCTGCCTCTGAAATATTTTAGAATGTTTTAACATAGCCAAGTGTATTCAGGACGTTTTCTCCTGAATCAGAATTATTAGAGGATGAATCTTATCTCCACCATTATATTGTAACTTAATGTGCTCCATAAATAGTTATAAAGACAGTTATTAAATAATTATTAAAATGAGTGAATGCTCAAAAGAGAGTAACAAATTGAAATATATTGTCAAGGCTTCAGCAAGAAGGTCAGAATCAAGTTCAGTTCTGCACAGGTATTAGCATGGGTTTCCTCATACCCTAGAAATCCTCAAGTCATATGAATACTTGGGGCTGTATAGTTTAGTAGCTATAAACTCAGGTCCCTTGATCTAATATTTAATTGTTGTGTGATGTTGAATGCATTACTTAAACTTCTCTGAGCATCCATTTCCTGGTCTCAAAAACTATTTTTTTTTTTTTAAGTATGTGAGAGAGGATTAAATGAGATAATCTTGGTAAAGTCATTGCTTTCTACAAGTTGCTGGTGGATATCCAAAGTGTAAATTCAAGATTATTAAAGAAATCATTAATCTTTTCTTTAAAATGGCATTTGAACCATTCCTTACATCATACGTACTTCATGTGCTCTCTGAAAATAAAAGTTAGATTTTAAAAAAGAGGTAAATAACTTACATTACATTTACCATTTTGGTCATCAGTGTTTGTCTGCAGCATGAGGAAGAGAAAGGTCATAGTGAATTAGCAATACCTGCCATGGTCACAGGATAGTGAAATAATAGCACGTATGCCTATCATTTTATATTTCTCCGTGGTAGTGCTGCCTGTGAATGTTCTTTGCCACATCAACAATAATGATAACAACAATAATCTTATGATAACATCTAGCTGTTACTGAATACTTTCCACGTTTAATAGCACTATGATAAGGATTGGGCTAAGTAATTGACATGTAGTGTCTGTCACATTTTACTCTCATTATAAATTGGAAACTGTTCTACTCACTCACCCTTGAGATATTTGAAGCTTAGAGACATTAGGAAATGACCAAGTCACAAAACTTTCAAGTGAAAGAGGCAACGTTCAAACTCAAGTTTGTCTTTAGCATGCACCATGTCGTCTGCTAGATAGCAGCATATACTTAAAAGGTGCTTTTTAGTTTTTAAAGTCTTTGAAGTTTTCCATACCCCATCCCATTTATCATATGAGGGTCCTGTAATGGACTTGTGGTTGACAGAGCGGGTGATGGCACTCGTCTGACTTGTCACAGAAGATCGAAGGCTTTTCTTCAAATGATATTCATGCTGCCTGAGCTAGAAGCAACCTGATATAATGGAAAGAGTCAGAAGTCAGACATGTTATTAACTTACCCATTCATTTATCTTCCATGCAAATATGCCTTGAGTATCTTCTACGTGACAGGCACTGAGCTTTACTTCTCATTTTGCCTTGTATCATCTGTGGGACATTGTGCAGTTTACTGCCTCAAGTTTTTATGACATAAGAGCAAGGGATACCTCTTCAGACAGATTCACATTCTAGCTCACTATGATTTACCAATTAGAAAAATAACTCATTTACACCATTACCATTACCCAACCAACAGTCTGTTAACTTTAAAACTTCAGATCAAAACAAAACAAACACAAAACCAACCAATCAACCAACCAACAAACAAAAAACACTATTTAGTGACCATTATTTGCCAGGGATAACATTCTAAACATTTAATAATAACAGTTTTAATCCCATAACAAGCCTATAAGGTAGAAATTATTGTTATCATCCCCATTTTTCCCCCAGGTAAGGAAAATGAGGCATAGAGCGATCAAGAGACTTACTTATGATCATATACCTTGGAAGTGGTTGAGTCAGAGTTGGAACCCAGAGACTCTTTCTGCAAAAGCATGCTCTTAACCACAATTTATGATGCATCATAATGTTGCTCTGAGGGTCAAATTAAAGTGTATAATAAATACAAAGCATCTAACAAAGAGTTTGACACATAGTATATATTCAATAAATGTTACTAGCCCTCCTGTTTGAGTCCAGGCTTTAGGATGGTAAAGCTATGCTACTTTCGCTATACCATGCTACCTCTATAAATAGTTACAGAAATAAGAATGTTGTGTCAGAGGGTATCTGAACAAAGGATCATGTAATTTATATCACAGAAATAGTCAATGAAAAATGTGGTTTCCAATCAAAAAATAAATAAATAAACCTCTTAGCCTTTTTTTTTCTCCTCCTCTCCAATTGGCATTTTTATAATATCGCATCACTTCTTATGATTTCAGTGACTTAAGTTTATACAAGATTGCAAATCTTGATAGCTAATGAAACAATAAATTACTTAGCTAGAAAGAAAAAGCAATATATATCCCAATTCTGCATTGAAGCTGCTTGGAAATCAAGGAAACTTCAGTATAAGAATTTAAGTATTATCCTTCAAGTTAAGTAACCTTTTTTTTTTTGAGAATGTTTATGAATTCTGGACGTACGCACAAGCACGTATGCATATTGCTATAGTCCTCATTTTTTGAAGGTGAGGCTAATTCACACATAATTTATTGAGTTAGTTTTAGAATTATATACTTGTTTTATACTTTCTTCTTTATTGTTTGACAAAGGTTAGCTTCTTTCATGAAATGAGAAGCTGACAATTGTGACATAATTCCAAGAGCCCTAGAATATTCACACTGTTCCAGAATATAAACCACATTTAATAATCCAATAAAGAGTCCAGACCACTTCAGTGCAAATCAGCAAGAGGCAATGCTCCTTTTTCCATTGTGTTCTTTAACTGTGTAACCAGTTAAAAGATATCATGTCATCCATGAAAATGGAACCAGAGACTGCTTAATTCTTCTAAAACATATTTTTAAAAAAACATAATTTTTATTTCTCTGAGATTCTCTACCAGAAAAAGTTAGAAATACTTTTCTGTTCCATACAAGCTTAAAGCTCCCCCTAGTGTTGAAGAACTATTAGGAAAACTTCCTTCAATTTTAGCTTCTTGATCAAATTCAATAAGCAAGACTTTGTTCCACTCTAAGAAGTAAAACAGGAGCAGAAAGTGTGGGATATTCAACCTTCCACGCCACTCAAGAATCATAATATGGGTTTAGTGTGAGAAATATGATCTCATGTTTTTCTCTCTCAGTCTGCCTCATTTCATACATATTTCAAATTATGTGAATATTTTACCAGGTTTTAAATGTATCTCTTTTTTTTATTTTTCTTAAATGAAAGTGAAATACTTCCTCTGATGTGCAACACAAGAACTAAATGATTTGTTATAAATGTTGGAGGGAAAATTGTTAGGAAATTAATGAGCAAAAGTAAATCTAAACTAACACTTGAAGTGCAGTTTACAGGTGAGGTTTTCAACCGCTTGGATAGAAATACAGTATTAGTGGTGACTGTCAGTGGAAGCATTTAACAAGTATTTGTAGGATTGTCTGGTTTCTTAGGCTGTGTTCCTACAGAAGTAGACACTGAGATGATGATTTGAGTGCAAGAAGCTTAACTGGGAGGAATTCAGAAAGCAACAGAAGGATAGCTGAAAATTGAGATGCCGAAGGGAAGAAAGCCAATGAAGAGTGTTATTAAGCTGGTTATTGCTACTGGTGAATGAGGATCATTCCTGCTAGCAAACTCAGGAAGATATAGAAGAGTATTCAGAGTTTGCCTCTTGAGGTCAAGGAAGTCAACTTCCATTGGTTGAGAGCTTCTACATGGCCCAGTGCCTTTAACTCTAGAACACTCCAAGTGTGCCTGGAGTAGGTGATGTACGTGCTTCCATGGCCAGAAAAAAAAGCCCTCAGAGAACCACCGTGTTTGCAGTAAGTGGCTTTGTGGCATGAAGATCTGAGTTTAATAAAAATGTTAGCCTCTACATTGTCAGCTACCCCTGGTTAAAACTCATGTAAAGAATTAGAGAAAGTTCTTTTACCCCTTCTTCACCATACTTACGACAACTTGAGAATTTAATTTTTTGACCTTTTAAGACAGTTCTTTCACCTGAATTTCAGGAGTCTCAGTCTGTTCTCAAACAGGCAATGAGCCATCTCAGGAGGCTTTGTGAATTGTGCACTGGGACACACAGGGACTCAGTAAAGCAGAGAAGGAATATCATGTAGAGACTCTAACTGAAAGTTTGTTTTATGGTTGCCATGCTGTGCTTCTCTCGGTGTTTTGCACCGTGGAGGTGTTTATGTACTCCTGGACACAGGTGCGCTGAAAAGATTGAGCCAGTGAATATTTCACCTACACAAGTAACCCTACAAAGGGTAAAACTTTCTCTTAAACTTTTCTGTAGCGTCTAAAGATATTTGTTTCTAACTGAAATTATGGGAAGAATGCAACCCTTATAAGCTAGGAATATCCTTTTCCTAATAACTTCTCAAAATTATCCTCTGGGAGGTTTTGACGTAGAATGGAAGAAGAGTTACCTCATTGTCCATTAAGAATTTTACTTAGGTCTACTCTCATTTTTCTTCTTAAATTCAGTTTTCACTAATGCATTACTTAATATGGTGGTGCAGTGATTGAGAGCTTGGCTACTAACCAAAAGGTCAGCAGTTCGAATCCACTAGCTGCTCTTTGGAAACCCTATGGGGCAGTTCTACTCTGTCCTATAGGATCACTATAGGGTCGCTAAGAGTTGGAATCGACCCAGCGACAATGGGTGGGTTGGTTGGTTGGTTCAGTAAGCTTTCTATTAACAGTGTCTACGAGGAACAAATAGCCATACCCATTAGTAGTCATTTTACCCGAACACTTCCAGCCCTAGTGAACTATTAATATGCTTTCTTTCTCTATTGATTTGCATATCATACACAATTCATGTAAAAGTAAGCAAAGATGATGGGTTTATTTTATGGCCTAGTTTATAGTCTAGCCTAGAGATTGTTCCATGTATAGTTGAGGAGAATGTATACAGTGCTTGAATGTCATGTTTTATAGGTGTCTGTTTTGTCTAGTATTCAAAGTATTCTATTTCCTAGTTGATCTTCTTTCAAGGTCTATTCATTATTAAAAGTGAGGTAGCAAAGTTTCAAACTATTATGGTTGAATTGTCTATCTCTCCCTTCAATTTTATCTGTTTTGCTTTGCATATCTTGTGACTCTGTTGGTCGATGCACGAATGTTTATAATTGTGTATCTTCCTAATGTATTGACACTTTATCATTATAAAATGTTTTTGGTTATCTCTAGTAACATCGTTGGTTTTATAGTCTATTTTGTCTCGTATTAGTGTAGCTACTGCAGTTTTCTTATGATCTTTGCATATATATATATATATCTTTTTACATCCTTGTACTTCCAGCATATTTGCATCTTTAAATGAAAGATACGTCTCCTATGCTGCTGTTGTTGTATGCCATCGAGTCAGTTTGATTCTGACTCATAGTGACCCTACACGACAGAGTAGAACTGCCCCATAGGATTTCCAAGGAGAAGCTGGTGGATTTTAACTGCTGACTTTTTTGATTAGCAGCCTGAGCTCTTAACCACTTAGCCGCCAGGGCTCCTACAGGCAGTATATAATTGGAAACTGTTTTTATGTTTACAATTCCTACCTTTTGATAGGATTGCTTAATCCATTCATATTTAATTTTATTGTTGATGTCATTTCATCCACCATTTTATCTTTTGTTTGATATATGTCTAATACCTTTTTTTGATTCTCTATTCCTCCTTCACTGCTCTCATTTACATTGTTTGAATATATTCTAGCATAACATTTTAATTACTGTAATGGAATATTTTCTAGTGTAACATTTTAATTCCTTTATTTACTTAATTTATCATATATTTTTAATTATTTTCTTAATGGTTGCTCTGGGGCTTACAATATAATAATATTATAATATAACCAGAACACTTAATTTTGCTCATGAGGAACCTGTACATAGACTAAGAGGCAGTCATTCCAATAGAACAAGGGGATACTTCATGGTTTACAATCAGGAAAGGTATGCATCAAGGTTGTATACTTTCATCATAACTATTCAATCTGTATGCTGAGCAAATAATCAGAGAAACTGGATAATATTAAGAAGAACTCAGCATCAGGATCAAAAGAAGACTTATTAACAACCCACGATATGCAGATTACACAACCTTGCTTGCTGAAAGTGAAGAGGACTTGAAGCACTTACTGATAAAGATCAAAGACTATAGTCTTCAGTTTGGTTTACACCTAAATATAAATAAAACAGAAATCCTCACAACTGAACCAATAAGAAACATCATGATAAACGGAGAAAAGATTGAAGTTGTCAAGAATTTCATTTTACTTGGATCCACAATCAATGCCCACAGAAGCAGTGGTCAAGAGTTCAAACAACATATTGCGTTGGGCAAATCAGCTGCAAAAGACCTCCTTAAAATCTTAAAAGGAAAGATGTCATTTTGAGGACTAAAGTGAGCCTGACCCAAGCCATGAAATTTTCAATTACCTCATACGCATGTGAAAGTTGGATAATGAAAAAGTAAGACTGAAGAAGAATTGATGCCTTTGAATTGAGGTGTTGAGGAAGAATATTGTATACACCATGGACTAATGAACAAACTAATTTGTCTTGGAAGAAATACAACCATAATGTTTTTTACAAGGGAGGATGCCTAAACTTTATCTCACGTGCTTTGGACACGTTATCAGGAGGGACCAGTCCCTGGAGAAGACATCATGCTTGATAAAGTAGAGGATGATCCATAAAGAGAAATGCCCTCAATGAGATGGATTTACACCGTGGCTGTAACAATGGGCTCAAGTAATGATTGTGAAGATGGTGCAGGACTGGGCACTGTTTCATTCTGTTGCACACTGGGTTGCTACAAGTCAGAACTGACTCGGTGACACCTAACAACATATATATCAGAATATACTACAGATTTATATTAATTTAATTTTACTGAGATATAGAAATATTATACATATATAGTTTGATACTCTCGTGTTTT
The DNA here is from genome assembly GCF_000243295.1 of Trichechus manatus latirostris. Classification (NCBI taxonomy): domain Eukaryota; kingdom Metazoa; phylum Chordata; class Mammalia; order Sirenia; family Trichechidae; genus Trichechus; species Trichechus manatus. The sequence continues at coordinate 6,805,625 of NW_004444060.1, read as the reverse complement.
ATTTTGTGCAATTTTTGTTATACATACACGTTACACATACATATGTTACTAACCCAACAATTGTTGTTGTTGTTAGATGCTGTCAGGTCGGTTGTGACTCATAGTGATCCTATGTACAACAAAAGAAACGCTTCCAGTCCTGCGCCACCTTCGCAATTATTATAATTATTAATTTACAAAATTTTGTGGCTATTAAAAAGCTAAAAAGTAAAAGACAGCAAGTGTATATTTATAGAGTTTGTTATATCAACATCATTTGCCATTTCTGATTGTTTTCATTTGTTCCTGTGGATTCAAGTTACCATCTGGTGTCATTTCCTTACTCCAGTACAGCTTTCCCTACACCTGCTACCTTTATGCTGTTGGTCAAATGCATTTCTATATGTAATAGCCCCAACAATGCAATTGTATGCATAGTCTTTTATTCAATTGCTGTTTAAAACAGGTTAGGGAAGAAAATAGCAGGCATTTGGATTTATAAAGTGTATTATTATCACTCAATTACCTTTTCTGGTGGTCTTTTTTTTCCACTTGGATTCAAAAGAATGTCTGGGATTACTTTCTTACAGTTTAAATAACTTCCTCTGGTATATTTTTAAAATCCATTTTATTTTTTTAGACCACATTTAGGTTACCAAAAATTGAGCAGAAAATATAAACTTCCCATGTACTTCTTCTCCCACAAGCATAATTTCTTCTATTTTTCACATATTGCATTAGTGTGATATAAGTGTTATAACTGATGAACCAACACTGATACATCATTAAGTAAACCCCTGAGTTTGTAGTAGGGGTCCCTCCTTGTAGTATACAGTTATATGAGTTTTGACCAATTCATAATTACAAGTATTCATTACTGTGTTGTCATGCAGAGTAATTTCACTGCCGATAGATACCCAGTGCTTTACCTGTTCAAATCTCCCCACTCCCCCTGAGTCCCTGGCAACCACTGATCTGTTTACTTTCTCTATAGTTTGCCTTTTTCAGAATATCATATAGTTCAAATCTTACGATGTGTAGCCTTTCTAGACTGACTTCTTTCACTTATCAATACACATTCAATACTCTTCAAATACTTTTCACAGCTTTATAGCTCATTTCTCTCCATTGTTGATGAATACTCCATTGTATGTATGTACCACAGGACATCTTGATTGACTCCAAATTTTAGCATTTATGAATAAAGCTGCTATAGATATTTTGTGTGCACATAAGTTTTCCATTAATTTGGATAAATATCTAGTGGCATGATTGCTGGATTGTTTGGTAAGATTATGCTTAGCATTGTGAGAAACTGCTAGACTGTCTTCCAAAGTGACTGCACCAATTTGCTTTTTCACCAGCAGTGAATGAGAGCTCCTGTTAATCAACATCCTCACCGTGATTTGGTGTTGTCAGTGCTTTGGATTTTAGACATTCTAGTAGGTGTGCTGGAATCTGAGTGCTGTTTTAATTTGCAAATCTCTAATGATATATGATGTTGAGCACCTTTTAATAACGTTTATTTTCTATCTGTATATTTGTTTCGGTGGGGTGCCTATTAAGAATATTGGTTAATTTTTTTTTTATCCAATTGTTTTCTCAGTGTTGAGCTTTAATAGTTCCTTGTACATTTTGAATACAAGTCCTTTATCATATATATGTTTTGCAAATATTTTTTCTAAGCCTAGGGATTTTCTTTTCATTCTCTAAAATGTCTTTCACAGAGCAGAAGTATTTAGTTTTAAAGAGGCCCAACTTATCAATCTTTAATTTTATGGATTGTACTTTTGAAGTTGTATCTAAAAACACATTCTCAAGCCCAAGGTCACCTAGATTTTTCCCTATTTTATGTTCTGGAATTTGGATAATTTTTATATTTAACACTTAGGTTTGTGAATCATTTTGAGTTAACTTTTGTGAAAGTTGTAAGGTCTGTGTTTAAATTCTTTTTTTTTTTTTCTTTTTTGCGTGTGGATGTCAAGACATTCCAGCACTATTTGTTGAAAAGATAATTTTTTTCTCCATTGAATTTCCTTTACTTCTGTATCCAATATCAGTTGACTATATGTGTTTGGTACTATTTCTGGGCTTTCTATCTTGTTCCATTGAAATATTGGTCTAGTCTTCTACAAATACCACACTATTTTGATCACTATAGTTTTATAGTAAGTCTTGATTTTATTTCTACTAAGGTAGTTCTCCTAAGCAACAAATTATCTCAGTTTTTATTTTTTATAGTAATGTTTGTTTCACCTTTATTTTGTATAATAGCTTTGTTATATATAATAGTCTGTTGGCAATTTTCTTCTATTTCAGTAATTTGAATGTATCAACCCACTAGCTTCTGTTCTTCCTTGTTTCTGATGAGAGATTAATCTTATTAGGGTTCCCTTGCAAATGATGTGACAGTTTTCTTATTTTGCTTACAAAATTCCATCTTTGTTTTTGGATTTCAACAATTTTACTGTGATTTGTCTGGTTGTATATCTCTTTGGATTTATTCTACATGGACTTCATTGAGATATTTGGATATGTAGACTAGTGATTTTCAGCAAAGTTTGTAATTTTTAGTTGTTATTTCTTCAAATATGTGTTCTGCTCTTTCTACTGTCCTTTCTTTCTGGCATTCCTGTTTCACATATGTCGGTTTGCTTAATGGTCTGCCATATTTCTCTGACACGCTATTTTTTTTTTCATTCCTTTTTCTCTCTCTTTCAGATTACATAATCTCTGTTGGTCTACCTTCATGTTAGCAAACCTTATATTAAGGATCCTCTAGTTTTTTTTTTCTTTCAGTTATTATAATTTGCAATCCCAGAATTTCCATTTGATTCTTTTTTTTAAATTTTTATCACCTTATTCATATTCTCTATTGAATGTGACATTTTATTATTGACTTATTTATGCATGGTTTCCTATAGTTCTTTGAACATATTTATTATAGCTGTTTTGATGTATTTGTCTGCTAACTTCAATATCTGGATGCTCTCAAAGGAATTTCTTTTTATTTCTTTTTTTTTCTGTGTATGGGTCACATTTTTCTGTTTCCTTAATTGGCTCACAATCATTTTATGTTTTTAAACTGGATTTTTTATATAATAAATGGATTTTTATTTTTTGAACATTAAAAATTATACTACTAACATAGTCTTCAATTTTCCATCAATGTACCAAGGTGAGTGGAGGAAGTGCATAACAGAATCACAAGAAAGAAAAGAGTGTGTAAGGTTTCCTTAAAAGGGCTGAGAATATTAAAGGAAGACGGAATCCCAAAGTAATATTGCATGAAGGGATGTTGGGAAACAAATAACCTAATTTATCTCTCATTTTTCTTTCTCACACTGGAAACCATTAGAAAAAGTTAGCTTATTATAGTTCATATACCCAAGGCTTCCAGTATAGAAATCAGGAAGGATAATCCAGTACAAATGCAATTATAGTCTATTATTTTGTCTTCAATTTGATATTCTAGCAAAAATATACACCCTTTCTCACTTATAGACAGGTTAGTTTCCAAAGACTAGGTCATTACATGCAAAATCAGTGTTATGCAAAAATGAAGGATGACCACATTCCATCACAAAATAGAAGATAACTACATCATTACACTACAGTCAAATTATATCATTACATAACTGCCAAAATACATTATTACTTAACTGCTGAACCACTGAGAATCATGGCCCAGCAATGTTGACATACAACCTTAACCATCAAAGCCAGCATTACTCTCATCTCTCAACTCCATGTTCATTACTTCCAGACATACATTGTTAATGCACAAAATAGTTGGATAGTAGTCCTTTTTACTTTTGTCATAAATGCGAAATGTTAGATAATGACATAGTGAATAAGTGAGGAGAAGATGTATCTGTCAGCCATATATGTGTTTGATTGTAGCAGAAATTTATTATTTTTCCTTTCTATTGTATTTCATTGAAAAATTATACCACAAATGATTTATATACTTTACTTATGATAGACCCTTGGGTTGTTTTAATTACTTTTAGTGTTGACAAAAAGAACTCACATAAACATTATTATACACATATCTTCGTCATTATGGATGAGAGTTTATAAAGATCAGATGCCTATAAATGAAACAGTTATCACATAAGATTTGCAGATATGTACCTTATTTGAACCACCACCTGTCTGTCAGTTGGTTGTACTGTGGTGACTTGAATGTTTTCTGTCATGTTGTAAGTTATACCATCACTATTTCAAATACCAGCAGTGTCACCCATGGTGGACAGGTTTCAGTAGAGTTTCCAGACTAAGACAGACTCGTAAGAAGGACCTTGTGATCTACTTGAGTATGACCTTGAGTATACTCCACCTGTATTTAGAGACCATCTCAAGAATAGACTTGATGCATTGAACGTTAATGACTGAAACCAAGATGAGTTGTAGGATAACGTCAAGGATATCACCCATGAAGAAAGCAAAATGTCGTTAAAAAGATAGAAAAGGGAAAAAGACCAAACTGGATGTTAGAAGAGACTCTGAAACTTGCTCTTGAACAAAGAGTAGCTAAAGTGAACAGAAGATGTGATAAAATAGCTCAGTAGAAGTTTTCAAAGGTTGGTTCGAGACGACAAAGTGTTTTAATGAAATGAGCAAAGACCAAGAATTAGAAAACAAAAAGTGAAGAACGTGCTCAGTATCTCTTAAGCTGAAAGAACTGAAGAACAACTTCAAGCCTAGAGTTGCAATATTGAAGGATTCTATGGACAAAATATTGAATGAATCAGAAAGCATCAAAAGAAGATAGAAGAAATACAAAGAGTCACTGTACCAAAAATAATTGGTTGACATTGAACCATTTCAGGAGGAAAATATGATCAAAAACCAATGGTATTGAAGGAAGAAGTCCAAGCTGCACTGAAGGTATTGGCAAAAAACAAGACTTCAGAAATTGAAAAGAAACATAAATTGAGAGGTTTCAACAAACACATGCACACTGGAAGCACTCACTCATCTATGCCGAGAAATTTGGAAAACTGCTACCTGGCCAACCAACTTCAAGAGATCCATATGCCTGTCACTTTCACAGAAAAGTGATCCAATGGAAGGCAGAAATTATTGAAGAATATTACTAATATCACATACAAGTAAAATTTTGCTGAAGATAACTCAAAAACAGTTGCAGCAGTACATCAACTGGGAATTGTGAAAAATTCAAGCCGAATTCAGAAAAGGACATAAAGGAGGGATATCAACGTTGACATCAGATGGATCTTTGCTGAAAGCAGAGAATACCAGATAGATATTTACCTGTGTTTTATTCACTAGACAAAGGCTTTCAACTGTATGCATCATTACAAATTATGGATAACATTGCAAAGAATGGGAATTCCAGAACACTTTATTTTGCTCATGCAGAACATGTATGTAGAACAAGAGAGGCAGTCATTAAAAAAAGGAGGGGTGCAGTTACTGAGTGGTTCAAAATCAGAAAAAGTATGCGTCTGGGTTGTGTATTTTCACCATATTTATTCAATCTGTATGCAGAGCAAATAATCCAAGAAGCTGGACTATTTGAAGAAGAACACAGCATCGGGATTGGAGAAAGACTAATTAATAACCTGCCATATGCAGATAACACATCCTTCCCTATGGAAAGTGAAGAGAACTTGAAGAACTTACTGATGAAGATCAAAGCCTAGAGCCTTCAGTATGGATTACACCTCAGCATATAGAAAACAAAAATCTTCTCAATTGGACCAGTAAACAACATCATAATAAACAGAGAAAATATTAAAGTTGTCAAGGATTTCATTTTGCTTGAATCAATGTACATGGAAGCAGCAGTTAAGAAATCAAACGAGGTATTCTGTTGGGCAAATCTGCTGCAAAAGACCTCTTTAAAGTGTTAAAAAGCAAAGATATTACTTTGAAGACTAAGGTGTGCCTGACCCAAACCGTGATATTTTCAGTTGCCTCATATGCATGTGAAAGCTGGACAGTGAATAAGGAGGAACAAAGAAGAATTGATGTCTTTGAATTGAGGTGTTGGCAAAGAATATTGAATATGCCATGGACTGCCAGAAGAATAAACAAATATGTCCTGGCAGAAATACAGCCAGAATGTTCCATAGAATAAAGATGGCAAGACTCTTTCTCACATACTTTGGATGTGTTATCAGGAGAATCCAGTCCCTGGAGAAGGACATAATGCTTGGTAGAGTAGAGGTCAGTGAAGAAGAGGAATTCCCTCAAGGAGATAGGTTGACACAGTGGCTGCAACAGTGGGATCAAACATAGCTAAGATTGTGAGGATGGCGCAAAACTGGATAGCATTTTGTTCTGTTGTTCTTAGGGTTACTGTAAGTCCAATCGGCATCTAATGACACCAACAACCTTATCTGATTGTGACAAATGGTTTTCCAAAGTAATTTGAACAATATGCACTCTGATTAGCATTGTATACAATTGGCATAGTGGTTAAGAGCTACGGCTGCTAACCAAAAGGTCTGCAGTTCAAATCCACCAGGCACTCCCTGGAAACCCTATGGGGCAGTTCTACCCTGTCCTATACAGTCACTATGAGTTGGAGTCAACTCATTGGAAATGGATATTTTCTTACCAATTCTGGTAACAGTCAGGCAAGTTTTACTAATTGTGCAAATAAATAAATTTCTTAGTAAAAGAAATTATATTCAGTTGTCAGAATTGAAAAAAAAATGACAAATTTAGTGAGGGTTAAAAAGTAGATTATGTTATTTTCATATTGTGTGTCCAAAATTAATAATGAGACCGTGCATATTTTCATAGATTCTGGCTAAAAGAACCCCAATTTAAATATAGAGACAAATATCATTACAACTAAAGGTATATACACTGTTAAAAATAATAATTAAAAAACCTGAAGGGACTTTGTTATTATCAGATAAAGTAGACTTCAGAACAAAGAATACAACCGGCCATGAAGAGGATCATTCATAATGATAAGTCGTCAATTCATCCAAGTGACATAACTACTCTAATTGTTTCTTTACTAATAACAAAGATTTAAAATACAAACACATGAAACAACAACTGATGGATCTTCAAAGACAAATAAATCTAAAATTACAGTATGAGATTTCAAAATCCCTTTCTCAATACTTGAAAGAACAATAAGACAAAAATATAAGAACGTAAAAGAGTTAAAACTGTCAAGGAACTTGACTTAATTGACCCTTACAGAATATTCTATTAAACAATATAATATGTATTACGTTCCAATATTACTAGGTTTTTTACAAGATAGAGAATATTCTAGGTCATATCACAAATCTCAATATATGTAAAAAGATCAAAATTATACCATAATAATGATATTTTCTCTGACGACAATGTAAATATATTAAAAATAAATAATAGCAAAATATCTGTATGATCCTCAAATAATTGGAAATGAAATAAAACAATTTCAAATTATCAATGAGTCCAATAAGAACTTAAACGAGACATCAGGAAATATTTTTAGGTTAAGGAAAATCGAAACCAGTATATCAAAATTTGTCAGGTGCAGCTAAAGTAGTACTTAGATATTGTTAGCCCTAAACACCAACAATAGAAAAAAGGTCCCTCAGCTTCCAGTCTAATTATTCGGAGACAGAAGAGCAAATAAAACCCAAAGTAACCAAAAGAAAGCAGTAATAAAGGTCAGTGATGAAATCAAACAAATAGAGAACAAAAAAAGAAAAAAGAAAAAGAAAACTCTCTAGGGTTAATTAATAAACCTCTAGGAGACTGATTAAGGGGAATAAAGAAAGAGAGAGAGAAAAACCCAAAGTACCGATATCAAGAATGAGAGAGGTTATGCTACTACAGATTCTTCTTCCATTAAAAGGTTAGTAAGGGGCTAACATGAGTAACTTCATGCCAATACATTTGATAACTTTGATGAAATGAATAGGCATGAACTAATAAAACTCATTTCTGAAGAAATAAACATGTGAATATTCTTGTATCTATTAAATAATTTGAACATACATTTAAAACTTTCCCAGGAAGAAAAGTCTAGGCCAAGAATAAAGTAAGTATTCAAAAAGGTAAGGAGAAATGAGAAGAGCCTGAAATTCATATTTCTTAGCAGTCACACGATGGATTCAAACATACCAACAATCTTGAAGATGGCTCAGATCCAAGCAATGTTCTGTTCTGTTACACATAAGTTCTCCATGAGTCAAAGAGGACTCATTGAGAACTAATAACAACAGTCAGATGACTGCAAAATAAACCCCAAAACCAATAATCATTTGCTACCTTGAACTTCTATAGAAGTGAGAATGATCAAATTTCAACCGCAAGTGACAATTTGGAGGAATCTTACAAGCACAATGTTGAGCAAAAGAAATCAGATACTAGCTATTTGATTCCAAGTATATAATGTGCAAACACTAAATAAATTTCAGATAGTCTTATGGAATTTAGTTATTGCTGTCATTGAAAAAGAAAAAAATTAAAAATGTGACCTTAGGAAACCGTCCATGATACTAAAAAATAAATATAAAATACATAAAATGTGATTGCCTAAAATTTCCTCTTTATCTACCAGACAAGTAAGTTGAAAATTGTTATTTAATTATCTTGTTTGTTTTCCAAAAGTTGTAATTTTATACATGTGTTTTATTCTTCCCTTGGAACTTCACAATTTTAATTCAGGAATTCACTTGACACTAATTTGGGAAGTAGATGAGGTATAAATAATAAATGAATGCATGTTAGTTGATAAAATACTAATACACTGAAGGGATGTTAGTTGATAAAATACTAATACACTCAACGAAAATAGTCAATAATTAACTGTATGACCACAATTCCAACACTTCTGCGTGGTGAGAAATTTATAGCATGCCAAAACAATTGTATACCATAACATGCCATACACTATATTTGTTCAATCACAACCTGGACTGGAGAAAGTGACGTTAATTATCCCACCTTAGTGGAAATAAATAATGGAAAGACACACTGCTGAAAGACCGTAGATGTCTTTAAATCATTAATGAATGGGAGAGGGTTTGCAAATAGAACACTTCAATTTGGATGAACGACTACCCTGAAACGCCAAATCTCTTTTATTCAGACATCAAATGTGCTTTAGGAATCCTTTCCCTCATGGATTTTTCAGTCCAGAGTCGAAAACATAAATTATTGATTTGATTACCAGTGGGCTGTCGTTTACAATAGTATCAACTACAGAGAAATGATGGTGCTACAGCAGGAGAGCTTCACAGCTCATCTTTAATGTTATCAGAACAGAGTGCACTTAGGAGTCTCACTACATTCAACTTCAAAGATTTATGAGCTTCCAACCCAAATACAGTATTGTGCTTCCAGTATCATCAAAGATGAGTCAGACAGTCAACATCATTTATTCGGGCTGGCATTTGGCACTGATCAACAGGTTAATAATAGGACCCCCAAAGGTGAAAATGTATACGGAACAGACGTTTTGAGTTTTATGGTTGAAATACAAGAAAAAAAATAAAAGTTTTAAAAATTAAACTAATTTCAAACTTTTTGAAATAAAGAAACGTAAGTTTGTGGTTGCTAATGTTTGTATATATCCCATAAAGCCATGTACTTCAAAGTAGCAAGCTCCATTTTACACTCACCACTTTTAGTTACATTTGATTATATCTTCTTGGATGTGATGAAATTCTAATCCTCTAAAGGCAGGTTGCCCACAGTGAGTAAACCTGACTAATGAATACACTTGGTGAAGAGTAAGTTTCACTCAAATATTGATATTCCCCAGGACTCAAATTAAAATGGAAACATTGTAATAAAAAGAAAGCTAATTAATAGATTCAAATAAATTGGATATCATCAAGCAAGTTTAAAAAAAAAAAAGGAAATTTAGAGTTAGACTACAGCATTAATCCTGGGAAATTTATTTCTTTTTCTCTTTCTTCCTTTTATTGACTTTTTGTAATACAAGTTAAGACTAATTCTGGAGTACCTGGGTGGTACAAATGGTTAATGCACTTGGCTGCTAACCAAAAGATTGGAGGTTCAAGTTTGTCTAGAGGTGCACAGAAGAAAGGTCTAGCGATCGACTTCCAAAAAATCAGCCATTGAAACCTTATGGAGTGCAGTTCTACTCTGACACACATGAGGTCACCATGAGTCAGAATTGACTTGAGGGCAACTGGTTTAGGGATCATTTTAATTAGAATTCAAAATGACTGATGAATTGTGAAAAACAAAAAAGTATATTCTGACATAAAAAATGTCATTTGTAACACAAAGAATTGGAATATAGAATTTTAAAAAGATAATTGTAAATTAATATGATTTTAGAAAACAGAATTTAAATAAATTGATAAATTAAAAATGTAGAGCATAATTTTAAAAAAAGGCTTAATCATACTGTGTTAGTTATTAGTATATCAGCACCTGTTAGAGTATTTCAGTTCTATATTTTTATTAAATGAAATATAGTAAATTTGAGCTTATAAGCATAAAAAGTATGAATCTATAATTGTGTAGCACACATGAGTCTAAGAAGAAGTATATTAATTAAAAAAAAAAACTCTAAATAGACCACTGTCTTATATCAAGATAAATTTCAGGATGAACAGAGATTTAGAAAAAAATTTAACTTCATGCACACGTAAATATAAGGAGCTCTCAAAATTGTATAATCTTGAAATCCTCTTTTCTAAACTTTAAAATTCTAAAACTATAAGCCCTAAAATAAAACAGTGATAAATTTGATTACTTAAAAATTTTAACATCTGGAAAAGACCAAAAAAAAATAATAATAATAATACAACTGCTACAATAACAGAAAAAATTACAAATGCAAATGACAAACTTGAAAAATAATTGAGCCAGGAATAATAGACAAAAGACTAATTTTTAGAACTGATAAATGAACTATAAAAAGAAAAGCAGCCCAATTCAAGAAAAATAAAAAAAAATGTCCAGAATACACCTCTCTTATAGACACTCTCACACGCAGACACACACATATAAGTCATTATAAAACATTTGGAAAGCGTGCTCAGAGTTATCAATAATTACATCTATGGACAATAAGAAAACATCAGTGGAATGCTATTTTACCAAGCATGTTAGATAATTTTAATTAAAAATGTTTAACAATACATTTGGTGAGAATGTGGCAAAACTATCCATACCTGTCATTCTAGTATTGTTTATAATGTTATTGTTGTTAGGTTAGGTGCCGTCCAGTTGCTTCTGACTCATAGCGACCCTGTGTACAACAGAAGGAAACACTGCCCAGTCCTTCACCATCCTCATGTTCACTTTTATGCTTGAGCCCATTGTTACAGCCACCGTGTCAATACATCTTGTTGAGAGTCTTCCTCTTTTTCCCTGATCCTCAACTTTAACAAGCATGATGTCTTTCTCCAGGGACTGATCCCTTCTGATAACACATCCAAAGAATATGAGAAGTCTCGCCATCATTGCTTCTAAGGAGTATTCTAGCTGTACTTCTTCCAAGACAGATTAGTTCATTCTTTTGGCAGTCCACGTATATTCAATATTCTTCACCAGCACCTCAGTTCAAAGGCATCAATTCTTCTTTGGTCTTCCTTACTCATTGACCAATTTTCCCATGCATATGAGGCAATTGAAAAAACCATGGCTTAGGTCAGGCACACCTTAGTCTTTAAAGTAACATCTTTGCTTTTTATCACTTTAGAGAGGTCTTTGGCAGCAAATTTGCCAATGCAATGAATCCTTTGATTTCTTGACTGCTGCTTCCATTGGCATTGATTGTGGATTCAAGTAAAATGAAATCCCTGACAACTTCAATCTTTTCTCTGTTTAGCATGATGTTCCTTATTGGTCCAGTTGTGAGGATTTTTGTTTTCTTTATGTTGAGATGTAAGCCATACTGAAGGCTGTGGTCTTTGATCTTCATTGGTAAGTGCTTCAAGTCCTTCTTACTTTCAGCAAACAAGGTTGTGTCATCTGCATAACTCAGATTGTTAATGAGTCTTCCTCCAGTCCTGATGTCCCATTCTTCTTCATAGAGTCCAGCTTCTCAGATTATTTGCTCAGCGAACAGATTGAAAAATATGGTGAAAGGATACAATCCTAATGCACACCTTTTCTGACTTTAAAAAACACAGTATCCCCTTGTTCTTTTTAAATGAGTGTCCCTTGATCTATGTACAGGTTCCTTATGAGCACAATTAAGTGTTCTGGAATTCCCATTCTTTGCAATGTTATCTATTATGTGTTATGATCTACACAGCTGAATGCCTTTGCATAGTCAAAAAAACACAGGTAAACCTCTATCTGGTACTCTCTGCTTTCAGCCAGGATCCATTTGACATCAGCAATGATACCCAAGTCCTCTTCTGAATCCAGTTTGAGTTTCTGGCAGTTCCCTGTCGATGTACTCCTACAACTGCTGTTGAATGATCTGCAGCAAAATTTTATTTGCTCATGAAATTAATGATATTGTTCAATAATTTCCACATTCAGTTAGATCACCTTTCTTTGAAATAGGCATAAATTTGGATCTCTTTCAGTCATATGGCAAGGTTGCTGTTTTCCAAATTTCTTGGCATAGACGAGTGAGTACTTCCTGAGCTGCATCCGCTTGTTGAAACGTCTCAGTTGGTATTCTGTCAATTCCTGAAGGCTTGTTTTTCACCAGTGCCTTTAGTGCAGCTTGGACTTCTTCCTTTAGTACCATCAGTTCTTGATCATATGCTACCTTATAAAATGATTGAACCTCGACCAATTATTTTTGGTACAGTGCTCTGTGTATTCTTTCCATCTTCTTTCGATGCTTCATGTGTCGTTCAGTATTTTGCCCATAGAATCCTTCACTATTGTAACTGGGGGCTTGAATTTTTCTTCAATTCTTTCGTCTTGCGAAAGGCCAAGTAAGAACAATGAATTCTTCATTGCAAATACCTTTTTTCCACAACATAAACGGCAACTATACAGGTCAATCTCATCAAGTGGAATACACAGGAATCAAATTATCTTAGGCTGGGCTCTTTAGAGAAGCAAAACCAGTAAAGCTTATAAATATATATATAGAGAGATTTATATCAAGGAAACAGTTCACATGATTATGGAGGCTAGAATGTCCCAAGTCTGTGGATCAGGGTAGAGGCCTCTCTCAATTCACGCAGCCACAGAAGCTAGCAAGCCCAAGATCAGCAGTTCAGAGAGCAGGGCACCCACTCACAGGCTGTGAAGGTTGATGAATTCCAAGATCAGCAGGCAAGACTGCAAGGTTTCTCCTGATTCACATCGCTGCAGGGGCTGGCAAACCCAAGACCAGCAGGTTGGGGTGCAGGACTCTTGCTCGCAGGCTGTAAAGATTAATGAATCCCAAGATTGATAGGTAAGCTGCTAGCTCAATTCCCAAGAACCAGAGGTGGGACAACAGAAGGCAGCCACAGGATCCAGAGTGAGGAAAAAGCTAGAAAGTCTGCTTATATTAAGATTCAGGCCACACACCCAAGGAAACTCCCCTTCAACTGACTGCCTACTCACAGCATATTCAATCATAGGAGTGATCACATATAAATACTAAATTCATTGGTTGATATTTGGCTGATGCTGTCTTATGTCCTAGGTTCAGGTTGTTGTGTGATGCTGTTGGTTCTCTAACCAAAGCACTCTCTTTAATAATTCTTGTAAGTTTTCTTTGGTTTTTACATATTCTCTTAATTTCCTTTTGTCTGGAAATGTCGTAATTTTGCCAACATATTTGAACAAGTGTTTTGCAGGATATATTATTCTTGGTTGACAGTTTTTTTTTTTTTCTTCCTTTCAAGATTTTATAAATGTCATCCCATTGCCTTCTTGTCTGTATGGATTCTGCTGAGTAATCAGAGTTTAGTCCTATTGTTTCCCTTTTTTATGTGACTGTTTTCTTGAGCTGCTCTCAGGATTCTTTCTTTTTCTTTGGTTTTAGTGAGTGCGATTATGATAGGTTTTGGTGGTTTTCTTTTGAAGTCTATCAATATGGGGCTCTTTGAAATTCTTATATTGTCAGCTTTTCTTCTTTAATGACATTAGGGAAGTTTTGTGTTAGGAAATCTCCAATGATCCTCTCTGTTTTCCATTTTATCTTCCAATCACAAGAAAGTTTTTGCTTTTGATTGGATCCCCCATTGTTTTCAGGGTTTCTTCATTTTTCTTCAGTTTTTTCTCTGATTTTTCCTCAAAGTGTTATCCAAGTATTTGTTTTCAATTTCACTGATTCTGTCTTCCATTGTTTCAAATTTTCTTCTAAAACATTCTATTACACTGTCCATCTCTGAAATCTTGTGGTTTATCTTTTGGATTTCTAATTGCTATTTTTGTATGATTTCTAGTTGTTTGTTTATTTTGAAATTTTATTTCTATATTATTTTCCTGAATTATTCCATTGCTTTGTCTGTCTTTTCCCTGATTTTGTCTGTATTTTCCATGATTTTGTCTATTTTTCCTTATTTTTGTTTGCATTTTCCTTTATGACTTGGAGATTCCTGAATATCAGCATTTCAAATTCCCTATCAAGTAGTCCCAGTGCCTTTTCTTCTACCAGAAGGTCATCTGATGTTTTATTTTGGTCACTTTCTGGAGCCATCCTGTCTTTTTTTTTTTTTTTTTTTTTTTTTGTACATTTTGATATTGTCTACTGGTTTTCAGATGTTCAGGTATTATTTTCTTTGCTTATCAATTGTAGATTTGTTTAGTCCTTCTTTTTTGTTTTATTTGGTTATGTCTGGGCAGGCAGGCTGGGAGTTCTTTGTTACTTGCTTGTCTGTTGGCATTAGAGTTCTCATGACCTTGTCCAGGTAGGAAGGGTCAGTCACTCAGCTACGGTACAGCAGGGCTGGTACAGTGGGGAGGGAGAGGCAGGGGTGGGTCATTTGCAGTACGTACCAGGGCTGAGAGGGCAGGTCTGGGGAGCATTGTAGGGCAGGTTCCAGCGGTCTGTATCAGTGCCAGTTGGGGGCATGGAGCTCAGCGCAGGAGGGAAAAGAGATGATGTGATGGGTGGAGCTAAGTGAGTGAGAGAAGAAGAGAGAGAAGCATAGTAAAAAATGGAAACAAGCAAAAGGCAATAAAATGGTGGTGCTATAGGATCCGACAGGTGAGGGTGGGGCAGACCTGCTGAGGTGTGCCAGTGGCTCTCTAGCTGAACAGTGTGGCTTGGCCTGTCGAGAAGGGGCATGGGTGGCACACTGGGCAAGGTCGGCAGTAGAAAGGAAAGAAGGGAAACAGAAGAAACAACCATACAAAAAATGAAAATAAAAACAACAGCAACAACAACAAAAAAAAATATGATGGTTGGGGATCTGGCCCTTGGGAGTGGGAGGAATTGGGGTGGTGGTGAGTTGATGGCTCTCTCACTGGGCTGCATGGCATGGCCATGGAAGGGGCAGAGGCAGCACAGGACCTTGAATGGAGGGAGAAGGAAACAAGAGTAGGGGAAAGATAAAGAAAAATAAAAAATATGGCACTGAGGGAACCGGTCTGTGGGGGCGGTGCAGACAGAGTTAGGCTGTCTGCCAGAGACTCTCTTGCCGAGTGGTTCATATCACAGCCCTTCAAGAGGGTGGGGGGAGGAGAGTACAGTGCTAGGTGGGTGGGAGAAAGGAAAGGAAGGGAGAGAGAGAGAGAAGAAACAACTATAAAAAAATTAAAAACAAAAAAACAAAACAAAAGCAAAAACAAACAAACAAACAAAAAAATAATGCTGAGGGAGCCTGCTGGTGGGGGTGGCACAGACCCTAGGAGGCTATGTGCTGGAGGCTCTCTAGCCAAGCTGTGTGTCACAGCCTTTCAAAATAGGGTAGGGATGGCACACAGGGCTAGGTGGGTGGGAGAAAGGAAAGGAAGGAATGGAGAGAGAGAGAAGAAACTGAAGGGGGGAAACTTGCACTGAAGGAAACTGACAGTGGGGGTGGCATGAACCCAGGGAGGCTGTGTGCCTTTGATTCTCTCGCCAAGCAGTGTGGTACAGCCCATCAAGAAGTGGTGGAGACTGTACATGGGCTAAGGGGGTGGGAGAAAGAAAAGGAAGGAAGGGAGAGAGAAGAAATCAAAAAGAAAAAACAAATGGTGCTGAGGGAAACTGCCAGTGGGGTGGCATGGACCAGGGGGGCCATGTGCCAGTGGCTGTCTAGCCAAGCAATGTGGCACAGCCTGTCAAGAATGGACAGGGATGGCATATGGGGCTAGCTGGGTAGGAAAAGGAAAGGACGGAAGTGAGAGAGATGAAACAAACAAAAAACGGCACTGAAGGAGCCAGCTGGTGGGTGCAGGCTGGACCCAGGCAGCAGTTAGCTGGTGTCTCTCTAACCAAGTGACCATGGCCCATTGGAAATCAGCAGAGGCCATGTGGAAGGAAGAAGGGTGGGGAGTGGGAAAGTATGTATCCCTGGATGCTCTGTCTCCTGTCGAGAGCTCTGTGAAGTTGCCTTCCCATACTCCTTGTCTGCCATTCCTGGTGGCTGAGGTCCAAGATTGCAAGTCTGTGTCACATTAGCTGGTAGGGGACCTCTACTTTGTAGTTCTCCTTGTTCTCTGTTGTCTGTCAGTTTCTTATTTTGTTCGCTGCTTGATCGAGTTCTTTATCCCTTCATTTGATGCTTAGAGTTCCAGGACTGACGTTTGTATCTCTTTTACTTAGTTTTTCAGGTCTTTGCAGTAGAGGAACAGCATGATGCTTCTGTATATAGTGCCACGTTGGCTCTGCCTCTCCCTTGTCCATTCCGCCGCTGACACATCATGGTTCAGGTCAGATGCTGTGTTCACGTCACTGCTTCCTCTGTCTCCATGGGCTGACTAGTCCACTGTCACTCCATCTCCAGTGTTACAGCTCTCTCTTCTGGGTCTCGGATGTTTTCAGTGCAAGGACACTGGTTCCAAAAGGATGCACTTTGCTGCAGAGTCTTCTTGATGGTAGTGAGTTCCCCTAAATCTCTGTGGGATTGGCTCATATATAAGCCTAGGAGTATGACAAAACCTACCAAGCCTCTAGCTAGACTGTAAGGTGCTCAATCCTTTCGGGTGAACTTTCAAGCCATTATTTGCATAGTAAATCTACCAATCCCTTGCAAGATTGTGGCCCAGCCAATCATTTTGTGTAAGTTGCAAGACCATGCTAGAAAAGTCATATAAAAGTGATTCACTGTATTACAGATTCTCTGTTGCATTTTAAACCTACGTGTGTATGTATAAAGAATTCTTCTAAAGATGAGATAGAGGACTAGAGAATTTTTATTTTATTATATATCTATCTGTATTATAGAGTCCCCAGATGATGTAAAATGTTAACATTTTAAGCTGCTAACAGAAAGACTGGAATTTTGTGTCAACCCAGAGCCTCCTAAGAAGAAAGTCCTGACCATTGCAGACCCTATGAAGTACAGTCTTATTCTGACACACATGGGGTCACAGTGAATTGGAATTGACTCAATGGTGACTATTATTATTATTTTTTTAATCTGTATTATTTTTATTAAACTTACATATGAAAAATCGATGGTCTGTTCTGCAGTCGGCCCCGCCTTGTTCTGGCTGGTGATATTGAGCTTTTCCATTGTCTCTTTTCACAGATGTAGTAGATAAGATTCGTGTGTATTCCACCTGGTGAGGTTCACGTGTATAGTCACCGTTTATGTTGGTGAAAAAAGGTATTTGCAGTGAAGAAGTGGTTGGTCTTGCAAAATTTTATCATGCAATCTCTGGCATTGTTTCTATCACCAAGGCCATATTTTCCAACTACCAATCTTTCTTCTTTGTTTCCAATTCTTGCATTCCAATTACCAGTAATTATCAATGCATCCTGACTGCATGTTCGATCAATTTCAGACTGCGGAAGTTTGTAAAAATCTTCAATTTCTTCATCTTTGGCCTTAGTGGTTCGTGCATAAAATTGAATAATAGTCGTATTAACTGGTCTTCCTTGTAGGTGTATAGATATTATCCTATCACTGACAGCTTTGTACTGCAAGATAGATCTTTAAATGTTCTTTTTAATAATGAATACAATGCCATATCTCTTCAAGTTGTCATTCCCAGCATAGTAGACAATGTGACTCTCCGATTCAAAATGGCCAATATCAGTCCAGTTCAGCTCACTAATGCCTAGGATACCGACGTTTACCCGTTCACTTCATTTTCAATTATTTCTAATTTTCTAGATTCATACTTCATACATTCCACGTTCTGATTATTAATGAATGTTTGCAGGTGTTTCTTCTCATTCTGAGTCATGCCACATCAACAAATGAAGGTCCTGAAAGCTTGACTCCTTCTGCATCATTAAGGTCAACTCTACTTTGAGGAGGCAGCTCTTCCCCAGTTGTCATTTGAGTGCCTTCCAACCTGGGGGACCCATCTCCAGGCACTATTTCAGACAATGTTCTGCTGCTATTCATAAGGTTTCAAGTTAAACTGAAGAAAATTAGAACAAGTGCACCAGAACCAAAGTGAAACCTTCAGTTTATCTCACCTTAATTTAGAAACCATCTCAAGAATAGATTTGACACATTCAACACTAATGACAGAAGAAGAGAGGAGTTGTGGAATGACATCAAGGACATCATACATGAAGAAAGCAAGAGGTCATTAAAAAGACAAGAAAGAAAGAAAGACCAAAATGGATATCAGAAAAGACTCGAAACTTGCTCTTGAACATTCAGTAGCTACAGGAAACAGAAGAAATGATGAAGTAAAAGAACTGAATAGAAGATTTCTAAGAGCTACTTGAGAAGACAAAGTAAAGTATTGCAATGACATGTGCAAAGAGCTGGAGATAGAAAACCAAAAGGGAAGAACACACTCGGCGTTTCTCAAGCTGAAAGAACTGAAGAAAAAATTTAAGCCTAGAGTTGCAACATTGAAGGATTCTATGGGGAAAATATTCAATGGCACAGGAAGCATCAAAAAGAGTTGGAAGGAATAGAGTCACTATACCAAAAAGAATTGTTTGGTGTTCCACCATTTCAGGAGGTACCATATGATCAGGAACTGATGGTACTGAAGGAAGAAGTCAAAGCTACACTGAGGGCATTGACGAGAAACAAGGCTCTAGGAATTGACGGAATATCAATTGAGATGTTTCAACAAATGAATGCAGCACTAGAAATGCTCACTCATCTATGCCAAGAAATTTGGAAGACAGCTATCTGGCCAACTGACTGGAAGAGATCCGTGTTTATGCCTATTCCCAAGAAAGCTGATCCAACTGAATGTGGAAGCTATGGAACAATATCATTGATACGACACACAAGTAAAATATTGCTGAAGGTCATTCATAAGTGGCTGCAGCAGTATATCAACAGGGAACTGACAGAAATTCAAGCCAGATTCAGAAGAGAATGTGGAACCAGGGATATCATTGCTGATGTCAGATGGATCCTGGCTGAAAGCAGAGAATACCAGAAAGATGTTCACCTGCGTCTTATCAACTATGCAAATGTATTCTACTATGTGGATCATAATAAATTATGGATAACATTGTGAAGAATGACAATTCCAGAATACTTAATTGTGCTCATGAGGAACCTGTACACAGATAAAGTGGCAGTAGTTCAAACGGAACAAGGGAATACTGCATGGTTTAAAGTCAAGAAAGGTGTATGTCAAAGTTGTATCCTTTCACCATACCTATTCAATCTGTATGCTGAGCAAATAATCCGAGAAACTGTACTATATGAAGAAGAACAGAGCATCAGGATTGGAGGAAGATGCATTAACAACCTGCGTTATGCAGACGAAACAAACTTGCTTGCTGAAAGTGAGGAGGACTTGAAACACTTACTGACAAAGATCAAAAACCACAGCCTTCAGTATGGATTATACCTCAACATAAAGGAAACAAAAATCCTCACAACTGGACCAATAAACTACCTCATGCAAAATGAAGAAAAGATTGAAGCTGTCAAGGATTTCATTTTACTTGGATCCACAATCAACACCCATGGAATCAGTAGTCAAGAAATCAAAAGATGCATTGCACTGGGCAAATCTGCTGCAAAAGATTTCTTTAAAGTGTTGAAAAGCAAAGATACACCTTGAAGACTAAGGTGCGCCTGACTCAAGCCATGGTGTTTTCAATCGCCTCATCTGCATGGGAAAGCTGTATGATGAATAAAGAAGACCAAAGAAGAATTGACACCTTTGAATTGTGGTGTTGGCAAAGAATGCTGAATATGTCAAGGACTTCCAAAAGAATGAACAAATCTGTCTTGGAAGAAGTACAACCAGAATGCTCCTTAGAAGCAAGGATGGCAAGACTACATCTCACATAATTTGGACTTGTTATCAGGAGACATCAATACTTGGAGAAAGACACCATGGCTGGTAAAGTACAGGGTCAGTGAAAAAGAGGAAGACCCTCAACAAGATGGATTGACACAGTGGCTGCAACAATAGGCTCATGTGTAACAACGATTGTGAGGTTGGAACAGTACCAGGCAGTGTTTTGTTCTGTTGTGTATAAGGTCGCTATGAGTCAGAACCTACTCGATAGCACCTAACAACAACTATAAAATTATTTTTATTATATTATTGTTATATTATTATAGTATTTTTATTGTATACACTTCTGTATAGCCCCATGTTTAATTTTTAATGATAAATCTAGTTTAGCGTTTTAAAAAGATTATATTTTCGAAGTAAAAATTTAAAAAATCCAGTTGTGGTTGTGAGGAAACTAGTAATAGTATATAGCCAGTTTTGTGAAATTTGTGAGGGGAGAGAAAAAGAGAATAAGAGAGAAAGAAGAGGAGAAATGAAAGAACAAAAGAAAGAGCCAGAGAATGAACAGGAACAGGAACAAGAATAATAGAGACAGAGAGGATCACAAACACAGAAAATACGCAGAGTCCTTGCACAGCTACTGTTCCATTACAGAATCCGTGTAAAATGTGTAGACAGATGAACGTTATTTTCTATTTTCTCTGAGGAAACTATATAGGAAATGCTTCTTTATTAGACAATGAACTCTATGTTGTCAATAATATCATTATAACAACATAACCTGTGGCATACTCCTGTAAAAATATCCTAAATTTAATTAAGAGTCTACAAATTCTAAATTTCAGCGTACGGAAAACATAGTGGATCAGGAAAGAAGTTAAACATAAGGAAACATTAAGATGCAGAATGTGAAATATTCTACTTGACAGCTCATCTGAAATTTTTCTGTATCAGTGTTATGAAGAGAAAAAAAAGGTGGAGAGACTAAGAGAACACTGCAGTGAAGGGAAAAATACTCTAAAGAAATAAACTACAAGATACAGATAATTTGTGTCCCCTTTTTAGCTCCTTTGGAAAAAAAAATTGTGTGTGTATCTGTGTGTGTGTGTGACATTATTGAGACAATTGGAAAAAATTGAGTTTGGATTGGATGTTAAATAATAAAAGTATTATTTTAATTTTCTTAATTGTGGCAATTGTAGAGCAGTTGTAGGGGAAAGTCTTTATTCTTAGGAGATATTTATTGAACATTTAGGGGCAAATTGTCATGGTCTCGGCAACATAAATCTACATGATTTTATACATAATTCACATTTTGTGTGATTGTTGTTAGCTGCTGTCAAGTCAATTCTGACTCATGGTGACCCTATGTGTGCAGAGTAGAACTGCTTCATAGGGATTTCAAGGCTGTGTACTTTCAGAAGCAGAGAACCAGGATTGTCTTCCAAGGCATCTCTGTATGGGTTTGAACCAACTTTTTGGCTAGCAGTAGAGCACATAATCTTTTGTACCACTCAGGGCCTCTTCTATATTTCAAATGGATATATATGTATGTGTGTGAGTGTGTGTGAAGAGTATATGGGTGTTTCTTGTATAGTTCTTTCAATGTTTAGGTATATAAGAACATATTCATAATAAAAGTTGGGAAATAAATAACATTAAATGCTGAGAAGTCAATTAGGATGTATTTGGTACTTTATAATCTGAAAATTTCTGTTTAGAAAATTATCTCCTACTTGATAACTCTAATTTTAAAAACTGCTAATTAATGATTATGTGAATTTTTTTCGAATAATTGTTTTTAGGTTTTTCAATAGGAACATTAATGTTTATATATTTTTAATACTTTAAATAAATTAATAAATAGATTATTAATTGAAAGATATGTCTGTAATCTTGGTATGAGGGATCATCTAGATAAATCTGTTAGCTACCACTCGTTTTTCAGTTTGTGGTACTCTGGTGGCTTGCTTGTTGCTAGGATGCTGGAAGCTTTGTCGCTGGAATTTCAAATACCAGGAGGGTCAACCATGGCGGACAAGTTTCACCAGAGCTTCCAGACTAAGACTGACTAGGAAGAAGACCTGGCAATCCACTTCCAAATTTTTTTTTAAAAAAAGCCAGTGAAAACCTTATGAACAACACTAGAACACTATCTGATATAGTGCTGGAAGACGAGTCTCTGAGGTTGGAAGGCATTCAAAATAAGAGTAGGTAAGAGTTGCCTCCTCAAAGTAGAGTTGACATTAATGATGTGAATGGAGTAAAGTTTTCAAGACCTTCATTTGTTGTTGTGGAATAACTCAAAATGAGAAGACACAGCTGCAAACATCTATTAACAAACAGGATGTGAAATGTATGAAAATAAATCTAGGAAAATTGGAAGTACTCAAAAATAAAATAGAGCACATAAACATCAATATTCTAGGCATTAGTGAGCTACAATTCTCTGGTATTAGCTATTTTGAATCAGACAATCATATTGTCTACTATATTAGAAATGACAAATTGAAGAGGAATGGCATCACATTTCATCAAAAAGAAGATGTCAAGATCTATCCTAAGGTAGTGTTGTCAGTGATAGGATAATATTCATACGCTTACAAGGAAGACCTAAGCAAAGATGTCACCTCGAAGACTAAGGCGTGCCTGCCCCAAGCCATGATGTTTTCGATTGCCTCATCCGCATGCGAAAGC
This sequence comes from Trichechus manatus latirostris, assembly GCF_000243295.1. Classification (NCBI taxonomy): domain Eukaryota; kingdom Metazoa; phylum Chordata; class Mammalia; order Sirenia; family Trichechidae; genus Trichechus; species Trichechus manatus. The sequence continues at coordinate 6,782,744 of NW_004444060.1, read as the reverse complement.
TAGATGATGAATAAGGAAGACAGAAGAAGAATCTATGCCTTTGAATCGTGAAGTTGACAAAGAATCTAGACTGCTAGAAGAACGAACAAATCTGCCTTGGATGAAGTACAACCAGAATGCTCCTTAGAATCAAGGATGGCGAGACTACATCTCACATACTTTGGATATGTTATCAGGAGGGATCAGTCTCTGGAGAAGGACACTATGCTTGGTAAAGTAGAGGGTCAGCAAAAAAGAGGAAGACCCTCAATTGGATAAACTGGCACAGTGGCTGCAACAATGGGCTTAAGCAAAGCAATGATTGTGAAGACGGTGCGGGACTGGGCAGTGTTTACTTCTGTTGTACGTAGGGTCACTATGAGTCGGCACTGACTCAAAGGCAGCTAACAACAGCAATACAAGGAAGACCAGTTAATACGACTATTATTTAAATTTATTCACCAATCACTAAGCCCAAAGATGAAGATTTGAAGATTTTTGCAGTCTGAAATTAAGTAAACCTACAATCAAGATGCACTGATAATTACTGGTGATTGGAATTTGAAAGTTGGAAATAACAAAGAAGTCTCGGTAGTTGGAAGAATGGTGTTGGTGGTAGAAACTATGCCAGAGATTATAAGATAGATTTTTGCAAGAACGAATGACTTATTCATTGCAAACACCTTTTCTTTAACAACATAAACAGTGACTATACATGTGGACTTCACCAGATGTAATACACAGGGATCAAATCAACTGTATCTGTGAAAAGAGATGATAGCGGAGAACAATATCATCAGTCAGAACAAGGCCAGGGGCCAACTGTGTAACGGACCATCAATTGCTCATATGCAAGTTCAAGTTGAAGCTGAAGAAAATTAGGACAAATCCACGAGAGCAAAAGTACCCCCTTGAGTATATCCCACTTGAATTTAGAGACCACTTGAAGAATATATTTGACACGTTGAACACTGATGACTGAAGAATAGATCAGTTGTAGAATGACATCAAGCACATCATACAGGAAGAAAGCAAAAGATCATTAAAAAGACAGGAAAGAAAGAAAACTCCAAAATGGAAGTCAGAAGAGACTCTGAAACTCTAGCTCTTGAACATAGAGTAGCTAAAGTGAATGGAAGAAATGATGAAGTAAAAGAGTTGAACAGAAGATTTCAAAAGGGGGCTTGAAAAGAAAAAGTAAAGTATTGTAATGACATATACAAAGACCTGGAGTTAGATAACCAAAAAGGAAGGACACATTTGGCTTTCTTCAAGCTGAAAGAACTGAAGAAAAATTTCAAGCCTAGAGTTGCAATATTGAAGGATTCTATGGACAAAATTTTGAGCAATCCAGGAAGCATCAAAAGAAGATAGAAGGAATACACAAAGTCATTGTACCAAAAAGAATTAGTCAATGTTCAAACTTTTCACAAGGTAGCATATGATCAAAACCAATGGTATTGAAGGAACAAGTCCCAGCTGCAATTAATGCATTGGCAAAAAACAAGGCTCCAGGAATTGAAGGAATACCAATTCTGATGTTTCAACAAATGGATGCAAAGCTGAAAGCACTCACTGGTCTATGTCAGGAAATTTGCCAACCTACTGCAGGAGATTCATATACATATATGTTCCAAAGAAAGGCGATCCAATAGAATGCAGAAATTATCAAACAATATCATTAATATCACATGAAAGTAAAATTTTGCTGAAGATAATTCGAAAGCAGTTGCAGTAGTACATCAACATGTAACTGCCAGTAATTCAAGACGGATTCAGAAGGGGACATGTAATGAGGTATGTTATTGCTGATTTCGGAGGGATCTTGGCTGAAAGCAGAGAATACCAGAAAGATGATTACCTGTGTTTTATTGACTATGCAAAAGTATTCAACTTGAGGATCATAACAAATTATGGGTAACATTTCAGAGGATGGGAATTTCAGAACACTTAATTGTACTCATGAGGAACCTGTACATAGATCAAAAGGCAGTAGTCAAAGTTGCAAAAGGGGATACTGAGTGGTTTAAAATCAGGAAAGATGTGCATCAGGGTTGTATCTTTTCATCATAATTACTCAATCTGTATGCTGAGCAAATAATCCAAGAAGCTGGATTATATGTAGAAGAACAGGCACCAGGTTTGGAGGAAGACTCATTAACAACCTGCATTATGCAGATGACACTACCTTGCTTGCTGAAAGTGAAGAGGACTTGAAGTACTTACTGATGAATATCAAAGACTATATAGCCTTCAGTATGGATTACACCTCAACATAAAGAAAACAAAAATCCTCACAATCGGACCAATAAGCAACATCATTATAAATGGACAAAATGTTGAAGCTGTGAAAGATTTCATTTTATTTGGATTCAATTAATGCCCATGGAAGCAGCAGTCAACAAGTCAAAGGACGCATTGCATTGGGCTAATATTCTGCAAAAGTCCTCTTTCAAGTGCTGAAATGAAAAGATGTCACTTTGAAGACTAAGTTGCACATGACACAAGCCATAGTGTTTTCAATAGCCTCATATGTGTGCCAAAGCTGGACAATGAATAAGGCAGACTGAAGAAGAATTGATGACTTTGAATTATGGTGTTGGTGAAGACTATTGAATAAACCATGGACTGCCAGACTAACGAACATATCTGTCTTGGAAAACAGTACAGACAGAATGCTCCCTAGAAGGGAAGCCTGTCAGACTTCTTACTTACTTTGGACATGTTGTCAGGAGGGACTATTCCCCGGAGAAGAACCTCAACCTTGCTAAAGTAGAGGGTCAAAGAAAAAGAGAAAGACCCTCAATGAAATGGACTACACAGCCCTTGCAACAATGGACTCAAATATAGCAACAACTGTGAGGATGGCGCAGGACTAGGCAGTGCTTTGTTCTGTTGTGCATAGTGTCACTATGAGTGGGAACCAACTTGAAGGCACTTAACAACAACAAATGTCTTAGAAGTTGTTTTCTTTCCTCCTTCTGTTGAGTTGAAGTGTCATGTACTTCCATGAGCGTAGTTGCGTTACCCAATAAACTTACTAAGAGAGGGTTTAAGGTACAAACAAATCCAGAACACACACATATAACTACCTATAATTTTTTATATTGATAAGTTTTTATAAAGACATTGATGAGATTACTATATCAAATATCAGAATCTCATTATCTCACTGAAATCTCCTATAAGTATTTATGTTTCTATCCTTTGATAGAAAGTTTTGGAGAGTTGATATCATAATCTGTTAGGTAATGTTCTTAATTGGTAACAAAAAAAAAAGTTTAATCACTTCAATGTATTACTGACACAGAAGGGTAGAATAAGACATCATAGGATTCAAGAGTGTGCATTCAAAATCAACCAGTAACTTAATTTTGATAAACTGAAAGAAGCGTAAATCAGGACTACAATTCCACCGAATCCTTAGAATGGTTTCCAGAGAGTCAATATCCATTTATTTCAGTAATGCTGAAAGGTTTAGGATTTTGAACAGGTAGAATACCCCTACAGGAAGTAGCTGTCCTTTCCCTGGGAAAGTGTTACCAAATATATAATTCATTAAAAGTAGACCTCTGCCTGCCTGACATACATGTTTTGCTGTTCAGTGAATGGTGTCTGTCTTAGTCATCTAGTGCTGCTATAACAGAAATACCACAAGTAGATGGCTTTAACAAACAGAAATTTATTCTCTCACAGCCTAGTAGGCTATACCTCCAAATTCAGGGCATGAGCTCCAGGGAAAGGCTTTATCTGTTGGCTCTAGAGGAAGGTCCTTGTCATCACTCTTTCCTTGCTCTGGGAGCATCTCAGCAGGAACCTCCGGTCCAAAGGACATGCTTTGCTCCTGGCACTGCTTTCTTGGTGGTATGATGTCCCCATCTCTCTCTGTTAGCTTCAATCTTTTACATTTCAAAAGAGATAGGCTTAAGAAACTATCTAATCTTGCAGATTTCATCAATATAACTGCCAACAATCCATCTCATTACATCACAGTGATAGGATTTACAGCGCATAGGGAAATCATGTCAGATGAAAAAATGGTAGACAGTCATAAAATACCGGCAATCATGATTTAGCCAAGTTCACAGATATTTTTGGGGGACAGAATTCAATCCATGACAGTGTCTGAACCAATTGATAACAGTGTCCAAGTTCTGGATGGTCTATAGCACTATTCAACTCTCTCTATGTATATATATGACAAATGCTGTTACACAGAAGAAAGTAAGAGTCCCAAATCACTAGATTCTTATCCATGATTTGAAGAAATTAAGAACTGAATGTGAGTCCAGCTGGGTTTCTTTATTTTGTGTTTAGGAGAATGAGCAGGCAGTGGTAGCCAAGAATCTAGAGTGATTTGCTTATAATACTTAGGAATTATGGGAGGTAGGAGAATAGCAGTGATTCTACATGGTTATAGAATCAGTAATTAGCACAGTACTGTGCATAGGAAGAATTCTCTAATAATAAAGAATGACTAAGATTATGACAGTAAGTCTAATGCTGTCATTGTTGATTAACATAGATGTTTTTTTTTCCCCTCCTAGAATATCTGCTATGATTCAGATTCTAAAGCTAGTCATTAAGAGTATTCAGTTTCCAACATATCATGCTAAAATGTTTGCAGGAAAATTGAGATTTATTTAAGAAAAAATTCTCTCTATTCACACAATATTCTGTCCTATGTTATTCCAGTTAGAGATTCATGGACCAATGATTAAATTTCATTAATAGTGAATCAATTCAATTTCTCTATTTCATGTTTAGACAGTTCTAAAGAATTATTTTTTTTAAAGTCTACTACATTTATAATTTCACTTACAGTTAGACAAATAGCCTTAATGAATAACATATTTTGTGAAACAAACACACAAATAAAAATTTTTCCTTTAGTCCCTTCAGTTTATGATTCTAAGTTTTATAATATGGGAATAATGGTATGAATGATAAAATTTATTTTAAAAAAACACTCTCAATTTACGTTGAGGTTTAAAATGAAATTTGTATCAAATAAAGCAATAAAACAAGTATTATACGATTATTACATAATAGTCTAATGCTAGAGTTGAAAAGTTATCTAATCTAGATTATTTTATTTGAAGTGTTTGAGACATGGAAAGATGAAATCATCAAGGTCACAAAATCAATTTGTATGAAAGTTGGTATTAGAATTATATTTTCCATCAAACTTTCTAAGTGTCCACAAGATTAGAAGTGCAAATAGAATACAGTAAGAAATTATAATTTCCAATCATATGATGAATATTTTCCTTCTAAGACAGTAAGTATAGGCATGAGAAGAAAGATTGAATTAAAAATTGTTCTGGTGTTTAATTTAGTCACCCAGAAACTCAGATTCTAATTCATGCAACATTGTAATATATATTATCTTCATTGGTAAATAGGAATACTTCTATTAAAAGTTACAAGTGGGTCAAATGTACTTTTCTGTAGTATAACAGCTGCCAGAGCATAAAACAATTTACCAAAATGAATTAATTATGCAAATAGTTCTAAGTTCATGTAGGATTATTACAGTGACTTTCACTGCCTGCTTGCCAAAACTAATTTATAGTATGTTATTAAAACACTTTACATTCCATGAAAAATGATAAATAGCTTGGCACAGCTGGAAATATAGCTTAGTGATTATTACGAAGGATTCATTGATATTACTTCAATCTTGGTATTGAAAATGGGAATTCAATGACAGCATTAGGTTATGGTTTAAGCTTTGTAGGTCTTTCACCTGGTGATACTGATGAAAATTTATTTTTGAGTCACATGGTTTTATTATGAAAACTTAATTTTAAATATTTCTTTTTCAAGCAGTACTCAAAGCTGAATGTGAAAGAAACAGTGTTCTTTTCCAATTTATATAGACAAAAGTTATCTTAAATTTATATAAGAGTAATATATAAAGAAATGACACAAAATTTAGATACCATATACTCTCTGAGTCTCTGCTAGTGTTTTAAAAATTATATAAAAGACTGATCGTTATTAGTGGTGCAATAATATGGCTGTAATTTCTTTGACACTCTTCCCACTGAGTGAAAAGACCCATTTCTTCTTGCCATGAATGTAAACTGGTCACTGGCTGCTTTGGCAGAGAGATTCTATGCCAATCGTGGGTCCAACATTTATTAAGAAGACTGGCAACTTCTACTTTGAAAGCTTGGAGTCCTCAGAGGTCATAAAAACAAACAAACAAACAAAATCTGACTACCCAAGAGAGATGACATGAGAGGCCCTATTCAGACCTGGAGAAAAGGACCCAGTTGAGTTCAGACATCCAGCCATCCTGTCAAAGGCCCAGGGTATGTGAGTGAGGTTATCTTGAACTTTCCCAACCAGAGCCGCTGCCAGCTGATAGTGACCTAAGAATCCCAACCTACCCCAGGTGGACTTGAACAATCACCCAGGTGAAATCCTGACCCACAAAAATCTTCAAATGAAACAAAATGATATTGTTTTAAGCCATCGATCTTGGTGATAGTTTTTGACGCAGTAATAGATAACTGGAGCACTGTTCAACCTACCTTATAACATAAATTGAATTTTCTACTTATGATTTTGTTCAATGATATTTCAACAATGCATTTCAAGATACATATCAAAATGATGTAAACGTGCATATTTGCAAATGTGAAGAAAAACAAAAATCCAAAACATCTCCAAAAAAGTAAAAATTTTTAATTCAATATTGATCCTTATAAATGCCTGTGACTAGTTTGTGGACCAGAGGTGGGAAAGTCCTTATTCTTAGAAAAAACCTGCTTTAAATCTAGCCCAAAATAATTCTCTAAAAGCTAGCTAACTAAAATATAAAGAACTTGCTTCATTTTTTTTTCTTCTTTGTTGAAGGAAAATTTCTGGCAGAGGTTCAGCTAACAAACAAATACTGTTCCTAGACAACCAGTAGAAAAGATGCAGTTTCCTTTTCAGCCAAGGACAAGAATATTGCAAAAATAAAGGCAACCATATGCTGCATGATGAAATCAAATTACCTGTTTGGTCTACATAAAATACACTTACTGGCCCACTTCAGAGCCTTCATCATCAATTGGTAAGAGAAGTTTCCCTTTGGACTGCAGTAAGAAATCCTTTTCTTAAAGATAAATAACTAATGTGGAACAGTCAATTTTGTTTTTATTATAAACTGATTCCTGCACACAAACAATATATATTGTTTTGGTTGATTTATTTTAAAATACAAATGGAGACTTCCAGCAAAATGGCGCTCTAGGCAGAAGCACCATGCCGTCCGAAAAACTAAGCCGAACAGAGAAAATAACAATCCTGAAACCTAAAACATCAAATGAAGAGATAAAGAACTCAGCCAAGCACCAAATGGAGTGAGAAAACTGACAGAGAATGGAGAGTGAGGAGAGATTCATGCAGAGGTCCCCTATCAGCTAATGCAGTGCAGATCCACCATCTTGGACTCCTATCAGAGACCAGCAAACAGGAGGTACAAGAAAGCAGCTTCAAGGAGCTTCCAGTGGGAGACAAAACAACTGGTAATTTGCGATATACACTTTCCCACCCCCCACCCTTCTTCACCCCCACTCGGCCTCCTCTGCTTCCCTAGGCCACAGTCTCTTGTCCAGGAAGCACCGGTTGCTTGGATTCCACCAGCCTGCACTAGCTGGCTCTCTGAGTGCCATTTTTTGGCTGCTGGTGTTGTTTTTCCTGCTTCTTTTGATTTCTTCCTTACTTCTCACCACCTACCCCTACTTTCGCTCAAATACCTGGCTCCGTGCACCATCTTTCCTTCTTCCTAAGGGGCTGCGGGGCTCCAGTAATTTGTGATATATGCTTTCCCACCCCTTAAACTTCTTCACCCACACTCAGCCTCCTCTACTTCCTGAAGACACAGTTTCTTGCCCGGGAAGCACTGGTTGCTTGGATTCCACCAGCCTACACTAGCTGGCTCTCTGAGTGCCATTTGTTGGTTGCTGGTGTTGCTTTTTCTTAACTTCTTTTGATTCTTTCCTTACCTCGCACCACCTCCCCCTCCTTTTGCTCAAATACCTGGCTCCGTGTGCCATCTTTGCTTCTCCCTGAGGGGCTGCGGAGCTCCTTTCGAGTTTGGAGCAGTTTCCCGGTCTGGGCAGCCACTCTGGGGAGATCCCGGGGCTTTTGTTTGTTTGTTTTTCTTTTCCTTGTCTTGAGTCGGGAGCCCGTTCTGGCCAGGCAGTGCTGCGTGGCTTGGAAACTACCCCCTTGGCTTGCACAGACGTGCCGAGGGATCTCTGAGGGCATTTCTTTCTTCGTTGGATTTTGTTTTTTGTTTTTTTCTGTTTTGTGGGGGCTTTTCTTGTTCTTTTTTTTTTTTAATTTGTTTTGTTTTCTTTTCCCTTTTTGTCTTTCTTCATTACTCAGTTTCTTGCCTGTCTATATCTTCCTTCTCTTTCTGTTCCCTGAATACCTGGCATTGTATGCCTCTCTGCCTTCCGGCCAGGCTGTGCTGCAACACCTGGGAAAAACTTCCCCAGAACTCAGGGATGCACCGGTGGGATCCCTGGGAATTTTGCTGTTCTTTTGCCTTTCCAATTTTAGTTTTTTCATTCTTTTCTTTATTTCCCTTCCTCTTCACCCTTTTGTTTTTCTCCATTTCATAGTCTCTCATCTCTGCACTCCAACGGCAAGCTCCCCAGCATTCTTTTTTGTTTGTTTGTTTGTATGTTTTTGGCTCCTGTTACTCTCTCTTCTCACCCATATCCATCTTGGCTCCACACATGGCAGTCTCCCCACGACATCCTGACTACCTGCACTGTGCGCTTAACATCAAACCTCCAAACTGCAGAGGCACAGTCTACTGGAACCTGCTCTGCACTGATTACCAACCCGCCCTGCTGGCTGTGGTGGGTGCCACAGACAACCAGTCCCAGTGGCTCCTCTTCAGCTAGACCTGCCTTGCCATGCCATGTCTGAGTGACTGACCCTGCCAGTTGGAGAGGGAGGCGAGGAGTATTGTGCCCACAGACAAGCAAACATCAAGGAACACAGAGACTGCCTGCTCAGACACAGCCAAATTTTTAAAAAAAAGGGATGAAACAAACATATCTACAATCAATAAATGAGAAAAACAACTACTGAATGCGCCAAAGACAGCAGACAATATCAAAACATTTACAAAAACAGGACAGGATGGTTCCAGTAGGC
>NW_004444060.1:6771611-6773323 GCF_000243295.1 Trichechus manatus latirostris | reverse complement strand
ATTGAAGACAAACACTTGGATACAACTCTGTTTGAGGAAAACTCAGAAAAAAGAACAAAGAAAAATGAAGAGACCCTGAGAGTTATGTGGGATCCAATCAAAAGCAAAAATTTGCAAGTGATTGGAGTTCCAGAACAGGGGAAGAAAACAGAAAACACAGAGAGGATCACTGAAGAACTGCTGACAGAGAACTTCCCCAATATCATGAAAGATGAAAAGCTGACCATCCAAGAAGCTTAACGAACCCCATACAGAATAGAACCCAAAACAAAAAAACCAAGGCATATCATAATCATACTCAGCAAAACCAAAGACAAACAAAGACTCCTAAGAGCAGCTCGTGAAAAACAAGAAGTCACATACAGAGGAGAAACAAAAAGACTAAGCTCAGATTATTCAGCAGAAACCATGGAGTCAAGAAGGCAATGGGATGTCATACATAAAATCTTGAAAGAAAAAAAATCGCCAGCCAAGAATAATATATCCTGCAAAACTCTCGCTCAAATATGATGGTGAAATAAAGTCATTTCCAGATAAACAGAAATTAACGGAATATGTAAAAGCCAAACCAAAATTACAAGAATTATTAAAGAGAGTTCTTCAATCTGAGGATAACCAATTTCAGCTCACAGGCAGAATCTAAGATGCAGGATCGTACCAGCCAGATACCAACCTTGGAAATGAACTCTTGAGGACTATCCAAAACCAAAAGAAATACAACAGGGAATCAGAGCAGTTAATCAGAAAACAACAACAGCAAAACAATAAAAGAGGGAAAAAACAGCATAAGTATAGAACCTTCTACTGGAGAGGAAGGCAAGGCGATGCCAAGTAATGGTAGACTGCTTCAAACTTAGAAAGATAAGGGTAAAATTCATAGTAACCACAAGAAAGTTAACAAACATACTCATAAAAATAAAGAGGAAAAACGTAAAGTCTCAGTAAAAACAAAACCTACAAAAACAAAAGAAATGAAAAAAAAAATCCACAAACAAAAGTAACTCAGCACAGGAGAGTAAAACGAACAAAGAAAATGTCAGCACCACAAAAAAAGCACTACAAAATGACAGCAACAAACTCACATCTATCAATAATTATGCTGAATATAAATGGACTCAACGCACTCATAAAGAGACGGAGAGTGAGAATAGATAAGAAAACAGGATCCATCAATCTGCTGTCTACAAGAGACACACCTTAGAAATAAAGAGGTAAATTTATTAAAAGTCAAAGATTGGAAAAAAATATATCAAGCTAACAACTACCAAAAAACAGCAGGAGTGGCAATACTAATCTCAGATAAAATAGAGTTTAAAACAATATCCACCATAAAAGACAAAGAAGGACACTATATAATGATTAAGGGGATGATCCGTCATGCAGACATAACCATAATAAACATCTACACACCCAAAACAAACTCTAACAACATTGAAAAGAGAAATTGACAGTTCCACAGTAATAGTAGGTGACTTCAACACACCACTCTCAGTAAAGGACAGAACAACTAAGAATAATCAGCAAAGATGCAGAAGACCTAAAGGGCACAATTAGCCAACTTGACCTCATAGACATATATAGAACACCCCATCCAACCTCTGCAAAGTCCACATTCTTTTCCAATGCACATGGAATGTTCTCCAGAATAGACCACATCTTAGGCCACAGAACAATCCTCAACAAGATCCAAAACGTTGAGATAATTCAAAGTA
>NW_004444060.1:6732795-6768422 GCF_000243295.1 Trichechus manatus latirostris | reverse complement strand
ACAATGCTCTACATTCTACCTTGGTGAGTAGCATCTGCAGTCTTAAAAGCCTGTGAGTAGCCATCTAAGATACTTCACTGGTCTCATCCCTTCAGGAGCAAGGGAGAATGAAGAGATCAGGATACAAGGAAAAGATTAGTCCAAAGGACTAATGGACCACAGCTACCAAGGGCTCCACCAGACTGAGTCTAGTACAGCTAGATGGTGCCCAGCTGCCACCACTGACTGCTCTGACCAGGATCACAACAGGGGGTTCTGGACAGAGCTGAAGAAGAATGTAGTACAAAATTCTAACTCACAAAAAAAGACCAGATTTACTGGCCTAAAGGAGACTGGAGAAACCCAGAGAGTATGGCCCCCAGACACCCTTTTAGCTCAGTGGTGAAGTTATTTTCAAGGTTCACCATTCAGCCAGGGTGTGGACAGCCCCATAAAACTAAATGGTACTAATGAGGTACAGCAGTCCAGGGACAAGGGCCAGAAGGCAAAAGTGGACAGGAAAGCTGGTTATAGGGAACCCAAGGTTGAGTAAGGATAGTGTTGATGTGTTGTGAGGTTTTTAACCATTGTCAGAGGGCAACATGTGTAGTAACTGTTAAATGACAAACTATTTTGTTCTGTAAGCCTTCATCTAAAGTGAGAATAGCACCACAATTGGAAGAGCGTAGTCAGTGTCACTGAACTGTGTATGTAGAAATTTTTGAAATGGTGTATCTTTGGCTATGTGTATTTTCACCAAAGAAAAAAAAGGTCGAGAAGGGAGAGGGTTGACATGTTGTGGGGTTGTTAACCAATGTCATAAAACAACATGTGTACTACTGTTACATGAGAAACTATTTCTTCTGTAAGCCTTCACCTGAAGTACAATAAAAAAAAAAAGAAAAAAAAAACCGAAAAAACAAATGGAATCATTGTCTGCATCCTCAGTCTAGCTAGAGTTATACTACGATAGTGAAATCAGACCTTGGCATCTCGAGCCACTGCCTGAGCTGGCATCTCACCCACAACTCCTAGCTAAATGTTCTTGGAACAAGTAATTTAGACTTTCTCAACCTCAGTTTTCTCCATAAAATAGCTGTCGCTTTGTGTGTGTGTGTGACAGAGTGAGAGAGAGACAGAGAGACCGGGGAGAATTATCTGATTAAATCTATGTTAAGGACTTAGAATAGTTTTGACACAGTGTCAGTACTCAGTCAGTGTTGGTATCATCATCACTGTAATCATTATTTTTTCATTTTTTTCTCTGAACAAAATATCATATATTTCCATTCTAATACATATGACTATACCTCATGGTTTTAATAGCTAGTCACCCCATTATTAATATACCCAAAGATATATATCTGAGTTCTTTTTTCCATTTTTAATAATATACCTTGTACTTTTCAAATTATTTTTTTAATATAAATTCTTATAATTTGGAGTTTGGTGTCAAAAGGCATGAGTGATTTTTAGGAAGGCCTCTGGTAGAAATGGAAATACATCTACAAAAATATGTATCATTTACATTTCCTACAGTTTATCAGAGTATCAATTTTCCCAAAAATCATTAGAATTGAATAATATCAGGCTTGCTACTATTTTTATAAGAGACAGATAACAATAAATATCTCATTTTCCATCGCAAAACAGAACATTTGTAGTGAATTTGATGAATATATTTATTAGAAATTTGGATTTTTAAAGTTTTTGAACTAGCAGATCATGACTTTTTCCCATTTTTCTATTTGCGTGTAAATACATTTTCAATAGTTTTCAAGTTAACCCATTGAATTTTCCTTCAACCATTTAAACATTTGCTACAAATGGAACTGCAATTGGTTGGACATTAAGAATTCTAGCATCTTTTGTTTTACCAATTTACTTAGAGAGGAAAGTGTTTGAAAGGAAAACAAAAGGTAATATTATAAGTACAAATAAATGAATTTGCTGTTGTTGTTAGATGCCGTCAAGTCAGTTCCTGATTCATATAGACCCTATGTACGACAGAACAAAACCCTGCGTGGTTCTGTGCCATCATCACAGTGTTTGCTATGTTTGAGCACATTGTGTGAATTCATCTCCTTGAGGGTCTTCCTCTTTTTCACTGACGCTCTACCTTACCAAGCATGATGTCCTTCTACAGAGACTGGTCTCTCCCAAAAACATGTCTGAAGAGCGTGAGATGAAGTCTCGCCATCCTTGCTTCCAAGGAGCACTCTGGCTGTACTTCTTCCAAGACAGACTTGTTCCTTCTTCTGGCAGTACATAGTATATTCTTCACCAAAACCATAATTCAAAGGCATCAATTCTTCTTCTGTCTTCCTTACTCATAGTCCAGTTTTTGAAAGCATATAAGGCTAATGAAAATATCATGGCTTGAGTCAGGCATGCTTTAGTCCTCCAAGTGACATCTGCTTTTCAACAGATTTGCAAAATGAATACACAGTTTGATTTCTTGACTGCTGCTTCCATGTATATTGATTGAGGATACAAGTAAAATGAAAATCTTGACAAATTCAACATTTTCTCCATTTATCATTGTGTTATTCATTGGTACACTTGTGAGAATTTTTGTTTTCCCTATTCTGAGGTATATTCCGAAGGTTTTGATCTTCATCAGTAAGTGCTTCAAGTTCTCTTCACTTTCAACAAGCAAGGTTATGTCATCTTTATATTACAGTGTGTTAATGAGTCTTTCTCCAATCCTAATTCCCTGTTCTTCTTCATATAGTCCAGTTTCTAAGATAATTTGCTCAGCATACAGATTGAGTAAAAACAGTGAAAGGATACAACTCTGACACACACCTTTCTTGGTTTTAAACCACACAGTATCCCCTTGTTTTGTTTGAACAACAGACTCTTCGTCAATGTACAGTTTCCTCATGAGCACAATTAAGTGTTCTGGAATTCCCATTCTTCAAAATGTTATCCATAATTTGTTATGATCCATAGAGGGGAATGTTTTTGCATAGTCAATAAAACACAGTTAAACATCTGTCTGGTATTCTCCGCTTTCAGTGAAGATGCATCTGACATCAGCAATGATATCCCTCATTTCAAGTTCGCATCTGAATCTGGCTTGAATTTCTGGCAGTTCCCTGTTGATGTCCTGCTGCAACTATATTTTATTATCTTCCGCAAAATTTTACTTGCATGTGATATTAATGATATGGTTCTATAATTTCCACATTATGTTGAATCACCTTCCTTGGGAATGGGCACAAATATGGACCCAGCCCCTTGGCCAGGTAGCTGTCTTCCAAATTTCTTGGCATAGATAAGTGAGCATCTCCAGGATTGCATTGGTTTGTTGAAACATCGCTATTAGTATTCCATCAAATCCTGGAGCCTTGTTTTCCGCCAATGCCTTCAGTGCAGCTTGGATTTCTTCCTTCAGTACCATTGGTTCTTGATCATATGCTACCTCCTGAAATGAATGAAGGACCAATTATTTTTTGTACAGTGACTGTGTATTCCTTACATCTTCTTTTGAAGCTTCCTGTTATGATCAATATTTTCCCTGAAGAATCTTTCAGTATTGCAACTCAAAGCTCAAACTTTTTCTTCAGTTCTTTCAGCTTGAGAAATCCTGAGCGTGTTCTTCCCTCGTAGTTATCTAACTCCAGGTCTTTGCACATTTTGTTATAATACTTTGTCTTCTTGAGCCACCCTTTGAAATCTTCTGTTCACCTCTTGTACTTCATCGTTTCTTTCTTTGGCTTTAGCTGTTCTAAGTTCAAGAGCAATTTTCAGAGTCTCTTCTGAAATCTATTTTAGTCTTTTCTTTCTTTCCTGTCTTTTCAATGACCTTTTGATTTCTGCATGAATGATGTCATTGATGTCATCCCACAACTCATATGTTTTTTGTTCGTTAGGGTTTAATGAGTCAAAGCAATTCTTGAAATGCTCTCCAAATTCAAGTGGTGTATACTCAAGGTCATATTTTGGTTCTTGTTGACTTCTTTTAATTTTCTTCAGCTTAAACTCGAACTTGAATATGAGTAATTGGTGACTGGTTCCACAGCTGGCCCCTGGCCTTATTTTGACTGATGATATTGAACTTCTCCATTGTCATTTTGCACCTATGTAGTTGAATGGATTACTGTGTTTTCCATCTGGTGAGGTCCATGTATATAGCTGTCCTTTTTGTTGCTGAAGAAAGGTATTTGCAATGAAGAAGTCGTTAGTCTTGCAAAATTCTATCATGGGATCTCCGGCATCATTTCTGTCACCAAGGCCGTATTTTCCAACTATCGATCCTTCTTCTTTGTTTCCAACTTTCACATTCCAATCACCAGTAATTATTAATGCATCCTGATTGCATGTTCGATCAATTTCAGACTGCAGAAGCTGGTAAAAATCTTCAGTTTCTTCATCTTTGGCCTTAATGGTTGGTGCATAAATTTGAATAATAGTCATAGTAACTGGTCTTCTTTACAGATGCATGGATATCATCCTATTTCTGACAGTGTTGTACTTCAGGATAGATATTGAAATGTTCTTTTTGACAATGAATGTGATATCATTCCTCTTCAATTTGTCATTTCCAGCGTGGTAGACCGTATGCTTTTCTGATTCAAAAAGGCCAATATTAGTCCATTTCAGCTCACTAATGCTTAATAAGGAGCCCTGGTGGCTCAGTGGTTAAACATTCGGCTTCTAACCAAAAGATTGGCAGTTAAAAGCCACCAGTCGCTCCTTGGAAACCCTATGGGGCAGTTCTACTCTTTCTTATAGGTCACTATGAGTTGGAAGCGAATTGACGGCACACAACAATGCCTAATGTCTTAGTTATCTAGTGCTGTTATAACAGAAATACTACAAGTGGATATCTTTAACAAACAGATATTTATTCTCTTGCAGTCTAGGAGGCTAGAAGTCTGAATGCAGGGCACCACCTGCAGGGAAAGACTTTCTGTCTCAGCCCTGGTGGAAAATCTTTGTAATGAATCTTCCACTGGTTGAGGAGCTTCTCAGTGCAGGGACCCCGGGTTCAAAGGACGCGCTCTGCTTCTGGCACTTTGTTGGTAGTATGAGGTCCCTCTGTCTCTCTGTTTTCTTCTCTCTATTATATCTCAAAAGAGATTGACTCAGGACACATCCTAATCTGCCTCATTAATATAACTGCCTCTAATCCTGCCTCATTAACAACACAGAAGTAAGGTTTGCAACACATAGGATAATTGCATCAGATGTCAAAATGGTGGGTAATCATACAATACTGGGAACCATGGCCTAGCCAAGTTGACACACATTTTAGGGTGACATAATTCCATCCATGACACCTAGAATATCACTCTTTATGTATTCTATTTCATTTTTTACAACTTCCAATTTTCCTAGATTCATACTTCATACTTTCCATGTTCCAACTAGTAATGAATGTTTGCAGCTGTTTTGTATCATTGTGAATCTTGCCACATCAGCAAATGAAGGTTCTGAAAGCTTGACTCCAGCGACATCATTAAGGTTGAATCTACTTTGAGGAAGCAGCTCTTCCCCAATGGTATTTTGAGTGCTTTCCAACCTGAGGGCCTCATCTCCCAGCACTATATCAGACAATGTTCCACTGCTATTCATAAGGTTTTCACCGGCCAGTTGTTTCAGAAGCAGACTGCCAGGTTCTTCTTTATAGCTTGCATAGCTGTAAGGCAGAATAAGAATATGTTTACTCCCATTATTTTTTAATGCTAAACTGATATTCTGAATGGGTATAAAATGGCATTCACCTCATTGCTAGCTTGTATCATCAGATCATATTTCTCAAAATCTGTATTACGAAACAGAAATTTAAACATACTAAATTAGTAAGCATGCATTCCAATAATGAAAACACATGTCATCCAAAAACAAAAATTAAGGAAAGAAAATATAGTAACGAAAGTGTTATTCATTCCAGCTTATGCATGCGTAGGAGGCAATAGAAATTATATATATAGATATAGACATATATATGCACACATATATATAAAATTATATACGTATATATGTATAATTATGCATATACAAAACCCTGTTGCTGTTGAGTTAATTCGAACTCATAGTGACCCTATAGGACAGAGTAGAACTGTCCCATAGGGTTTCTAAGGAGCACCTGGTGGATTCAAACTGCTGACCTTTTGGTTAGCAGCCGTAGTTCTTAGCCACTATGCCACCAGGGTATGTACATATAGTTATATATAATTACATATATATAATTATACATATATATGGTGTTTTAGACATCTTATTTGCATAGTCCCTCCCAGTCATTTCATGGGAGTTACAAGACCATGGCTAGAAAGGCCATACAAAAGCAATTCATAGCACTGCAATGGGAAACTCTATCCCTTTACATATATATATCAGACAGGTAGAGAGATAGAAAGAATAACTACAATCCAGATCACAAACATTTCTGAAGAAACTTCTGTTCCTTCCCAAATGTTTTTAAGAATTTTTTATGTAAAAACCTGACCCTGATCTCCCCTACTACTGTCCTTTCGTTCCTTCCTTTCTTTCTCCTTCCCTATTTTAATCATGTCTGCCCAATACTGATGTTCTTGGTTTTATTTTTCTTCACATAGAACTGTGTATAAAGTGCTTATTATTTTTATTCTCCAACCACCATAACACAATGTTAGTACATATGACAGAAATTTACTGAAAACTTGAGGAGAGAGAAAGGGATTCATTCCCAGGCTAAAGCTCACTCAAATCAGTCAGGATTTCTGGCTGCATACAGTAAAAAGCAACTATAATTAATTTAAACTATAAAATTATTGACTAGAGTCTATTTTAATTCCATGGGCTGTATTTATTTGTGTATAAGGTACTCAGAATAATCATGCTCAGAGATATTCACCTCCTAATCCCTGGAATCAGTGAATTTGTTACCTTATCAAGTAAAAGAGATTTGGTATATGGATTTACATTGAGGACCTTGAAATGGGAAGATTATCCTGGATTATCTGGGTGGGCCCAATGTAATCACAAGAGTCCTTAAAAGATGGAAGAGAGAGACTGAAGAGTCAGAATCAGAGATGTGATGTTTAAAGCAGAGGTCAAAGTGATGCAATTGTTAGCTTTGAAGATGGAAAGCGGCAACAAGCCAAGGAATGCAGACAATCTCTAGAAGCAGGAAAAGGCAAGGAAACAATTCTCTGTTAAAGCTCCAATAGGACGGCAACCCTGGCAAAATCCTGATTTTATCCCCCAAAGCCTGTTTTGAACTTCTGACCACCATAACTGTAAAATAATATTTTTTGTTCATTTTCCTTGAAATACAGATTGTAACAATTTGATATAGCATAAATAAGAAACTAAAACAGTTTTATGTTTTCCTTTTTGCTATTATAAAGTCATCATATATTTTTATATATATATATATGAGTTGGTTGCTCACCTTTCTTAATTTTAAACCATGCAGTATCTCCTTGCTCTGTTCGAAAGGCAGACTCTTGGTCTATGTACAGGTTCCGCATCAGCACAATTAAGTGTTCTGGAATTTCCATTCTTCACGACGTTATCCATAATTTGTTATGATCCACACAGTCAAATGCCTTTGAATAGACAATAAAACACAGGTAAATAGCTTTCTGTTATTTTCTGCTTTCAGCCAAGTTCCATCTGACATTACCAATGATATATCTCGTTTCACGTCTCTTCTGAGTCCGGCCTGAATTTCTAGTAACTCCCTGTTGATATACTCTTGAAAACGTTTTTGAATGATCTTCATCAAAATTTTACTTGCATGTGATTTTAAAGAAGTTGTTCAATAATTTCCACATTACGTATCAGGGTTGCATCCTTTCACTATACTTACTCAATTTTTATGCTGAGCAAATAATCCAAGGAGCTTGACTCTATGAAGAAGGGTGTGGCATCTGAATTGATGGAAGACATATTAACAACCTACGATATATAGATGACACAGTCTTGCTTGTTGAAAGCAAAGAGGACTTGAAGCACTTACTGATGAATATCAGACTACAGCCTTCAGTGTGGATTACACTTATACATAAAGAAAACAAGTGCTCACAACTGGATGAATAAGCAACATCATGATAAATGGAGAAAAGATTTATATAGTCAAAGAATTCGTTTTACTTGGATCCACAATCAATGCCTATGAAAGCAGCAGTCAAGAAATCAAACGCGTATTGCTTCGGGCAAATCTTCTGCAAAAGACCTCTTTAAAGTGTTGAAAAGCAAAGAAGTCACTTTGAGGACTAAGTCATGGTATTTTCAATCACTTAAAATGCATGTGAAAGCTGGAAAATTAATAAAGAATAATGAAAAATAACTGATGCCTTTGAATTATGGTGTTGGGGAAGAATACTGACTATACCATGGACTTTCATAAGAATGAACAAGTCTGTCTTGGTAAAAATACAGCCACAAAGCTTCTTAGAATCAAGGATGGTGTGATTATGTC
Source organism: Trichechus manatus latirostris (assembly GCF_000243295.1). NCBI lineage: Eukaryota > Metazoa > Chordata > Mammalia > Sirenia > Trichechidae > Trichechus > Trichechus manatus. The sequence continues at coordinate 6,760,024 of NW_004444060.1, read as the reverse complement.
TCACATACTTTGCCCATGTTGTTAGGAGGGACCAGTCCCTGGAGAAGGACACCATGCATGGTAAAGTAAAGGGTCAGTGAAAAAGAGGAAGACCCTCAACGAGATGAATTGACATAGGTGGCTGTAACAACGGGCTCAAACATAAAAAGGATTGGGAGGGTGGCACAGGATTCAGGCAATGTTTCCTTCTGCTTTACATAGGGTTGCTGTAAGTTGGAACTGACTATACATCACCTAAAAACAACATATGTGAGTTGTAATGTGGAATTGACTTCATGAGACATTTTCACATTCTTCAAATTTTTCTGAAATTCAAAATTAATGGAAATAAACACATGTCAGTTATTTTGTTGTTGTGCTTAGGTGCCATCAAGTCCAGTCTGACTCATAAGAACCCCATATATAACAGAAGGAAACAGTGCCTGGTCCTATGCCATCCTTGTAATAATTCTTTGTTTGAACCCCTTTTTCCAGCCATTGTGTCAGTCCACCTCCTTGAGGGTCTTTTTCTTTTTCCCCAACCTTGTGTTTTACCAAGCATGATGTCCTTATCCAAGGATTGGTCCTTCCTGATAACATGTCTAAAGTACGCAAGACAAAGTCTCACCATCCTTGCTTCTATGGAGCATTCTGGCTATACTTCCTCCAAGACAGATTTATTCATTCTTCTGGCAGTCCACAGTATATTCAATATTCTTCACCAACAGCATAATTCAAATGAGTCCATTCTTCTCTGGTCTTCCTGATTCATTGTCCAATTTTAGCATGCATATGAGGCAACTGAAAAATACCATGGCTTGGGTCAGATGCACCTTAGTCCTCAAAGTGACATTTTTGCTCTTTTTGATTGTAAAAAGGTTTTTTGCAGCAATTTACCCAATGAAATATGCCGTTTGATCTCTTGACTGCTGTTTCCATGGGCATTGATTGTGGATTCAAGTAAGATGAAATCCTTGACAACTTTAGTATTTCCTTCTTTTATCATGATGTTGCTTATTGGTTCAGTTGTGAAGATTTTTGTTTTCTTTATGTTGAGGTGTAATCCATACTGAAGGCTATGGTCTTTGATCTTCATCAGTAAATGCTTCAAGGCCTCTTTGCTTTCAGCAAGCAAGGTTGTGTCATCTGTGTATCACAGGTTGTTAATGAGTCTTTGTCCAATATTGATACCACGTTCCTCTTCACGTAGTTCAGCTCCTCGGATTATTGGTTCAGTATACAGATTGAATAAGTATGGTGAAAGGATATAACCTTGGAACATTCCTTTTCTGATTTTAAACCATGCAGTACCCCCTTGTTCTGTTTAAACGACTGCCTCTTGGTCTAAGTAAGTGTTCTGTATAAGCACAATTAAGAGTTCTGGGATTCTGACTCTTCATAATGTTATCTTTAATTTGTTATGTTATGAACATGCCTTTTTTTCCAATAAACACATGTAAACATCTTCATATTTCCATTGATTCATACTTTGTACATTCCACATTTCAATTACTAAAGGATATTCGCAACTATTACTTCTCATTTTGAATCATACCACATCAGCAAATGATGGTTTTGAAAGCTTTACTCCTCCACGTCATTATAGTGGACTCTACTTTGAGAAGGCAGCTTTTCAATAGTTGTAACTGAATGTCTTCCAACCTGAGGTGCTCATCTTCCACCACTATATAAGACAACATTCCGCTGCTATTCATAAGGTCTTCATTGGCTAACCTTTTTCAGAATTAGATTACCAGGTCTTTCCTACTAGTTTGTCTTAGTCTGAAAGATCTGATAAAACGTGTCTATTAATTTCTAAGATTAAAATCCTACATGGCAACAACATATAACAAAATATATAACTTTACATCATAGTATTTAAGTTACTGAATATTAAAGAGAACAGTGTATGTCAGTGAACCAAAGATTTTGCATCACCTCTGGGGAAGGATTAGTGTGATTTCAACTCCAAGATAGAGAATATAATCTGAAGTTCTGTGCTACTCACATTTATTAAAATATCCAGTTGGGTGAAATAACATTCATAAAAGATTTTCTGAGAAAAATACGTGGCATTTTTTTTTAACCCCAATCTGTGTTTCTTAATGTGTAGTCACGTGTCATAGGCATCAGAATCATCTAATTAGCTATTAAAAAGTCATGTTTCTGGATTACAAATCAAACCTACTGAAGTAGAAATGTAGGAGAAGAATCTGCATTTAAAAAAAACTATCTCAGAGAATCTAACTCACACTAAAACTTTAGAACTGTAGTTGGAGATATTCTAAATCTCATTCTTAAATTGTGCTGACCATCACACAGCAGCGCAGGTAACTTGTTCCTCTGTAGGACTTCTTTCTTGTCTGTATTTTGGAGTCATACATTTGAACTACTTGAGGAATATTATATGCTGTACTCAAAAAACTTTATTGTGTGTATTACAAGAATGTCGTTGTGTTGAGTATGTAATATAAAACCACTAAGGATTTCCTCTATTAATGAAGAATCCAAGATTAATTTTCTCAGATATTAATGTTGTTGTCGTTGTTAGGTGCCATCAACTTGATTTCGACTCATAGTGACCTCATGTGACAGAGGAGAACTACCCTATAAGGTTTTCTAGACTACGGTCTTTACCGGAGCAGATCGCCAGATCTTTCTCCTGTGAAGCCGCTGAGTGGGTTCAAACTGCCAAACTTTTGGTTAGCAGCTGAGCACTTAACCACTGAGCCACCATGACTCCTCCCAGATATCAATAAGATATAACATTTTACTTTTCTGAAATGTGTTAAGAAAAAAAATAAACTTAGAGATATTTAATTTAGTTAAAAATAAAATCAAAATTAATCATATGCAAGAGAGATGAATTTTGTATGGATTGATTGTTACCAAGAGTAAAGTAAGGTTTATAAACTCAAAACCAGAAGGAAGTCAATGGAACAGGGAAACTTGGAAGGATTTGTTTTATTTTCCCCTCCCTTGGCAAGCTGATTTGCCCTGCAGCAAGCTGACTCAGTTATAAGGGAAAGTAATTTCAGTTATTTATGGGTTTTCACAGAAACCTTGTGAATTCAGTACTGGCTTGTTTATCTCCGGGCAATGGTGGTGTTCTGCTTTGTTTTATTTTCCTTCTGCTGGCATTTCCACCTTCCTTAAGCCAGAACTTCACCATTTCCCTCTTCATGATTCCTCAGTGTACTGTTATGTTAATATTATGAGTGAGTTATGAATTTTTTAACTGGTTCATAAAACTAACATAACAATTACAACTTTCGAAAGTAGTAACCAAACAGAATTTTGTGTGTGCTTTTACTGCCAGAAAACTACAAGCGGATTTTGCCATCCGATGTTAAAAACTGCACAGATTTTCATGGTACACATGTTTATGCTCAGGCTCTTACTGGTTTAATAGTATTCTATTTGTCTAACCCGCCAATACCTATATTCCTATACTTTAGGTATTTCTGTAATCTCCCACAAATATTTTATAAATATGGGAAAGGAATTAAAAAAATGTTTGGGTTGACAACTCAAGATTTATCATTAGTATTAGTATTTCTTGTCTGTCATGCATTTCCTTCAGTTAGGGTTAGCATATATCAGTAAGTATCTTGACCTTATGCGCTTAACTCTGATTGTCTGACCTACGTGAGCTAAAGGTAGCTGTGAATTCTGATCTGCTTTTTAAGTAATAAAAATATTACTGAAATATATAAATATAGGAATTATTAAAATGTAGATAGCTCTTATACAGCAAACATTTTTTAAATGAAAAAGATGCATAGTAAACCCTGCTAGCAACCATTTTGAAACTTTCAAAGTAATTCCTTAGTGCTAGCCACTTACTCCAACTGTAATCTTTAGCAAAAGCTTTGATTAAAATTTCTCTTACTATGAAACCCAATGTGTAATCAAAATTCGTCCCTGAGGCCTGCAGTTTGCTTTTGAGATTCAGAAGAGCTGGCCAAAACATTTGTATAGCTCTCTGCATGTGCAAGCTATGGATACTTCAAAGAATAATATATCTCTTCTTTCAGTATTTGATACTGAAATATTTCCCTGCATGTTCAGCAATTTTCTCTTTTGTTTCTCCTTTTTCACTCAAAATAGAAAAAAAGTAAAAGAAAATGTACATAGAAAGCATACTTTTTCTGACAGAATAAAACCATTTCTGATTTAGATCTCTCTAGTCAAAGGAAATGATTGTGTATTATAGCAGGAAAAAAATGATCCTCAGAGATTAATAGACTTCATCTCTAGTTCCATCTGGCTTTCTTATTAAAAGTAGAACCTAAGGCAAGTACTGTAGGCTTTGTCTTTCTCAGTTTCCATAGCTATAAAATTAATAATAACAGCTCATAGGTCTAGTTTCCATCTTACAGCTATATTTTGATATCTATTAATTGACATGTATTATTATATCCTCTTCCCTTTATTTGCACCTTCCTTGATCTTTTCTATTGATTTAAGCTATGTTGCAGAATTTTGCAGGGAAGAGATTTAAACAAAACTGCAATCAATTGGTCATATTTAACCAAACTCTAAGTTTTTTTTTCCTTTTTTTAAATTAAATCCCACAATAAATCTCTCCAGCAGTTATTTTTAATCTTTCAAACTGGAGGATGTTCAATACGACATATGTACAAAGTGAAAAGTCCAAATAACGCTGAACATTTTCTAAGAGAACCAAGACTCAAGAGGCATCAATTGTTGATGAAAAATAAGAGTAGACTGTGTTATGTAACAGGGAAAAGTTTGAAAGTCTATAAATGGAATGGCTACATCTTCATGGAAGAATTTCCACTCAGAGAAGCCACATGTTTATTCACTAGAAAAATTGAGTAAATTAAAATTTTTAATTCAGCATATGAATTAAAGTAAACGGAAAGTGTGGGTCTGAGGATTGAGAATGAGAATATGAAGTAAATGCCTGTAGATTTAATTGTGGGAGCTTCTGCTTCCTCCAACTCCCTTCAGTTTTATGACAACCAAACAAGTTTTCATCAGACAGCAGAATAATATAATTTTCTCTGGAGAAACTGAATAGCCCCTATAAAAATAATTCTTAACAATGACATTTGGAAAATTCTCAACTGAATTGCCATCCAATTACCACAGAAAATCGACAATTGCCTAAAATCTCAGTCACACAAACACCACACACACACACATACTCTCAACTCAGTTAAACTTAGTTTAATTTTAACACCAGGAAAAATTTAGGTTTTAATTTGATTGCACAGAAATTGTTTATGCCTAACCCTGAACTAATCACTGACCAAGGAAATGCCCAGGCACTGATTAACTTCGACAAGGGTGAATCTGTCGTTTCCTGAACCAATCAGCTTGGCAAGAGGGCTAAGATAATTGATTGGTGTATACTATTTGGGCTCAAGTCTGGTGTTCAGGCCAATCTCAATAGAAACTTCTCAATAGAATCTTCTGCCAAATTAGTTTGATGGGATTTTAGTCATATATAAAGTTTTTTTAATCAGCTTTAAAAAAAGAAAGTTCCATGTCTTAATTTTGGTTACTAGTCTTTGTTTGGAGCCCTGGTTGCTCAGTGCTTAAGAGATGGGCTGCTAACCAAAAGGTCGGCAGTTCAAACCCTCTAACTGCTCCTTGGAAACCTTATGGGACAGTTCTACTCTGTCCTATCGGTTCACTATGAGTCTTTGTTTGCACTCTGACAGACTTTACTGAGAACCACATGATATTTATTAACGTACACGTGCCCACACATACATACATCAGTGTTTGAATGCCCACTTTTGAATATGATTTGACTGTTGAAGTTTACCACATATGTGTGGAAATTCTTCTACTTGTATGACAGTGATAAAAAAGATGGCAATATAAAAAAATGTAGAAAACAAAGATAAAATATTTTTTTTAATAATTTGCACTCTAAAAAAATGTAAGACATTATATCTATAATAGAGGTAATGAAAAATATAAAGATACAGTATCAGAGAACAGGAAGAACTCTATAGAATGAAAATGTGATGGATTAATTAAAAATTAAATTAAAGATTAATGATGAATCATGGAAATCTCCTGTAAATAAGATTAAAGAGACAATGAGAAAAACAAGATCAATCTATGAAGACTCTCTTCCAACTAATAAGAATTCCAGAATGAAATCAGAAAAAAAAGAAAGATATGAAAACTATAAAGAATATAATATGAGAAAGTATCCCATAAGAATAGAAGACTCTGATCAAATGAACCTATGAAGAGAAAAGCAAAACAAATACTATTATTACTACTATCCTACTACTGTTACTGCTACTGCTACTACTACTACTACTACTACCACCACCACCACTATTACCATACTACAACCCCTACTGGGAATCCTGCTGGCATCATGGTTAAGTGCTATGGCTGCTAACCAAAACGCTGGCAGTTTGAATCCACCAGCTGCTCCTCGCAAACACTATGCGGCAGTTCTACTCTGTCCTATAAATCTTTATGAGTCGGAATTGGCTCAGTGGCGATGGGTTTGTTTTTGTTTTTGTTTTTCCAGTCCCTGATATAACAATAAAAAGCCCACAAGGCACAGAAGACATATTGGCATCACATTTCAGAACACAAAATAATTTTTTTAAAGCTTTGGAATAAAAAAAGCCATAATAAAAGTAAAATGAAATAAAGTTGGAATCAGACTTTTCAATAGCCATATTCGATGTGAAAAGACAATGGAACAAGGTCTTCTAAATTGAGAGTGAAAATTACTTTCAACTAGAATTCTACACCCACCTTGATTCTCAATAAAGATATAAATTAAAGATAAGAAGAATCAGGAATGTTCATCTTGTGCATCTGTTCTAAGAAAATGCCCACAATATTTAGAAAGCTTCAGTAAAATCTGGAAATGAATAAAAGAAAGTCATCAGATACCAGACAAAGAGGATTAAAAAGAAAACTACAGTAAAGAAAGGACTCAGGAGAATATCTATATACCAGGCCTACTGAACCCTTTGCCATCAAGTTGATTCCGACTCATAGCGACCCTATAAGATAGAGTAGAGCTGCCCCATAGGGTTTCCAAGGAACAGCTGGTAGATTCAAACTGCTGACATTTTGGTTAGCTGTAGAGCTCTTAACCTCTGCACCACCAATGTACCAGGCCTAGATCCCTACAAATCCAGACTCCAACAAAGGGAACTGAGAGGGTGCCCTTTAGGAAGAATTCAGAACTGGCAATTTTTTTACATATTTTTTCATTGGGAAATTAATAACTGATAGCTTTAGACAGGTATGATAGAACATATTATAAAGATTAAAGTTAAGAGAATTAATAATTGTAACCAGCTGAAGAAAATGCTGTTTTCAAAGGGCTCACCTACTAGTGTCAGATCAACCCAGGTAATTTCCATGTTTAAAGACTAACTGGGTTAGATCTTTAACTACATCTTCAAAATCTCTTCATTGCAGAACCTCGATTCATAGTTGACTCAATAAAGATGGAAGGAGAGTCTTGAGGGGAAGGAGAAATCATCTTTACAGTTCATGCATACAATAAACACTTATTTGGAAGACCATTAAATACATATCTAAACTCTTATAAATAAACATCCTCCAAAGTAAATTATATCGTGGTATTACTGCCATTAGTAGATGAGACAATTGAGTTCTATTGAGGAAAATATATTTGCCTCTGATTACTCTATTCAGTTGAATCTGACACGGGTGTATATTATTATATAGTCAAAACAATGGACTTAAACATATCAAAGACCATAAAGATGGCACAAGGCCAGACAACATTTTGTTCCATTAAACATTGGGTTGCTATAAGCTGGAGATGACTCAATGGCACGTACCAACGACAACAATATATTATTATATACATATATCATAAGGCTTTCAGCCAAATGAAAGCACATACGTTGGCAAATTAAGACAGTTATTTAAGAGGAAGTAAAACTGAAAGACTGGTAATAAGCTGCATAATATGTCTATATTAGAAATCGCTAATTCTAGTAAATATTTTTGTCATAGAAAAGTGAAGAAACTCAAGAGCCTAAAGACCTTATTTTGCTTAGCTCTTTCCATTGTCTGCCAGTTTTGTAACCTGATAGCCCTTGTTAAAATGCATAAGCCTTTCTAAATCTTCTACTTTCTGTCTTAGTTGTGGCTCCTCTCCATGGGTTTTATGTTATACAGGACTAGTTTCGATTTATTGGCTTGTGGGATTTTCAGATTTCAAGCACCCAGTCAGTTCTGAAGGATTAGAAACATAAGCTTCTTAATGTCTTTTCAGAAAAAGCTTTTCTTACCAGGAAGCTGAGAAACCTATTTCAAAAATGTTTTTAATATATGTCCTTAGGTTGTTCTTATGTATATCAATGGATTTTTCTATCCTTTTCTAAAAAATTCTTAATATCTGGTTTTTAAAATCATTTTATTTTAAATAAAGCAAAATGATCACTTAATGTATCTTGCTTTTGATCCTCTCTACAACTACCAACAATAAAAACAGCTATGTGCTTTTGGTTTAATGTAAGAGTTTTACCTATTCCAAGATCACAAAATTTACTTCTATGCTATTTTTCTTGAAGTTTTATAGCATTAATTCTTTGTTTAGATTTATGACCCATTTTGAGTAAAATTTTGTGTATATTAGGAAGTGTGGGTCTAAGTTTATTAATTTGCATATGGGTAGCCATTTGCTTCAATACCATTTTTTTTTAAGACTACCCTTTTCTCAGTGAATTACTTTGGCACCATTGTTGAAAATCAATTAACCAGAAAATTCAATTATGTTCCATTGATCTATACATCAATTCTTGTCAATACCACACTCTTTTATTGTAGCTTTATAGTAAGTCTTGTGGTCACGTAATAGAAGTCCCCCACATTTGTTCTTTCTTTTTTAAAAAAACTTTTTTACCATTCTAGGTCATTAGCATTTCCACTTAAATTTCAGGATCAGTATGTCACTTTTTAAGTAGGAGTCCTGTGGTTTTTGTTTGTTTGTTGTCGCTTTTTGTTTGTTTTTAGGGATTGTACTGAGTCTATACATCAATCTGTGAAAATTGCCATGTTAATAATATTGCAAATTTAAATCCATGGTCATGTTGCAAATTTCCATTAATTTAGTTCTTGCTTGATTTCCCTCAATAATGTTTTATAATTTTTATTATACACGTATTGTACTATTTTGTTAAATATAACCCTAACTCTATTATATTTTGATATTGTTGTGAATGGAATTATTTTCTTAATTTTATTATTAAATTGTTTGTTTTTACTAAACAGAAATGCATTTGATTTTTTTTACTAATTTTGTATAATAAGACTTTGATCATGTACCTTATAGTTGTAGTGGTTTTTGTTTATTTGCTTTATAAATTCCTAAGGAATTTCTAGGGAGCCTGAGTGTCACAAGCAGCTGGTAACCCAAATGTTGCCTGTGTGAACCAAGTCAGTGGCTTCGCAGAAGAAAAGACTTGGCAAAATCCTTCTCTAAAGATTACAGCCAACAAAACGCTATGGAGCATTTCTACTCTGTAATGTATGGAATTGCCATGAGTCGGGGCCAGCTCGATGGCAGCTAACAACAATAAGTAATTTATACTTAAGCAATTGTGAATAAAGACAGTTTTAATTCTCCCTTTCTAACTGTTATGGCTTTATTTATTTATTTTTCTTGCCTTGTTGCCTTGGCTAGAATTTAGAGTACAATAATGAGTAGAAGTGGTCAGAGGGGGAATATTTGCCTTATTCCGTATCTTAGGGTGAACACACTTCATCTTTCACCATTAGATAAAATTATAGCTGTAGGTTTTTCAAAGATATCTTTTTCAGGTTGAGAAAATTCTCTTGTATTTATAATTTTTGAGAAATATTCTCATGAATGATCATATGTTGTTTTGTCCATTGTACTATTATTATTTAGTACGACATTCATTGATTTTGGAATATAACCCATAACCAACTTTTTTAAGACTTTGGGTATAAGCATATTATAGATATTTCCAATACTCCTACAAGCATTCAACACATAAAATATATACAAATACAATAAACAAAAGCATGCAAACCACAATTCTTATACAGAGATATAGACACAAAAGGTATATTTTACCAATCACGTTTTGCTGCCACTCACTGTCTTATGGAACAAGCTTTTTTTAGTGTTATCCAAATGATTTCATAGAATGTAATCTTTACTTGGCTGAATAATCCCAATAACTTATCAGATATTCTTCTTGACTAAACATGAACATAAGATAGTATTGATAAGTATAAAATTATTCAGGTTATGACCAATCTCTTTTTATCCAAAGTGGGGCTCTGAATCCGCAACTTATTTAAATTGCTGAATTTAGATAGAATTTTAAAAGACAAGTACCAAAGTGACATTCTATCATCCTAAATTAAGCTAATAGCAAGTTGGAATACATTATATGAAGACAATAGGAAATAATTTTTCCTGTTTCACTCTTATAAGATGCCTCCCGTCGTATTTAATAACTTAGAAACTTATTTGTTTGTTTTTAATATCATCTTTTTTAAATTTTAGGAAAATATATAAAAATAAGGTGATGTTTTCTTTATAGAAAAAAGAATAAAATATATTTATTCAGATATTTAAAATTCTGTAACATAACAATGTTACAATATTATGAAATATAATATGATATCAAATGTAAGTATCAAGAGAAATGAAGTATGGCTGATAATTTAATGGAATTAAATGTGCAAGGAAATTAAATTGGTGCATTTGCTGATTTTCTGACTACTAACCCTCTGGACTGGTGAAGTATTTAAGTGCTTGAAAATCAAGCATCATCGATTATTGGAGTTATGACCTAGGAGCAAAGTTGTTCTTTGATTGTTTGCAAATTACATCAAAGATCAAGTTGTAAGTAATGAAAGGCAGAGAGGGCTTGAATTCTGGGAAGACAAAATTCTTTTCCATTTGAAGTCTGCCTGTTGAGGATGTTTCCATTAGTATACTTCCTGAGAGAAGCCAGAATTTTCAGGACACAAAAGAAGACACAAGGATCAAAGATACTTTTTCTTCTGGAAAGAATGGATTTTTGGTTCCTGAAGGAGGATGTATATAAACTAGAAGAGAGAGCGAAGACATAAAATATAACTTTGGTATGCAAACTATGAGACATTGAAAAGATTTCCTTGGGTGTGAGGAAACATGGAAATGCAATATCCTCCAAAAGCATAAATGTGAAGCTGATCTTTCTCTCCTTATAGTTCAAGGGACTTTCTTAATCAAACGTAGTCTCAATGACCGTTCCTCATACACCATATTATTTTGGGATCTTTTACTAACCATTTAATAAGGATCTACTTAAATCTTAATCAGTATGGGTTCCACGTTTATATGTTATCACGGTGACATTCAGGAAATGTCTAGAACCTAATTCCTGTTCAATGGATTCCTGCCAGAGCAGGTCTGAGAAGTGAACAATGGCTATTCTATAGTGGTCTTTGAGGCAAAGATACCAGCAAAATCTTCCCCATAACAGAAACTATAGACTTATTACATATATAAGATGGTAAAAATAATAGCATCCACGACACCCTGAGACTGGAGGAGAATAGATACTATAGAAATAATTTCATACTTCACAATGATTAATCTTTCTCATGCAACACATTCATTTGTTAAAGCAACTTTTAAATATTTTGAAAATAAAGAATATACCTTAATGATAGAATCCTGACTTCCACTAGAAAGAGATATAAAAGCCAAAATTTCTTTTTCTTCCTCACTGCAGGAAGAAGGTCGGGATAAAGTAATTTTTGAAATTCATTCACCACAGACTACTTTAGATTCCTTCAACTTTTTTAATGGTTTTTTGTCTTATCATGGCAATGTAATTGCTAAAAGGAGAATATCCTTGCTAAAAAATGTAGTATTAGAATGTTTATTAAACACTTTTTATGGCCAAAGCATGGTTCCATAGGCAGCATACTTAATAAAGAGAAATAACATAGATACTGCCTTCAATAGATTTAATAAAAATATTTGTATACCATCACTTCTTTTGACAAAGGACACATAAAATAAGACTAAATTGAATTATAAGAGAGAGAAAAGCCTGGCTGTCCAGGGCCAGTTCTCACTGGCAGCCTCATACACAGTATAGTACAATATAAGGATGGTGCTGCTCAAGTATGAGCAAAACTCTGTGTTATGTTTAATTTTCAAAACCGTCTAAAACACTTTGTTTATTTTAATGTCAATGGTTTTTACTTCTAGATGATACATATTTTTGGAAAAGAGAGACTCAGATGTGAAAGAAAATTAAAAAACAAATTCTTAAGTTCCTTCCAAAATAAGCTATTTCTGATAATTAGAAAAGAATATCAACTTAGATACTCTTATTGCCTTCTGCTATGGTTAAGGTTGTGTGTCAACTTGGCTGGGCCAAGATTCCCAGCAGTTTGACAGTTATGATGTAGTTTGCCACCTATGTAATGATGTAATCATCTCCATAATGAAATCTGATATAATGTAATCACCTCCATGATGAGATATGTTATGAGCAGCCAATCAGTAGAAAGGGAGTTTTTGGGGGATGTGGCCTGCATCCTATATATATGGACCTTCTGTCAAAGTTCACTGGCTTTTGCTCACTCTGGTCCTGCATCTGGTCTCCAGTTTTTGGGACTTGAACTATCTAGCAGCTTACCTGCAGATCTTGTAATTCGTCAGTCTCCACAACCTGTGATCCAGCAGACTGCCATCTTACCTGCCGAACTTAGGCTCTGTTAGCCTCCTCAGCATGTGAGCCAGTGGCTAGCTTCTTACACGTGGATTTTGGGATTCTTCTGCCTCTGCAACCTGTGAACCAGAGGCCTACTGTCTGACCTGCCAATCTTGGGTTCACCAGCTACTGCAGCTGTGTGAGACAGGAGAAGCCTCCAGCCTGACCCACAAACATGGGACTTTCCAGCCTTTACAACTGCATGAGCCATTTCCTTGATATAAATCTCTCTCTCTCTCTATTATTTATATACATATTAAATATATACATATATGTGTGTGTATATATATATATATATATATTTGCTTCTTTACAAAAGCAAAACCCCTTCACTCATTTTGCTTCTGTAGAGAACCCAGCCTAAGACATTTGCTACTGGGAGTGGTTCTAGAGAAACAAAATTGTAAAGATGAGTTTTCTAAATGGTTCTCAAATCGGGTTAGTCTTAAAGATGTTTACGACTCTTCTTTCAGTAGTAAAAAGGGCACTTCCAATCCATTGTAAGAGGTCACAATAAAGATATACAAAATATCACCACCAACAGATCAAGTACCGGTGAGAGGTAAGGCCCTCAGAAAGAAAAGTATGAGGAAGTCAGTTGGTTCTTCCTACTTTCACTAGATAAAGTGGTAAAAAGAAAGAAATGAGCTCAGGGCTTCAGAGTCACAGCTCAATCATTGCATTAATGACCTCAAAATTTCCAATTTCCATTTATGCCTTGAAAGAAAGCCTTATTTCTTTAGTAACAGAGCCGATATTACTGAAAACCAAACACAGAATTTTATTGTAAGAGTGTTTGAATAACAACGCCAGTTGAATTCCCAATCTCGAATGGTGTCTGAAGTTAAAGTGAGGACATTGATTGGGAAGAAATGGGATCCTGAAACTTGGGTTGGGGACATAGAGGCAGAAAATCAGGAAGCTGGGGATACTGAGGCTCTAAATTCTGTTAAAACACTCCTGCCAGCAGAACCAACCCTCTCACTCCCATCTGAAAAGATTACTCCATCTTTGTCTGCTAAGTCACCCTCCCCAGTAAAACCATTAGCCCCTCCAACCCTATCTAATAAGATTAACTCAGCTGTTTTTGAAGAACCTTTGTCTGAGTCATCCCCTGAGGAGGCATCTGAGTCATTGCCTGGAGCATCACCTAAGGCAAGTGCCTTAAAAGACAATGCTGAATGTTCTCAGAACATATCCCCACCATCCATTTTTGCTTCTAGACTTATAGCTAGACTTAAGTCCCAGCAAGCCCCAAAAGGTGAAGTACAAAATGTGACCCAGGAGAAGGTATACTACACTCCAAAAGAACTTTTGACTTTTCTAATGCATACAAACAGAAACCTGGGGAATATGTGTGCGAGTGGTTACTAAAGGTGTGGGATAATTGTGCAAGGAATATAAAGTTGGATCAGTCTGAGTTTATTGATATGGGCCCACTAAGCACAGATTCTTCATTCAATGTTTCAGCTCTAGAAGTTAGGAAAGGATCTAAGAGTTTATTTGGTTGGTTCACTGAAGCATGGATTACACGGTGGCCCATACTAAATCAAGTTGAAGTGCCAGGCCTGCCTAGGTATACTGTCAAAGAAGGAATCCAAAGGTTAGGGAAATTGACATGTTAGAGTGGATTTATCAGGTTAGACCCACAGACCCACACATGGAGTGCCTAGTGGACACGTCTTTTACCACAGCGGTGAGGAACAAATTTGTGAATAGAGCCCCAGCATCCTTGAAGTCTGCTATGATTGCTGTTTTATGTAAGTCAGATTTGACAGTGGTAACTGTCTTAATTGAATTAAGACACCTAACTACAATGGGGCTGATGTACCCCGTGGTGGTAGGGGCCAAGTGGTGACACTCAGTTAACAAACACAAAGTGGGCAAGGCTATTGTAATGGACAGTGGAGTCAAAGCAGTAATCAGAATAGCCTGACTTGTATGGACTTGTGGAGTTGGCTACTAAGTTGTGATGTCCCTAGAAGTGAAGTAGATCAGAAAGCTACTAAATATTTATTTGATCTGTACAAGCAGAAGAATTCTAGGTCAAGTGATGGCTATCTAACTCAAATCACCAGAATAGAGAGTCATGCCCCTTTATTAATTCCCAGACTTTAGCAAGTTTAAAGACCCACAACCCCTTGAATGAAGGGGGGGCAGGGTTCTCTTGAGGAAGGACCCCACTACACTGCCAAAAATTTATACTGTTAATCTTTCTCCCAGTCTTCCCCAAAGGGATCTATAGCCTTTTACGAGAGTGACTGTTCACTGGGGAAAAGGAAATAATCAGGCTTTTCGGGCATTACTAGATACTGGCTCTGAACTGACACTAATTCCAGGATACCCAAAATGTCACTGTGGCCCACCAGTCAGACTGAGGGTGTGTGGAGGTCAGGTTATTAACAGAGTCTTAGCTCAGGTTTGGCTCACAGTTGGTCTAGTTGTTACCCCAAATCCTCCTGTAGTAGTTTTCTCATTTCCAGAATGCATAATTGGAACAGATATACTCAGCAAACTGAAAGGACCCCCATGCTGGATCCCTGACAAGTGGAGGAAGGACAATTATGGTAAGAAAAGCCAAGTGGGAGCCATGAGAACTGCCCCTACCTAGGAAAATAGTAAACCAAAAACAATACCGCATTTCTGGAGGGATTGCGGAGATTAGTGTCACCACCAAGGACTTGAAGGATGCTCTGGTGGTGATTCCCACCACATTCCTGTTCAACCCTCCTATTTGTCCTGTGCAAAAAAAGATGGATCTTGGAGAATGACAGTGGATTATTGAAAACTTAACCAAATGGTGACTCCAATTGTACCTCCTGTTCCAGATGTGGTTTCATTGCTTGAGCAAATTAATACATCTCCTGGTATACCTGGTACGCATCTATTGATCTGACTGATGCCTTTTTCTCCAGACAAGCAAAATCAATTTGCCTTCACCTGGCAAGGCCAGCAATATACGTTCACTCTCCAAACTCTCCAGCCCTATGTCATAATTTAGTATGCAGAGACCTTGATCACAGTTCCCTTTCACAAGACATCACACTGGCCCAATACTTTGATGACATTATGCTAATTTTAAAACTTTAAAGAGATCATTTGCAGCAGAATTGTCCAATGCAATATGTCATTTGATATCTTGACTGCTGCTCCCTTAGGCATTGTTTGTGGATCCAAGTAAAAAGAAATCTTTGACTACTTCAATCTTTTCCCATTTATCATGATGTTGCTTATTGGTCCAGTTGTGAGGATTTTTGTTTTCTTTAATTTGAGGTGTAAACCATATTGAAGGCTGTAGTTTTTTATCTTCCTCAGAAAGTGCTTCAAGTCCTCTTCACTTTCTGCAAGCAAAGTTGTATCATCTGCACACCACAGGTTTTAGATGAATTTTCCTCCAATCCTCTGATTTCAGATTAACAGACACAAAACCTCTTTTTCAATTTTAAGTGTCTATTTAATTTATTTTTAATTCAACTGGAGGCAAATTAGTGATTGATTTTTCTATTAGGAATTGAGAGCACAGTTCCTGGAACAAATGAATGCATCCTTCATTGGCAAGGGAAATCCAAATGATTCATTCTTGTCCTGAAGAGCACGCATATTCTTATCAGAAGTAACACTTGTGAATGGATTCCTGGCAGAAAAGAAACTGTAGATACTATTCAATAAGTGCAATTTGCAAAAGTTCAATTTTAGAAGCATTTGGTAAAAATTTGTGTACTTGAAATAGAGTTAAAAAGAAATGTGTAGATATTTTACCTGAGAATTTATATAATGACTAAATTTTTGGCAAAAAACATGATTTCGGATTACAGGTCCATAAAGACGTATTTAATGGGTTTCTCTTGAAGCAGGTTGCAGGGTTCTCAAATCTTGTCAAAGGATACTGTGATGGATTAAATTGTGCCCCCTAAAAATGTCTGTAAACTCGTCTAGGCCGTGTTTCTCAGTATTGTGTGGTTCTCATCCATTTATTTTGTAATCTGATGTAATTATCCTATGGGCTTTAAATCCTAACTTCTGCGATGTTAATAAGGCAAAATGAGAAGTAGTTATGTTAATGAAGCAAGACACAATCTACAGGATTAGACTGTAAATTAATCTCTTTTGTGATATGAAAGACAGAACCAAGCGTAGACGAGAAGGACTCCTACCTCCAAGAATAAAGATCTAGGAGCAGAGCATACCCTTTGAACCTGGGGTCTGTACTCCAATCTGACAAAGGTTGGATGTTTCCTAGAACCTAGCAATATAACTGTATTTGTAGGTTCACAGCAGAATTAGATATGACCAGCAGATTAAGCTGTATGATTTACCATGACATAGTTATATACCCTTAGCTGCGGCTGAGAGTATAATTAAATAGCTTCTGTTATAGGCAATTCTAAGTGTTAGCACAGAATCCAAACGGCACTTTTAGTTCTCAATAATTACACCTCATACATACTCAAAATACTTTTTTTATTTTACTGTTTATAATCTAAACACAGAATATTCATGGTTTCTAGAATTTAAATGGATCATATGAAAATATTTCTTGCAATCTGACAAAAATGAAGCAAAAGTGATATTATATTGGGCATATATTAATAAAACCAACATTTTATACATATTCTACTAGTTATTGCCTAAAAGAAGATTGTGTTTATTCAATCTACTTTATTTTTTCTCTCTCTTGTTGATGATGTCAATTTTTTAAGTCTTTCAGATAAACGGATGTATTTCGGTTTTGACACACTTCATCATTAGCTAATACTCTTTTCATGCATGGGCTGAAAAAAATCATCAATCCAATTTTACTCCCAAACTTTAAAAAGTACATAGCTGCACTACGTTTACAAGCACCTAGCATGACATTTAATACATTACTTGTTCCTTCTGTGAGTTTTCCCATAATAACCTAAATGTGATTTAATCACAATAAAAATGTATTTTGTGAATTATATTTTTACACTACGTTAACTCTATAAACGTTCGGATGCCTCATAAAAATACTTCAGTGTAATAGCTGCTGGAACATCAGAAGTTGAGAATTTGACTAAACAAGAACAATGGTGGATTCATCTTTTCTGTTGATTGTCATATGGCATATCTTCTATTTACCATTCCAGATCTTCCTTGGAACCTTGTCCACCCTGCTCACTGTTCTGAGAGAGTGATCTGTATAGATTATATCAATAGGCTCCTGTATCTTCTGGGTTCTGGTTGGAGTTGCCCAGTGAGGAATTTTAGCAGGGCTTCAAATAAAAGTAAATGGGAAGAGTACTTATTACCCGGGTTCTTTCCCTGTGAGGTGACTCTAGAATAGTCAGGTTACTTCTATAGAAGGTCTCTGCTCCTCTCAGTGCAGATGACTCCAGAAACAGTTGTCAACAAGTAGATTCTGACTCATGGGGACCCTATGTGTGTCAGAGTAGAAATGTGCTCCATAGGACTTTCAGTGGCTGATTTTATTAAAGTAGATCACCAGGCATTTCTTCTGAGGCACTTCTGGGTGGATGCAAACATCCAACCTTTCATTTAGCAACCACATGCTTTGATCATTTGCACCAACCAGGGACATCGTAGCTGACTATATAAAACCATTTTTTCCTTTTAGGTTCTGGTAATCTGTCCCTGACCTTGATTCCTCAGGCCTAGGGATTATGATAGGCACTGATGCTAGTTCCAGGTACTTGCACTATCCCTTGTGGTTCATCTAAAATCAACCTACTTTGAAAGTAGGTAGTACCTATGGAAATGTGCATTTTACATATTATTCAAATTAGAAGGTTTCATCTCTTTCCTATTGAGAATTTGATACATTAGAGGTATGTGATTTTTTTTTCTTTTAAATTTAATTATTTTAAACTGAAGTCTTGAATTCAAAATGAAGAAAACACCACTCCATGATTCACTACTTGTTAAGAGTATAGCACTGAGAAAAGGGTTGGATATGAAGGGTAGTAAATAAATAAATATATGGTGACAATAAAATCCCAACTCCTAGCAGACTAAGCAGTACTGGATAAAGGGCCAATTACTAGGCTATACCCAGAGGGTGTTCTCTGGGGATAAAATTGGAGGAAAACATTTTAGCAGAACTAGATAAAGTAGAATAATCCCGCAAAACAAATATATGCATAAGCCCTTGAGGAAGAATAGAATAAAAAGCTAGAAAACAAAATGCAAAGTTCAAGATCAATGATAGAAAATAAGTTAAAAATAAAATTCACTGTAAGGACAAGAACTAAGGAAAACTGCCATCAGCATAGAAACAGTTGGAACTTGAATAAGTATGTAATGTTATGTTTTCTGGGACTAGCTTTATGTCTTATTTTTATCGATCATTCCTTCATCTCATCCAATCATTCGTAAAATATTTGTTAGTTGATACTATATTCCTGACAGCATACCAATTTGTGAGGAAGCAGTGGGGAAGAAAGTACTGAAATGACTCCTAAATCTATGGCTGAGGGTTGAGGAGGGAATATTACAGGCATACAGAAACACAAGGAAGGATCAGCTAACTCAGTCTTCAGCAAATCAGGAAGCTAACTCCAAGACAAGGATTTATTTGGAGTTATTCCAGGAACACATGGTAGGATAGTGGTTAGTTGATTCAAGGAAAACAAAAAAGTCAACAGGATGTGTTCTTAAATAAGTTACAATGGTGGATAATTGGGACTAAATCCCTTTGGAGACCTCCAGGACCATGTTTAGAACCTGCGTCAGGGTTGCCCCATTACAGGGCAAGAAAGAATATTTCCCCTCCAACCCCGTCTGTCATTACTAAGAAATGCTTCATGGGGAAGTTACTTCTGGGTTATATATACAAACCAAAACAAAAAAACTGATTGCCATTGAGACGATTTTGACTCATAGCAACCCTGTAGGATAGAGTAGAACTGCCCCATAGGGTTTCCAAGGAGTGGTAGGTGGATTGGAACAGCCGACAATCTGGTTAGCAGCTGAGCTCTTAACCAGTGTGCAACCAGATCAAGCTTACTCTGAAAGTACAGGAACAGTATGGTGCCAAGAGAAAATGAGTGGTAAATAAGAAAATCAGCAATAGATTCCCAGGTAAAGTATCTATAGAAAGGAATGACTGTAGGTATGACTTTAGACTTTTGCTGTCCATATGGTAGCCACTAGTTCTATATGACCCGACGGGTCTGTCAGTTTGTGGTACTGGGTAACTTGCTTGTTGCTGTGATGCTGGAAGTTATGACACCAGTATTCAAATACCAGCAGGGTCACTCATGGTAGACAGGTTTCAGCTGAGCTTCCAGACTAAGACAAACTAGGAAGAAGGGCCCAGCAGCCTACTTCTGAAAAGAATTAACCAGTGAAAACCTTATGAATAGCAGCAGAACATTATCTGATATAGTGCCAGAAGATGAGCCTCTCAGGTTGGAAGGCACTCACAAGACAACTGCGGAGAGTTGCTGCCCAAAGTAGAGTCAATCTTAACCATATGGACGGAGTCAAGCTTTCAGAATCTTCACTTGCTGATGTGGCATGACTCAAAATGAGAAGAAACAGTGGCAAACATCCATTAATAATCGAAACATGGGATGTATGAAGTATGAATCTAGGAAAATTGGAAATCAACAAAAATTAAATGTAACGCATAAACGTCAATATCCTAAGCATTAGTGAGCTGAAATGGACTGGTATTGGCCATTTTGAATTGGACAATTATATGGTCTACTATGCAGGGAATGACAAATTGAAGAGGAAAGGCATTATAGTCATCCTCAGAAAGAGCATTTCAAGATCTATCCTGAAGTACAATGCTTTCAGTGATATAATAATATACATACTCCATAATATCCATCATAACAAGGAAGATCAGTTAATACGACTATTATTCAAACTTACAAACCAACCACTAAGGCCAAAAATGAAGAAATTGAAGATTTTTACCAAGTTCTGCAGTGTGAAATTGATCGAACATACAATCAGGATACATTGACAATTACTGGTGATTGGAATGCCAAAGTTGAAAACAAAGAAGAAGGATGGGAATTTGGAAAATATGGCCTTGGTGATAGAAACGATGCCAGAAATTGTATGACACAATTTTGCAACACCAAAAACTTCTTCATTGCAAATACCTTTTTTCACCAACATTAATGGCAACTATACATGTAAACCTTGCTGGATGGAATACAGAGGAATCAAATTGACTGCATCTGTGGAAAAAGACGATGGAAAAGCTCAATATCATTAGTCAGAAAAAGGCCAGGGGCTGACTGCAGAACAGACTATCAGTTGCTCATATGTAAGTTCAAGTTGAAGCTGAGGAAAATTAGAACTAGTCGGTGGCAACCAAAGTACAACCTTGAGTATATCCCACCTGAATTTAGAGAACATCTCAGGAATAGATTTGACACATTGAACACTAATGATCAAAGACCAGACGAGTTGTGGAATGACATCAAGGACATCATACATGAAGAAAGCAAGAGGTCATTAAAAAGACAGAAAGAAAAGACCCAAATGGATGTCAGTAGAGACTCTGAAACTTGCTCTTGAATGTTGAGTAGGTAAAGCAAACAGAAAAATAATAATGAAGTAAAAGAGCTGAACAGAAAATATCAAAAGGTGGCTTGAGAAGACGAAGTAAAGTATTATAATGAAATGTGCAAAGACCTGGAGTTAGCAAACCAAAAGGGAAGAACACGCTTGGCATTTCTCAAGCTGAAAGAACTGAAGAAAAAGTTCAAGCCTCGAGTTGCAATATTGAAGGATTCTATGGGGAAAATATTAAATGATGCAACCAGTGGCTCCATGGGAGAAAGATGTAGTGGTCTGCTTCCATAGAGATTAACAGCCTTGGAAACTCTATCAGGTCACTAAGAGTTGGAATTGACTCAATGGCAGTGGGAAACACACCCCAAGGAGCCCTGGCAGTGTCATGGTTAAAGCACTCACCTGCTAACCGAAAGGTTGGCAGTTCGAACCCACCAGCCACTCTGAAGGAAAAAGATGGGGAAGTCTGTTTCCATAAAGATTTACAGGTTGGAAACCCTATAGGACAGTTCTACTCTCTCCTATAGGGTCATTATTAGTTGAGATCTATTCAATGGCAATGGGTTAACACATCCCTACTTGACCTTAATGCAAAAATAGCTAATTTATCTTACCTTTCTTAGCAGACACACACACAAACATACATCTTTCACTACACTATATATAAGCCCCAAATTTTATTTTAAAATTATTATTTATACAAATGCTCAGTAAGTGAAATTATCAGAGACTTTGCTTAATTGTACCCTGTCATCATTCTCCAATGGGATAATTTCTATCCAAGCAAGAGTCTTTTTTCAGCTTTTTCAGTTCATAATATAATTTTATCCTTAAAATATACTTTTCTGGTGTTTAAAACAGATATTTCTGCCTTCACCAAACAATACGTAATAACAGCATACCAAGCCCCCAATTAGAGAGAAAAATCATGAAATTTTTCTTATTCAATCTGTGGAGAAAACTCTTTGGAAATTTTCCTTAAGCTCCCTAAAATAGCAACAGCAAACTACTGTGCCAAGTTATAAAATGGCTGCAGTCTATATTTCAGACAAGAGAAAGAAAAAATTACATTTACAATTAAAAATCATTTTATTCTTCCTATAAATGACTGTATACCTTCAGAATTCTCAAAGACTTTAACAGTATATAATGTAATATACTATTGCCTACAATTCATAGAACTGTATACTTAAAAGAAGTGAAATTTTTATGACACATGAAATATGTCTCAAAAAACCCATTGAAAACAAAATGTATCTCACTGTTTCACTTTAGAATGTGTTGCATATTTACATTGGACAGAGAACACCTGTAACGCTAAGCCTTTTGCTTACAATACTATGGCCAGTATGGACTCACCTTTACTAACTACACATACTCATAGGAAAAAAAAATAGTGTAGTAATTTTCACAGCCTATTCACTAGTTACTCTAAATTCTATTCTTAAATTATATAAGACCAAGAGGAGATAATATAATTGCATAAATAGTGTTGTCTTTAATGAGTTGTTTTTATTTGAAAATTCCATGTAAATTTTTTCACCAAATATCTAAATTAGGCAAACGTATAGAGACCAAAGTCTAACAGTGGTCACCAGGGGTAGTGAAGTTGGGTGAGTTCGAACTGACAATCCTTAGGTTAGTAGCTGAGAGCAAACCATTTATGCCTCCAAGAGACCTATTAGGGTTAGAAGAAAGGGGAGAAGAAGGGTCGTCACTTGAAGATTTTATGGACTGAATTGAGTGCCCCAAAATTATGAGATGGAGTCCTAACTCTTATGACTAGGGATGTAATCTTGTTTGGATACAGAATTTTCTTTGTAATGTTAATGAGGATGTGTCCTAAACCTAACCACTTCTGAGATATAAGGAACCCGGCAAAGGCACAGAGACAAGAAGCAAAACCAGGGATGGGGGAGAGGGAAAGCAGATAGATGCCACTTGAAAATCTCCACGGAATCAAGGAATGTCAGGGCTACAGAAGCTGAAAGAGAAAAAAGGACCTTCCCCTAGAGACAAAGAGACAGCTTTCCTCTAGATCCAGTGCTCTGAATTCAGACTTGTAACCTCATGATTTTGAGAAAATAAAGTTATGCTTTTTCAAGTCACCTGCTAGTGGTATTTCTGTTACAGCAGCATTTGGAAACTAAGACAAGGGACACTGGTTTCTGCTAAGGGTGATGGAAAAATTTGGAACTAGATGATGATGGTTTCACAACATGATGAATATAATTAATGCCACAAAATTATACATATAAAACAATGCTGAAATGTCAAAATTTTTGTTATGTACATACCACAATAAAAAAAGTGAAAAAAATGAAATAAGATTATTGACAGAACTTTGTAGAATCTATAAAGACTTTTACTTAAGATAGGCTGTAAGAGAATTCTCCTTAGAATTCATACTTAGAAAAATATTTGCTTTGTTTCAAGATTTGCTTTTTTTCTGCTTTTCACTAATACACATTATGTGGCTTTCTGTGAAAGGTGGTGGTGTTGAAAGTAGGATTTACTTAAAAGTGGGATTGTGTAGGCATGGTTGTTATTGACGACAGAATCTAGAATTAGAAAGTATGTGTTAATGGCTGTGGTAGAGTGGAGAATAAGACCAAGATGAGAGAGTGGGGAGTAGGCAGGGAACAATGAGGAACAAGAATAACACCTACCCCACCTCCTGGCAGAGACAGATGAGAAATGTGAGTCCAAACACACCCACACCTCAAGAGGGCAATGGAGGAAGCAGGGTCCTGAGAAGAGAGCAGGGTTTCCTTTAGAACAAAAAGTTGAAGAGAAGGAAATGCAGATGTAAAATATAGAGCATTGACTGATGAATAACTATGAATTCAAGAAGGTACAGCGGAAGAGTACTAGAAACTGATGAAGGTGGGATATGAGGTTAGAAAGAGGAAGGTGTCATTAAATAGGAGGATTAGGGGTAACAGGAGTAAGGAGTGACTGGAAGCTCTCACTCCATCTCAGGCAAAGGAAGAATGTCTTCTCCTGTAGTATAATACCTGTTTCTTAAATCTAACACCAGGTGCTATTGCTTTTCTACTCATAATCAGCAGATCTGGGACTCAAGATACAAAATACTGATCAGTTTTGTCCAGTTGTTCGGTGCCTATGAATTATTACATTTTAACTTAACAGTGATATTTGTATAAAATTTTGATAGCATATTTGTATGAATTAGTTGACTACAATGGGCCCAACTGGATAACGTGGAATAATCTCTATACTTTGAAATCATTAATTTAATCACGCATACAAAGTCCCTTTTGCCATGTGTTACGAATTGAATTGTGTCCTCTAAAAAGATATTTTAAAATTCTAACTCCTGTACCTGTGAATGTGATTTTGTTTGGAAATAGCGTCTTTGAAGATGTTATAAGTTAAGTCAGAATGAGGGCATACTGGAGTAAGGTCTGTCCTAAACCTATATGACTGATGTCTTTATAGAAGAGGAGGATACCCAGAGACAGACGCATCCACAGGGAAGAACTGTATGTGATGCTGCTCTGCACACTAAGGAAAGCCTGGGGCTACCAGAAGCTGGGAGAGACCAGAAAGAATCTTCTAGAAATTTCAGAGAGATACGGTCCTGCCAACATCCTGAATTCAGACTTTCTAGCCTCTAGAAGAACTGTGAGGCAGTCAATTTCTATTCTTATAATCTACCTAACTTGTGGTACATTGTTTCTGCTGCCCCCCAAAATTAATACAGCATGTAAGGTGACATATTCACAGGTTCTAAGGATTAATATGTGAACATCGTGGGGGAGGAGGCATTAATTTGGCTACCATGAAAAGATACATACTTACTGATATTTTTATAAGTACTACTTTCCTTTATTTTTCTTCGTAAGTATTAAATCTTTCACTTAAGACATTGAATGAATATGTAATGTATCTGGATTGATTTTGTACCCTGAGATTTTAGATGTGAGTCAAATTTTTATTTTTATTTTAAAATAATTGATACATATTCTAATGTTATAAATAAAATTTTTTATAAAAAATGGATTACAGCCTGCTACTATTTACAAACTGGTTTTTTACTTTATTATTTTCACAGCTCTGTGCTTTCATTGGTGCTAGATGAAGAGACATACAAGTAAACTGATTTCAAACAAAGCCAAAAAACCAAACCCATCGACCTCGAGTCGATTCTGGCTCATAGCAACCCTATAGGACAGAGTAGAACTGCCCTATAGGGTTTCCAAGGACCGACTGGTGGATTAGAACTGCTGATTGGTTAGCAGCTGTAGCGTTCTGAAATCTTCATACTCTGCAGCTGACTGACAAAATCTTGAGACTTCAACAGCCTCTGGCAGTCTGAGAGCTCTTCCTATGTTTAATTCCATGCTGTGCGCAAACTAACCATTTGCTTTTGAGTCCATTCCTACTCATGGTAATTTCATGTGTTTCAGAGTAGAACTGAAAGACTGATGTTTGGAAGTAGATTGGCAGATCTTTCTTCTGAGGAGCCTCTCAGTAGATTCAAACATCCAGCCTTTTGGTTAGTAGCCCAGCACTTAACCATTTATGCCACCCATGGACTCTTGTACTTAGACTTCTTGTTAGTTGCCGTCAAGTAGATTCCAACTCATGGCAACCTCATGTGTGCAGAGTAGAACTGCTCCCTAGAGTTTTCAAGGCTGCGACTTTTAGGAAGCATATTGCCAGGTCTGTCTTCTGAGGCACCAGTTGGTGGGTTAAAATCACCCACTTTTCTGATTTTATTCAAATTTGAAATCTTATCCTACTTCTTACCTTTCTTTCTTCCTTCAGAATCCTGAGGATCTCCCTATACCTAATCACCAATATAAACTTATTAGCAATGACTGAAAACACAATGTCCATGAGAAGCATGGAGCCAGCAGTCACATTTCGTTTTCTTTTTATTCTGACTTTAAACATGGAGTAGTTTTCAAAATAGCAAAGAAACTATTATGTCATGACATTTCACAACAAAATATTTTCAAGAATATTAATTACAAAGTAATTATATGGAAACATTTAATATTATTGGCAAAGTTTTATGTCATAATTCGTTCAAGAACAATCCTGACAGAATAACTAGACTTCCCTAAAAATAAGGGACCTAATAAAGGCCAATAGAAAATGCAGATTAAAACATACAAACAACAACAATAAAAATCCATTTCCATCAAGTTTATTCCAATTTATAGTGACCCTGTAGGACAGAGCAGAACTGTTCCATAGGGTTTCCAAACCTGTAATCTTTACAGAAGTAGACTGCCATATCTTTCTCCCACAGAGCGACTGGTGGGTCTGAACCACCAATCTTCTGGTTAGCAGCCAAACACTTAACTACTGTGCCAGAAAGGCTCCTTAAAATACAGATAGTGAATATTAATTAAATGTAGCAGATGCTGTCTGCAGAAATGAAACATATAAGCGTGTCATATCATTCCCTATACAAAATGAGAGATAACCTATTGCAGAGGCGTTTGAAAAGATGAGTAGGGAATCAAAATGATTTTTTTGGCCAATCTAGTTGAGGATAAGAGATAGCTTTCCTTAAAAAAATGTATTAATATAATAAATTAATACCTGCATCCAACAGAGAAGAAGGGTGGTGGTAGCATCCTTGCATGAACCATTCTTACTAGAAGCAAAGTTTTTTATTTTTTTAAAAATTTCTTTATTGTACTTTAGGTGAAGGCTTATAGAAAAAATAGTTTCTCATGAAACAGTAGTACACATGTTGTTTTATGACATTGGTTAACAACCCCACAACATATCAACCTTCTAACTTCTCAAAGTTTTTTTTTGGTGAAAATACACATAGCAAAATATACATCATTTCAAAAATTTCTACATGCACAGTTCAGTGACATTGACTATGCTCTTCCAATTGTGCTGTTCTTCTCACTTCAGATGAAGGCTTACAGAACAAAATAGTTTCTCATTTAACAGTTACTACAAATGTTGCCCTATGACAATGGTTAACAATCTCA
>NW_004444060.1:6719795-6732695 GCF_000243295.1 Trichechus manatus latirostris | reverse complement strand
CTATACCTATTTTATTGAGAGTTTTTATCAGGAATGGGTGTTGGACTTTGTCAAATGCCTTTTCTGCATCAGTTGAGATGATCATGTCATTATTTTCTTTCCTTTTATTTATGTGGTGGATTACGTTGGTTGATTTTCTAACATTGAACCATGCTTGCATACCTGGTATGAATCCTACTTGATCATGGTGTATTATTTTTTTGATATGATGCTGAATTCTATTGGCTAGAATTTTGTTCAGAATTTTTGCATCTATATTCATGAGAGATATTGGCCTGTAATTTCCTTTTTTGTGATGTCTTGGCCTGGTTTTGGTATCAGCGTTATGTTGGCTTCATAGAATTAATTTTGAAGTGTTGTAGAAGCAAAGTTTTAAAGAGGTTGGGGAGAAGGAAACACAATAATTTATAAATGCTAAACAAAATCTGTGAGTGGCACAAATGGTTAAGCACTCCACTACTAGCTGAAGGGTCATTGGTTCCAACACACCCAGAGATGCCTCAGAAGACAGGACTGGCAATCTGCTTCCAGAAGTTCACAGCTTGAAAACCTAGTGGAGCAGTTCTCCTCTGCATACATTGGGTTGCCATGAGTCAGAATTGACTGGATGGCAACTAACAAGAACAAAAAACCCCAAGAAACCAATGATGGTTAATTTTATGTATTAACTTGGCTAGGCTATGATTCTCAGTGCTTTGCCAGATACTAAACTGGTTGCTGTTCCACAGTGTAATATAATGTAATGTAATATAATTCAATCACCTTCCATGATGTGATCTGATGTGATCAACCAATCAGTTGAAAGCGAGCTTTCCTTGGGGATGTGGTCTACCTCTAGAATATAAACGGACATTCTAGCTAGCTCACTTTCTCTAGACCCTGCACTCTTCTCATTGCATGACTTCCAGATCATGGAACCTCTCACTGGTTTTTCTTCTCTAGAGAACCCAACTAAGACGAGTCCTTCCATGACAATGTTTACCTTCTTTCCAAGTCAATTCAAATATTGTCACTTAACTTCAGTTTCTTCTGCTGATCTCCAAATTACTCATTTTGAAACCATAAGCAATTTGTTTTATGAATTTATCTCCTTCAAAATAAGCTAACATGTCATATATCATATCATGTCACATATCATGTGTGCAAGATATGTTTGTGTACATACATACATATATATATATATATGTATACTTTGATTACAAATCATTTTGTCTAAATTCCAGTACTAGAATTATTTTGAAAAATAGCACTCTGAATACGCTGTCAAATCAAAAAAACAAAGACAGATTTCTTTAAACAATGTTTATTGAGTAATTAATCTGATAGCAGAGGAGTGTTTTGACAAAATCTTTGTGAAATTCACTTTTGGGAAGTGAAGGAAAGGATTTTAAAGCAGTGAAGGAAACTCTAAGAATGCAGTTCTGAATGACTGGTTAAGTGAGCAGTCTTTAATTTTGTGGAACGGATTACAAAAGCTTGGAAAGACTGATTACTATGGGGTGTTGGTCTCTTGATGATTGGTTGGCTTCAGTTGAGTGGCTCAGAAGGACGCTTAATTGAAAAACTGATATAAATCAAGCTCTTATATCCAATTAATGCATTCCAAAGTCTGTGTTATCTCGTGAGAGAGGTCTGATTTTACTTAGGACACTAGGTCTGACTTTACCAGGACACCTGGCATAAATTTTGTGCAGCACTGAAAAATAGTCCTGGGAAAATAGCCAATGCTACTGTGAGATTAGTCAAAATTTATGGCTTAAGTTTTAACATTTAACAATGCTTTACAATGTAACTTACTAATTACAGAGCTTTCAGTGAGATGTTCAACTTATGAACCATGAACAGAAAACATAAACTGGAATCAGACTTAATATGCAAATTACTAACCTCACCTTTAGATTCCCATGTGTTAATGTCCTTAGGTCTTACCTCCTGAAAGCCTATTAAAATTGTTGAA
This sequence comes from Trichechus manatus latirostris, assembly GCF_000243295.1. Taxonomy (NCBI): domain Eukaryota; kingdom Metazoa; phylum Chordata; class Mammalia; order Sirenia; family Trichechidae; genus Trichechus; species Trichechus manatus. The sequence goes on along the minus strand of NW_004444060.1, from coordinate 6,730,738 downwards.
GTTACTTCTATTATCAAAATAACAGTAGTTCATTTATAATTCTCTTCTAGTTAAACTTTTGGTCCTCTGCTGTTAAGTAAGCAAATATCAAATTGTCTTTATAAAAGGCAACAGATATAAATTGAGAAATGATTTTTCTTTAACACGATTTGTACTGTAATACATACAAAATAAAATCAGCCACTGGCTCACATTTATCGCAGTAAATAGGAACACTTTTCTTTCACCTTAATGCACTTAGACTGCTCATGAGTATAAACTATGTTCAGTTAATAAGACATTCAGTCTGGAAATAAACTAACAATTACAGTGACGTAAGGTAGGTCTAATTAACATATTTTTCATGTGAAATCTGAATCAAAGAATGTTTAGAATTTTTGACAAAATTGGAAACTAAGCAAAAATGGATATCTCAATATTAATCCTTCCATTAATAAAAGCATTTAGTTTGTATTTTAAGTAAAAATGTAGTATGGAAAAATCAGTTTAAAACCCTGTAATAAAGAAATAAATTCTTTAAAATACTAGAAGTATATTTCATAGGAAAAAAGTATTTGACTATTAATTGAGGTCAAATATTATTACTAACAAATCCTCACATAAATTATGGCCACATATATATTATGAGCAGCATCATACAAGTCATGTTGCAATAAAAAGTATGTTTTGTAGCAACTTCCAATTTCAAATAAGTGTTGAGCGTATAAATTTTAATTCTTATGACAATTTTTATGCTTAATTTTTCTTTAGATGGTGTTATACAAGAGTTACACGTTGCTTGAAAACTAAATGAAATATTTCATTAAATGAAATTCAAGAAAATACATGTGTTCAATATGAAATTTCATAATCAAAAAAATTCTATCCATTAGGCCGAATAGCAAGACATGTATGTTATTATATATATATCCCAACTTTTAGATTATTCAATCTTTTGAACAATTTACCCAATACTATCTTCCTCTGTGATTTACTTTTGTAACGTGTTACAATCTGAAATACTATATATTTTGCTCATTTATTTTGTAACATATATTACAATCTGGAATACTATATATTTTATTCATTTATTTTTCCTGTTTAGTTTGATAAATATTCCAAGCACTTATACCAGTACTTGGCATATGGTAGACATTTGATATATATCTGTTGAATGAATAAATTAAGGAATAAATTAGTAAATAAATGGACGTGTTTTCATTGTATAAAGGAAGGCAACCATGTGTAAGTGTCTTATTTTTAAGACAAGCCAACACATATTAGCTAGTATGCATGTATGAAAGACAGAATATTAGCATGTGAAAATTCAAGATAGTACAAAGAAATGTCCTAGTGAAATTTTGTTTAATTGTAAAAAAATGTAATGATAATTATAAAACTTTGAATGCTTTACAAAAATGCAAAAGAAAACCATAAATTATGAAGGAGTCTATACCCCAGCAAAAACAGCCATTGATAGTCTAGGAATTTTCTGTTTTTACATATACATATTTATGGGTATGTTCTTAAAATTATTAATTATTTTTTAGATAAAAATAAATTAACTTCATTATGAATGTGGATTATAATATCCTTTTGTTTAACTATTTTTTTCACTTTATATTGTACCAGCTTCTTGCTCTTGCATGTTAGTGTTGAGTATACATTCCTTTATACAATATACGCACTGAGTGTGAGCAGCAGAGTGTTCGCAGAATTCTCAGGTATGAGATCAGTGCTCATTTATAGCCCTCAGACCCCCAAGGCTAACACAGTCAGGTTCAAGCACATTTGTAAACTTGGGTTTGTAGAATTAGAACAAAGTAAATTTCTCCAGAGTTCTCTGGGATTCTTGCTAAAGGAAAAAAAAAACAAAGAACCCAGCTCACATCATTAATGTAATATTTAACAGTAATAAGAGTGATGTTTTTATTTCCATTTCTCATGTAACTGGCTTTCAAATGATTATGAAGTTGAGTGAATAAAAGTTGCTCCTTTATTAGTCTCCTCAAAAAACCACCACATAAGTGAAAACAGCTTCATATTACACCATGGCACCTGTGATAAGCATCTTGCAATTCCTTACCTATACTTGTCTTTCCCAGATAGATTTTAAGCACCTTATGTACCTTTCCTGCTACTCGTCTGCCAGTTTGCTGTACTGTGGTAGCCTGTGTGTTGCTGTGATGATGGAAGCTATGCTACTAGTATTTCAAATAACAGCAGGGTTATCCATGGTGAACAGGTTTCAGCAGAGCTTCCAGACTAAGACTAAGAAGAAGGACCTGGCAGTCTACTTATGGAAAAATAGCCAGTGAAAACTTTATGAATTCAACGCCCATGGAAGCAGCAGTCAAGAAATCAAAGGACATATTGCAATGGGCAAATCTACTGCAAAAGACCCCTTTCTAAAGCAAAGATATCACTTTGAGGACTAAGGTACACCTGACCCAAGGCACGGTGTTTTCAATAGCCTCATATTCATATGAAAGCTGGAGACAAAAGAAGAATTATGGTGGTGGAGAAAAATACTGAACATGCCATGGACTGCCAGAAGAAAGAACAAATCTGCCTTGGAAGAAGTATAGCAAGAACGTGCTTGGCGAGTCTTTATCTCACATACTTGGATCAGTCCCTGGAGAAGGACATCATGCTTCGTAAAGTATATCAGCGAAAGAGAGGAAGACCCTCTATGAGATGGACTGACACAGTGGCTGCAACGACGGGCTCAAGCATAACAAGGATTGTGAGGATGGTGCAGGACGGGAAAGTGTTTTTTTCTGTTGTATGTAGGGTTGCTATGAGTTCCAACCAACTCTAAGATACTTAACAATATGTGCCTTTCTCGTGGCAGGTCCTCTAGATTCCGAAACAGTCTATGAATAAAAAAAGGTACTAGATATTTTCTTTCCTAGAAATTTTAATATTCAGGGAAGAAAGGGATTAAGTTTACTAATAATCCGTATTCAAGTTAACTGTAATACACATTTATTAGTTACAAATATTACATATTATTTATTTCATTAATAAACTAACATGTAACATGATTCAGTTTCATGATTTAGATATTTGCAAAATGCTGTTCTAGAATATGAGCACCTTGAAGACATGCTATATATGTCTTTGTATCATGGATACCTAGTCAAGAGCATGACATAGTAGGTGTGCAATAAATATTTGTTGAATGAATAGTGATGTATTACAAAAATTAAAGCAAGATGTCAATTTATGATCAAATCAAATTATTTGCTTTACAATTTTAGTTTAATCCAGTTTTTAATCACAAAAGCAATATAATGTTAATGAAAATTTAAAACAAGTAATAAAATCACCCAAACAAACAAATTCTTTCATTTTTGTGTTTTACTTTTTTACTCTTAATATGGATAATTTAAACGCAGTTGTAATCAAATCGTACTATACTTTTGTGTTCTACTTTATCTCCATTTTCTATACTACAGCGGGTCCCTTTTATCGCTATTATTTCCCTGCAGTTTACATCAGTATGGTATAATGCCAAACTCTTCCTTGTGCATTTTGCTGCCCACTTCACTTATTGTCAAACACATCTAATTTTCTAAACTGTAAACAGCTTTGTGTCAGTCTCATCCATTTCTATCACATAATCACCCCCTGCAGCCACACTGTAAACTCTTAAACACATAGTTTTAATGTTCAAGGTAGTTCAAGCTCTAGTACTTTGACAGGGTTTCTTGGGGTTATAAATTTCCAACTAAATGCCTGACTCTTATGTTCATAAAGAGCATTATCCATATTTATCAGTGTATCTCTGAGGAATCACAAGCCCAAATGTCATCAGGGATTGGTCAAGTGACGTAAATTAGTAAAATATTCAAGCTGGAAAAAGATCACTCCTCAAACACCGTTAGTAATCTGTGTGTCTGGAAAAAACAAGTTTGTTGGAATTGTGTGACTCAGAACCCAGACCTTAACTAAATTGCGCATCTGCTATTTAGCTTCAGCTAATTGTTGACATATGGTCATACTGACACAGTGCAGCCAGATCTACATTTTTAATAATCTGTAATATTTTTTTCTTTAGGGGAAGCAGAATTTCAAATTTTCTGTGAATTTTAATTTACTGTTAAATACTGGCAAAATTTACAAAAAGCCCTGAATTTTAAGCCAAATAAAATACAGGTAGTTCCTGACTTATGACATATTTGAGTTATGACAAACTGCACTTAAGACTGCCTGTGTTTTTTTTCTTTGCACATCTTATTGTTAGTAATATGTACTACGTACAATGTGAAAATATATCCGTAAGTTTATATGTAATGTCTCCAACCCCTAAAGACAAATAAAGATCGAATTTACAAAGATACTGATAATAAAAGACAATAATAATGGAAACTAAAAAGAAAATCAGGTACTCGACTTAAGTCAGAACCGATTTAGGACTGTCATTGGAACTTAACCTCGTAAATCAGGACTACCTGTATGCCCAATTTTTGAGACCTCTGACGTACAGTAATAGTTTAGTCCTATAATAGTGCACATGCTTTTTTAATAAAACACCAGCTATAATAATAAACTTACTAAAACTGCAAATGATATTACAGGTAATCTGGTCAGTTTCCAAGAAGACATGACTATACCTTTCTACATCTTTCTGTCTCTCTCTCTCTTTTTCTTAGTCTCACTCTGTCTCTCTTTCTCTCTCTCTCTGTCTCTTAGTCATCTAGTGCTGCTATAACAGAAATACAAGTGGATGGCCTCAACAAAGAGAAATTTATTCTCTCAGTCCCAGAAGGCTAGAAGTCCAACTTTAGGGTGCCGGCTTCAGGGGAAGGCTTTCTTTCTCTGTAGGCTCTGGAGGAAGGTCATTGTCATCAATTTTTCCCGGTCAAGGAGCTTCTCAGCTCAGGGACCCTGGGCCCAAAGGATGCGCTATGCTCCCAATGCTTCTTTCTTGGTGGTATGAGGTCCCCGTGTCTCTCTGCTTGCTTCTCTCTTTTATATCTCAAAAGAGATTGACTTAAGACACAACCTAATCTTGTAGATTGAGTCCTGTCTCATTAACATAACTGCTTCTAATCCCACCTCATTAACATAAAGAGGTAGGATTTACAACATATAGGAAAATCATATCAAATGACAAAATGGTGGACAATACTGAGAATCATGGCCTAGGAGGTTGACACACATTTTGGGGGACATAATTCAATCCATAACAGTGTCTGATTTGATTAAAAGGTTAATTTCAAAGAATAAAAAAAAAAAACTCTCTGTAATATATTAATAACTAATATATCTTAAAATAAAATTTAGACTTCTTATTCCTAATTATACAGTTTTACAAATTATATTCTGGAAAAAAAATAAAATAAATTATATTAGAGAGTTAATAAAACAAATAATATTTCAGTCATATCAACAGGTTCTTACACAGTTGACTCTTATACAGTTGATAGAATGTCTTCCAACTTCCACATGTCACATATTAATGCAACTGAAACTAATATTCAGAACTATGAAATTAGACAGCTATACACACAAATCTACCACCCGTCTGTCATTTTGTCATAATGTGGTGGTTTACATGTTGCTGTGATGCTGGAAGCTTTGCCACCAATGTTTCAAATACCAGCAGGGTCACTCATGGTGGACAGGTTTCAGTATATCTTCTAGGCTAAGACAGCGCAGGAAAAAAAAAAGTCCTGGTAATCTACTTTAAGGATTAGCCAATAAGTACTATGTATCACAACAGAACATTGTCCAACTCACTTTCTTTTCATACGTCAACAGGAGGAATGAATTGCTAGAGGAGTGCATCATATTTGGTGCACTAAAGAGCCAGTGATGGCCAGAGAGACACTTTTTTTGATAGATTGGCACAATAGCCACAATGATAGACTTGAATATGCCAGCATTTGTGAGAATGACCCAGAATCAATGTTTTGTTCTATTGTACATAAAGTCATCATAACCATCACAAGCCAGAGATGACTAGAAGGCAGCTATCTATCTAAACATAAGTATCATGTTTGATTATCACCTCTACTGTTGACTGTTTGTCATAGGTAGGTAGCTAAAATATATATTTAAATCAATTCTGGTGGACAGAAAGACGTGTGATAAGAAATAATTTTGTGCAACTGAAGTTGAGGTCATTGGGGTAAAAACAACGTCAAGCTGTAACCATACATCATTTCCACCATAAGACAGTGACGCATCAAATAAAAAACAATCTCTACACTACACAAATCCTTTGTATCAGATACCTGTATTATGAGCTCCATTTAATTTAGATGATTATAAGGTTATTTACATTTGACTAATCAAGCTCTTATTTAGGATCTTAGCTTAAATAAAATTTATATTTTTAATGAAAGCTTGAAGTCCTTAATTATAACCGAACACTTCTGTGCCATTTTCCCAAATCTTTGGAATAATGTACTGGTCTTAAGCTAGACATTTTAGTCCTGACTTGCCTTTAAATAACTCGATGGTGATTATGGAGAAAAAAACAATTCGTTCAAAATTGAAACTGTTTTATATTAATGTAATATTACAGTTTGTTTGTAAAGTATTAAAATTTACATGAAGCTGTCAGCTAAATAATTAATGTTTCAAAGAGAACAAATGAAACTCTAGTAATCATCAGTCTGTGGTTCAATGAGCACTTACAATTATCATTAATTGCTTTATTAATTATTGATTGCATTATATAATACAGATATAATACAAGTATTCTCTATTTGGGGCCCAAACACCTGCTTGAGTAAAAACAATTACAGTTTTATGAAAAATATCTGCTGATATAGTATGTGATGTTATAATTCTCACAAAGGAATTAAAAGTAAATGCAAACTCCCAAGACACAAAATTTTCCATGAAATTTATTATTTCTTGAATAAATTATTATGATTATGATTTTTCTAACTGTTCAGCTGCCCTTATGTTGTTCTAATTCATCATATTGAGATTTAACATAATATTTAAATTTAATAAAATATGCAGTAATAATTCTATATATGTATTATTATCTATGTTCCTATTTTCTAGTTTCTTAGATGAATTGTTAGAATTTAATATATTCCATGATACATTATTCTAAGTCCCTTAATATTTTTATTTGTTTTGCAACTCTTTATGGAAAAAACGCTATATGAATAGCATGTAAATTTTTTAATAAATTTTTTCTTTAGTGTACTAAAATAAGACCCAGATAAATACATATTTATTTACTATATTTCTTGTATTTTCTTCTTTTATCACATCCTTGAATTTTTAGGCAACGATGAGTTACATATGTGACTCAGATAGATACCATTACCTTCAGTTACTAATAATCTATCACAAAGTCCAGGTAACAAGAACCATCAGATATCATTCTGATTATGAAATGAAAATTTATAAGGCTTTATTTTGTGAATATGTGAAGGTAACTTAATTTATACCTCTTCAATGTTATTTGAAAGGCATAATCTAAGTTTGGTTTTTGTTGTTAATGATATATAGACACATAAAACAAAAACTCGTTGAGGTCAAGTCAATTCTGACTCATAACAACGCTACAGAACAGAGAAGCACCACCCCCACAGGGTTTCCAAGGAGAAACTGGTGTATTTGAATTGTTGACCTTTTGGTTAGCAGCCAAGTTCTTAAGCACTGAGCCACCAAGGCTCCTGACACATAGATTTTACATATTTCTATCGTGTGTGTATATATATATATATGTACACATATATATATATATTCACAATTATACTACTTTTTGTGGATTTATATCTATGTGTATATGTATGTATAGGAGCCCTGATGGCATAGTGGTTAAGACTTCGGCTGCTAACCAAAAGGTCAGCAGTTCAAATCCACCAGCTCCTCCTTGGAAATCCTATGGGACAGTTCTATTCTGTCCAATAGTTTGCTATGAGTCAGAATTGACTCGACTGAAACTTTTTTTTTTCATGTATGTATATGTCTATGTGTAACAGGTAGATAAATGAAAAAAAAAATACCTAACATTCTTTATTACTTCCTAAATCTATAGGAAAGGAGACGATGTGCTATGCCACAAATTAATGCACAAGAAAACAAAGAAATAATAAAATTGATTGGAAGAAACTTTGGGTTTTGATTTGCAAAGCTACAGCCATTATTGAAAGCCACTACTTAAAGTTAGCCTTTAAAATTGCATTATTTGAACAGTGTTACAAATTTAGTTTTAGTGGTAGTCTTAACGTCATTACTTTCTAGTAATATTTTTTCAGTTTGCAAGATATTAAATCAAGTTGCACAATGAACGTTTATTAAAATCTAGTCAGGAAAGAATGAGAACTCGTGCTGAGGCAGCAGCACAGGAATGCAGAGGAAAAAGTAGATTTGTTAAGAACATAGAAATCCACACAATTTGAGACTTAATTTGAAAGGGACAGAATAAAAAAAAAGTAGGAAATTTAGCATAGTTGCTAGATGGCTTATTGGTATGAAATAGTGTATGTCCCTACTGCAAAGTAAGAAAAATAGTAGAAGTAGTATTATAGGATAATATTATGTGTTTGCTTTTGTAAGTGTTTTAGATGAACATTCTTCAATTTTATTTAAAGTTAACCTGTATACTTGTACAATGAATGTATTCTTTCTTACTTGCTCCAAAACTTTACTCCAGAGACTTTTAGCCATGGTGGAATTTGCTGGTACCAGACTAGCCCTCCCACCATAAAAAATACAAACAAGAGAAAATATATGAAATTACTGTTTTCAACCGTAGGGAAAGGCAACAGAGGCTGTGATTCCTCCGTAGAAGGGGAAAATAATGAGGTGGCCCCTGTATTGCCCAGACTTTCTGAGTGGAGGCATTTACAGGATTGGAGGACAGTGAAGAAGAGCTAAGGAAGACAGAAAATGGAAATAAGAAAGAATTTCTGCGCGCTGGGTATCAGAAAAATGAAAGTTGATAGAGAAGAACTTCTAGAAATCTGCGAAGGAGTTCCATTCACGCTTTGGCTGAATACAAAACGGTGTATATACACACAGATTGTGATTTACAAGATCAGGCAAGGAACTGTTACTGGGGAACTCACAGCTGTATAAACCAGAAATATTCAAGTTCTAACTAGTCAGAATGAATAGACCTTTAGGAACATTCTAAGCATTCAGCAGAGACCCCTGAAAGGCTCTGGATTAGGAATGTTGTTGTTGTTAGTTGCCATGGAGTCGATGGGCTATTCTAGTTCCAGAGTAAAAGCTACTCTATACCTGCCCCGAATATCTTTAAACCAAAGTTTTGAAAAGATCAAACTGATCTATAAATGACAAATAGAATAAAACCAGAGTTTTCAACCTGTTCCGAAAGGTTCAGTAATTGCTGATGTAAACGAGAACAGCATGCACATACACAGCAACCATGACTCTTGCCCTGCCCTTTTTGACCCAAGTAGGGAATAAACAGCAGTGCCCGGTTCAAAGATGGCTGCTGACCGTGCCGCTTTTGAATATTTCACTCTCCATAGTCCTGCCAATAAGCCAGAGATGAATTATTAGCAGGACTACTGAGAGCAACACACTTTCAAAGCTGCATGTTTGGTCTCCATCTTTGAGCAGAACACTGCTGTTTGTTTCTTAATCCAGTCAAAATCTGATGGGTAACAGATATGGTTATTATGCACCCGCCTATGCTATCCTCACTTACATTGGTAATTACTGAACCATTCCCAATTGGTTCAAAGCCCTGAATAAAACACAACACATTATTATTATTATTATTATTTTAATTTTTTTATTGTACCTGAGGAGAAGGCTTACAGAACAAATAGTTTCTCATGAAACAATAGTACACATATTGTTTTATGACAATGGTTAACAACCCCACAACATGTCAACCGTCTAACTTGTCGACACTTTTTTTTTTTTTTGGTGAAAATACACATAGCCAAAGATACATCATTTCAAAAATTTCTACGTGCACAGTTCAGTGACATTGACTATGCTCTTCCAATTGTGCTGATATTCTCACTTAAGATGAAGGCTTACAGAACAAAATAGTTTCTCATTTAACAGTTACTACACATGTTGCCCTACGACAATGGTTAACAACCTCATAACACATCAACAATATCCTTACTCAACCTTGGGTTCCCTATCACCAGCTTCCTTGTCCCCTTCTGCCTTCTGGCCTTTGTCACTGGACTACCGTACCTCATTAGTCCCATTTGGTTTTACAGGGTTGTCCACTCCCAGGCTGAACGGTGAACCTTGGAGATAACTTCACCACTGAGCTAAAAGGGTGTCTGGGGGCAATATTCTGGGGGATTCACCAGTCTCTTTAGGCCAGTAAATCTGGTCTTTTTTCTTTTGTGAGTTAAAATTATGTTCTACAACCTTCTCCAGCTCTGTCGTGAGCCCTCTGTTGTGATCCTGGTCAGAGCAGTCAGTGGTGGTAGCCGGGCACCATCTAGCTGTGCTGGCCTCTGTCCAGTAAGGCCTTAGTAGCTGTGGTCCATTAGTCCTTCGGACTAATCTTTCCCTTGTATCCTGTTCTGTTCATTCTCCCTTGCTCCCGAAGCGATGAGACCACTGGAGTATCTTAGATGGCCGCTCACAGGCTTTTAAGACCCCAGATACTACTCGCCAAAGCAGAATGTAGAACATTGTCTTTATAAACTGTCTTATGCCAATTGAGCTAGATGTTCCCCGAGACCATGGTCCCCACAGCCCTTGGCCAAGCAATTCAGTCCCTCAGGGAGTTTGGATGTGTCTGTGGGGCTTCCATGACCTTTTCTTGGACAAGTTCTGCTAGTTTTCCCTGTACTGTGTACTGTCTCACCCATCACCCAAGATACCACTTTTCTATTGCCTATTTAGTATTTCCCCCCCACCCCTCCCATCCCTGGTGACCAACAAAGATTATTACATTTTGTGTGTGAACTTTTTCATGGGTTTTTACAATAGAGGTCTCATACAATATTTGTCCTTTTGTGATTGACTTATTTCACTCA
>NW_004444060.1:6717484-6718661 GCF_000243295.1 Trichechus manatus latirostris | reverse complement strand
CCAGGCTGTTTTGACTACTGTAGCTGTATAGTAGGTTCTGAAGTCAGGTAGTGTGAGTCCTCCAACTTTATTCTTCTTCTTCAGTAGTGCTTTACTTATTTGGGGTTTCTTCCCTTTCAATATAAAGTTAGTGATTAGTTTTTCCATCTCTTTCAAGAATGTTGCTGGTATTTGGATCGGGATTGCGTTGTATTTGTAAATTGCTTTGGGTAGCATTGTCATTTTCACAATGTTGAGTCTCCCTATCCATGAGCATGGTATGTTTTTCCATTTATGTAGATCCCTTTGGGTTTCTCGCAGTAGAGTTTTGTAGTTTTCTTTGTATAGGTCTTTTACATCCCTGGTCAGATTTATTCCTAAACATTTTATCTTTTTAAGGGCTATTATCAATGGTATTGTTTTACTGATTTCCTTTTCATTGTTCTCCTTATTGGTGTATAAGAATCCAACTGATTTTTGAATGTTTATCTTGTATCCTGCTACTCTGTTGAATCTTTCTGTTAGTTCCAGTTGATTTCTCATGGAGTCTTTAGGGTTTTCTAAGTATAGTATCATAGCCTCTGCAAACAGGGACAGTTTAACTTCTTCATTACCAATTTGGATGCTCTTTCTTTCTTTTTCTTGCCTTATTGCTTTAGCTAGAACTTACAGCACACTGTTAAATAGGAGTGGTGATAAAGGGCATCCTTGTCTTGTTCCTGTTTTCAGCCTCTCTCCATTAAGAATAATGTTGGCCATTGATTTTCCATAGATGCCCGTTATTATATTGAGCAATTTCCCTGCTATACCTGTTTTATTGAGAGTTTTTATCAGGAATGGGTGTTGGACTTTGTCAAATGCCTTCTGCGTCAGTTGAGATGATCATGTGATTTTTTCCTTTTATTTATGTGGTGGATTACGCTGAGTGATTTTCTAACGTTGAACCACCCTTGCGTACCTGGTATGAATCCTACTTGGTCATGGTGTATTATTTTTTGGATATGATGCTGAATTCTATTGGCTAGAATTTTGTTCAGAATGTTTGCATCTATATTCATAGAGATATTGGTCTGTAATTTTTTTTTGTGACATCTTTGCGTAGTTTTGGTATCAGCGTTATGCTGGCTTCATAGAATGAATTTGGAAGTGTTGCTTCCTCTTCTATGCTCTGAAATAGCTTGAGTAGTACTGGTACAAG
>NW_004444060.1:6713837-6715702 GCF_000243295.1 Trichechus manatus latirostris | reverse complement strand
TATGATATGCCTTGGTGATTTTCTTTTGGGGTCTCTTCTATATGGAGTTCGTTGAGCTTCTTGGATGGCCATCTTATCATCTTTCATGATATTTTGGAAGTTTTCTGTCAGCAGTTCCTCAATGATCCTCTCTGTGTTTTCTGTTTTCTCCACCTGTTCTGGAATTCCAATCAATGGAATATGCTTGCTTTTGATTGTATCCCAGATAACTCTCAGGTTCTCTACCTTTTTCTTTCTTCCTTTTTCTGAGTTTTCCTGAAGCAGAGTTGTATCCAAGTGTTTGTCCTCAATTCCACTGATTCTGTCTTCCACCGTTTCAAATCTGCTTCTCAACCCTTCTATGACACCTTTGATTTCTGAAATATTGTTTATCTTTTGGATTTCTAATTGTTGTCTTTGTATAATTTCTAGCTGTGAATTTATTTTGGAATTTTGTTCCTGCATTATTTTCCTGAATTCTTCCAATTTTTTGTCTGTATTTTCCATGAATTTGTCTATTTTTTCCTCACGATTGTCAGCTTTTTGCCTCAGCTCTTGGAGAAGTTTGAGTATTAGAGATTTGATTTCCCTGTCAGGTAGTTCTAGTGCATTTTCTTCCACTGGAAAGTCATCTGATGTTTTATTTTGGACACTTACTGGAACCAACTTGTTCTGTTTTTGTAAATGTTTTGATATTGTCTGCTGTCTTCGGGGCATTCAGTAGTTATTTTTCTCATTTATTGATTCTAGATTTGTTTGTTTCTTCCCCTTTTTTTTTTTAAATTTGCCTATGTCTAAGTAGGCAGGCTGTGTGCTCCTTGCTGTGTGCTCGTCTGCGGGCACAATACTCCTCTCCTCCAATAGGCAGGATCATTCACCCAGACATGGTATGGCAGAGCAGGTCTAGCTGAAGAAGAGTCACTGGGACAGGTTGCCTGTGGCACCCACAACAGCCACAAGGGCGGTTCAGCAATCAGTGCAGGGCAGGTTCCAGCAGGCCTTGCCTGTGCTGCTTGGCAGTGCGATGTCAAGCACGTGGTGCAGGTAGGCCAGATGTAGCAGGGAGACCATTCTACATGGAGCTAAGATGAATATGGGAGAGAGGAGAGAGGAATAGGAGCCAAAAACACACAAACAAACAAAAAAGAATGCTAGGGGTGCTTGCTGTTGGAGTGGAGAGATGAGACACCATGAAATGGAGAAAAACAGAAAGGGGAGGAGGAAGAAAAGAATGAATAAATAAAAATCAGAAAGGTTAAAGAACTGCAAATTTCCCAGGGATCCCACCGGTGTAGCTATGAGGTCTGCGGAAGCTTTCCTCAGGTTTTGCAGCACAGCCCAGACAGAAGGCATAGAGGTATACAACGCCAGGCATTTAGGGAACAGAAAGAGAAGGCAGATATAGAGAGACGAGAAACTGAGTAATGAAGAAAGACAAAAAGGGAAAAAGAGGGAAAAGAAAACAAAACAAATTAGAAGAAAAAAGACAAGAAAAGCCCCTGAAAAAACAGGAAAAAAAAAAAAAGCCAACAAAAAGAAATGCTCTCAGAGATCCCTCTGTATGTCTGTGCAAGCCGAAAGGTAGTCTCTTTGGCACGCAGCATCACCTGGCCAGAAAGGGCTCCCAACTCAAGAAAAGGAAAAGAAAACAAACAAACTATTCAAAACAAACAAATGAACAAAAGCCCGCGGATCCCACCAGCATGGCAGCCCAGACCGGGAAGCAGCTCATCACTCGAATGGAGCTCCACAGCCCCTCAGGAGGAAGCAAAGATGGCTCACAGAGCCTGGAATTTGAGTGAAAGGAGGGCGAGGTGGTGAGAGGTAAGGAAGAAATCAAAAGAAGCAGGAAAAAAAGCAACACCAGCAGCCAACAAATGGCACTC